>NC_053490.1:478788464-479136798 GCF_905171775.1 Rana temporaria
GCATTTCCATTGAATACATACTGTACATCTAATTATCTTTTACCTACATAGTGACAATCCAAGAGGCAGATGAAAGGGATGTCTCATTTACAGATAATCAATATACACAGTAATTATTGCCTATATCAGTGCTGTTTCTTGTTTGTATCCTGCTTTCTATTACACGCACTGATTTCTTTCTGGACCATGTGACAGCAGGGAAGCTATTTGTGGAATTATTCCCCTTTCTCAAGTATCCAGCCTTGATGAACTGACTACAAGTTCTATTTTACAGGCCAGGGAAGCCCTTTGTTTTAATTGTTCTCCTAGGACCCAAAATGAAAAATGACTCTTAAAAATAGATGCGAGCTTGTAACATTTTTGTAATGATTTCAGCAATATATTTTTTTTAAAAGGCAAAACAAATTATACCGATTGTAGGGATGCTGTGGAGCTGCTCCCTTAATTATTTATAAAATGGTAAGCTACCCTTCCTCACTGTCTTTTTATCATAAGATGCACATAAAGTAGATAGATATTGTAATAATAGAATGAGGGAAACAGAAGCACATGATGACTGATTGCAATGTGCATACAGTGTTAAAGATTATTCTAATAATGTGTATTTTTAATATAATAATTCTAGCACATCAGTAAAATATGGAGTTATTTGTTACATATAGATGGGATTTCACATTTGGCTAATAAATACAAATTTTATTTACTGAACCTATATCTACTTAAAAATACAGTTATTTTTTCTGAATTATTTTTGGTTAACCTAGACCTCTTCCGAAATATTGTTGATTATAGATTCCCCTACAGGGGGCAACTAGGTTGATTAAACGTTGATAGTATTTTACTTGTTATGGATTCAAGCCAGTTTCTCTCGCTGTGAGGTTACTTGAACCGTAAGCCTACATAATGACCTAGTTATCCTATATATCTGAAACATGTGTGATGTCTATTGGAAGGACTTTTCTATAGAGTACAGATAGATTCCGTGGTATTCCAATATCTCGACATTGGACATTGCTCGGCCTCCAGCATTAGATATATTATGTAGCGGGGCCGCAATTCAGGACCTGACCATTAAGTTGGGTCCATATTTGTTTTATATTTAGCATGAGCATTAATTTCTTGCATTGTTGTACTGCTTTGATGCTTGTTTTCTTGTTAACCAGTATCATTTCACTATTTTTATTTTACTTTGTATTATTTTTTTCCTTATTTTACGACTTAATATGTGCAGAGCACGCAAGGATTGTTCGCTACTCTATTTGACGGTTCTTAAACACTTTACGTAAATGATTAATAAAAACCATTGAAACAAAAAAAAATACAAGTATTTGCCAACTGCAATTTGGGTATGTACAAGACAGTCTGATGATCCTTACTAAAATATTGTTTGCATCATAAACAACCAGTTCAATGGATAACAATTTATTCCACTTCTCCTGTCAACATTTAGTTGCATGTAAAGTTATCAACTTATGCCTGTAATCCTGGCCACATGTACATTGTAGCCTGTCATTTCTTCTGATATTGTCTATGAAGGAACAGCTCCTTAAAGTGTATATAAAGCCAAAACGTTATAGTTTTAAACACATTGACTCTTTGATTGTATGTAGTACGTCCAAAGAGTGAACGGTTCAACACAAGCTCAAAGCTTAAATAGCAGCTGCAAGCTTCAGTTCATTTTCTTTAGCTGGTCCCACAGTGACCGGGCTCTCCCACACTAGGAGCCCAGGACCACATCAGAGTGCTTCAGGATAACGAGCGGGAGGAGACCAAAAAAATATTCATTCCTCAATTTTCTTAGCAATAAATGAAGCCAGAAGAGACCATGGGGGAGATTTGCTAAAACTGGAGCATTCAGAATCTGGTGCAGCTGTGCATGGTAGCCAATCAGCTTCTAAGTATAGCTTGGTCAATTAGGCTTTGGCAATAAAACCTGGAAGCTGATTGCTTTCAATGCAGAATTGCACCAGACTTGGAGCTCTCCGGTTTAAGTAAATAACCCCCAAATGTCTTTGTCACTTTCAGTTTCAGATTTGTCTTTCCCTGGTTGTTAACACATTATAATAGCAATAAAGTTAAATAAAAAAGTTGATTTTAGTTGGATTCTAGCAGCTTAAAAACACCAGCTGTAAGTTTATATTAAAAAGCTGGCAGGATGCCAAGATTTTGCTCTCCATACAACATTGCTAAGATTTGTGTGCCTCTACTGTGACATTTGAAGATGAACTTCTCCAAAATCATTGTAGCTATAAAGGTGAATGGGGGCTTGTTTTTATATCAATTTATGGCTTATTTGGAATATGTTAATGTTTTTATGTGCATAATCTTGACACAGGTTCACTATAAAGAAGGTATTCCATTATGTAAAGTATACCTTATTTAGCTAAATAAAATGTACGTACCAGAGTGGGTAAACTATTTAATCAACCCATAATATTTTCTTCCTCCAAAATGTGTATTTTGGAACTGCAATATATAATTTTGAAAGAACTTACTCACCTGGACCGATTCTCCACTGGCGCCAGCATATTTACTAAGGGAGGCTGGCCGTGACGCCTTGCAGGTTCACAGCAAGCTTCCCACTGCCTATGTGTGAGTCACACTGGGCTTTGTGAATGATACCACACGTAGGGTCAAATGCAGGATTTTACAGTATTTTTTTTTGTTGTTCTGTGACCTGTGACTCCTCCAGGTTATTTATATTTATTTTTGCAGGGCAGGACTTTGAGGATTTTTTCCTTTTACTGTCCAGTCACAGGCTAGGGAAAAGACAAGAGCAAACTTTACCTCAAGAGGTTGTAAAGACAGAAGGTTTTTTATCCTAATGCATTCAATGCATTAAAGTGTTACTAAACCCGGTAATATGAAAATAGTTTACCCCTACAGTGTCCACAACTTAGAAATCATCTTTTTACATTAAAATACTGCCACTATATACCTTTTTGGATGATCTGTATACAACGGTTACATGATAAACTGCAGAGTTTCTCCAGTGCTGAGAGTTCAGGAAGGAGGAGATTTCTACTGCAGCCCGTATACACGCCCACATGTGTGATGTCAATATCATGTGATCTGGCTAGCTCTGATCAACAAGTAAATGTGCTTTCCAGCATAAAAGACACAACTGAGCATGTGCAGGTCGGCTATTCTGCCTGTGTTAGCTGGCCTTCCCCAGATAGACAGTGCTGGAGGGAAGTATCTGTGCATACAGGATAAAACAGAATTTTTACACAATGCAGAGGATGTATAACAAGCATGCTATGCTGTATATACAGACAGATTTTACTGTTGTGGGTTTAGTAACACTTTAAAATAAAAAGCCTTCTGTGTAAAGCAGCCCCCCTCAGTCCCCCTCAGCCCCCCTAATACTTACTGTAGCCCCATCTCTATCCAGCAATATTCATGAATGTCTCAGCTGTCCAAGACTCTCCCCTTCTGATTGGCTGAGACACAGCAGTGGTGCCATTGACTCCCACTGCTGTCAGTCAAAGTCAGTTAGCCAATGAAGAGGGAGGGGACAGGGTCGGGACATGGCTCAGTGTCTGAATGGACAGAGGGAGCTGTGACTCGGCTTGGGTGCCCCTATAGCACGCTACTTGCTGTAGGAGCAGTCAGCAGGAGGGAGGGGCCAGGAACACTGAAGAGGGACCAGAGAAGCAGAGGATGTGGGCTGCTATGTGCCAAACACTACACAGAGGAGGTACGTATAACATGTTTATTATTTTAAAAGAAAAAAATAGAATCAAGATGGTGACAGAATTGTGTAAATCTCATGTCTGTCTGGATGAACAGATTAAATACAAATCCTTTGACAGGTAAAACATACCCCTTACACGTGTTTAATTTGCGTATTTAGCTGCTTGCCTGGAGTTTATCTATTAGGCCGCGTACAAACGTTCGAACATGTCCGCTGAAACTGGTCCGCGGACCAGTTTCTGCGGACATGTCCGACCATGTGTACGGCCTAGCGGACAGGTTTCCAGCGGACAAAAGTTTCTTAGCAAGCTAAGAAACTTGTCCACTGGAGACATGTCCGTCGGACATGTCCGATGGTTAGTACACCTAATCGGACATGTCCGATGGTTATGACGTGTAACCAGCGTCCCGAAATCCCGCGTATGCGTGGAAGCATTGCACTTCCGTGTTTGAGAACGTCGGTGTCTTCTACGTCACCGCGTTCTCTGTCCGTGGGGATTTTGGTCTGATGGTGTGAACACACATCAGACCAAAAGCTCCTCGTGTGTACAGGGCCTAAGACTGGGCATTTAGACATTTGCATAAGCCTTGTTGTGTTTTAATCAAAAGTTATTTTAAGTGGATACTTCCCCCTGCCCTTAACATAACTGGGCACAGAATGTTTTCAAATGTTCTACTCCTTTAAATAGCAAACAATAAAATCAACTCCTTATCCAAACACAAATGTTATACGCTCATGTCCATGGCTTAGCAATACATACTATTAGCTAAAATATGCCTTGTACTACAATATATGAATAAAGTGACAACAGATTTTAAATCACAAATAACAAGGTAAAATGGGAAGGTGTTTTTACAAAGAACTTTTTCTTTAGCAGCATGCAAAAAGTAATGAAGCCATAGAACAGTGTGTCGTTGAAAATGAATCTTTGTCAGACCTGTGGCCTTTGGTGAATTGACAGTCTACTATGAGAGAACAAATCATTTGTATCATAAAAGAAAATGTGGTGTAGGAGAAACTTTTCAGAGAATGTGATTTAATCTTTTCTAATAGTCTGCAGATACATGAGACTTCATAGGTGTTTGAAAGTGCAGGCCAAAATAATTACATTGTAGGAAGTATTACAATATCTAGGAAGAGAGATAAGTAGTTCCATTTCTACAGGATGGCATTCATTGCAATAATTATACAGTCTGTGTGACCAGAAGAGTACCATCTCTCTAAAGTGACAAGGTACAGCCATGAGGTCATCACCTGTGCTGCACAATACGATCACATCATTTCACAGGCTCTGATGGGACCACCGTAACAAAATGTAAGGTCTGAGATGAATATAGACATGGATGTATAAATAAACCCTTCATTGCAGTGTATGTTGGCTAACGCTGGTTTCATTAAAGGAGTTGTAAAGGAAAAACATATTTTTCCTAAAATTAATGTCTGCAAGGTAGACAGACAGAATAGTGTAATGATTCTGTTAAAAAAAAAAACGAGTAAATACCTATTAAATTTCTTAATCTATATCACCTCCGGCGTTCTAGTTTCTGTTCTCTCATTCACTTCTTGGTTTGCCGCACTCGTTCATGTAAGAACTGTAAGAACTACATTTCCCAGTATGAATTGCGACACACCCAGTAATTGACACCTCCTTGAAGTCACGTAGAGAGTGTCCTGCCGCACAGATGTAGTTCCCAGGAGGGGGCGAGCACGTCACTGGCCACCGCAGTAAAGCCTCCCATCACGGTGGTGAGTAACAATCAGACAAGCAGGAAGTGAACAGAACAGAGAAGAAAAAGAGAAACTTCTGAGCAAAAACGAACAAAGAGGAAGTGAAGAGAGGAATGTCTGCAGGTAAAGGATGCTTATTATGATTTGTTTTCCCCTTTACAACCCCTTTAAGAAGGAACACGGCATAGTTACATAATTTGTTAGGCTGAAAAAAGACATGCCCATCGAGTTCAACAAAAAGGCAGTCTACAGTAAAAATGTATTATTACCTCTCAACTTGTTGAGATGTAAATGGGGGGCACCTATTGGCAAAAATATGCATAGGATACATACCCCAGTCACACCACCTTAAAGGATAATTCAAAAAATAAAAAGATTAGTTACACCCACAAGTGTTTTTTTTTTACCACTGCTACTCTTTTATACTGGCTTTTGAAATTTACAAATGTAGCCATTTAGAAATTGGATGAAAGGTTTAGTACTGGGAAACATTTTTTTTTAAATAAATTGTGATTTTTATATACAACTATATAGATCAGACCAAAATGAGGGACAATTGAGGAGGAAAGAGGGACCAAGAAACATGGGGCCAAATTCTCAAAAAGTCTGCGTAACTTAAATTTCAGCAGTTAAGTTACACTGACTTAAAATTTCTACCTAAGTGCCTGATCGTCAAAGCACTTAGGTAGAAATTACACGCTGTGTAACTTAAGTGCCGCCGTCGTAAGGCGGTCCTCCTCTCCTGGGGGCGTTTAAAATTTAAATGAGGCGCGCTCCCGCGCCGGCCGTACTGCGCATGCGTGTGACGTAATTTTCCCGACGTGCAGCGCGCAAACGTAATTAACGCCGGTCGGCTTTGAGATTTTCGACGGGACACTAAAGTTGCGACGGGTGAAAAAAAAAGACGCGCCGTGAAAACAAATAATTATAAAAAAAAATGTCAGCGTCGCTCAGCATGCATTCCTGAGAGGGAGAACTCCATGCCAATTTTCAAAGAAAAAAACGGCATGGGTTCCCCCCCCAGGAGCATACCAGGCCCTTAGGTCTGGTATGGGTTGTAAGGAGACCCCCCCACGCCGAAAAATTGACGTAGGGGGTCCCCCTACAATCCATACCAGACCCGTATCCAAAGCACGCTACCCGGCCGGTCAGGAATGGGAGTGGGGACGAGCGAGCGTCCCCCCCCCTCCTGAGCCGTGCCAGGCCGCATGCCCTCAACATGGGGGGGTTGGGTGCTCTGGGGCAGGGGGGCGCACTGCGGGCCCCCCCACCCCAGAGCACCCTGTCCCCATGTCGATGAGGACAGGACCTCTTCCCGACAACCCTTGCCATTGGTTGTCGGGATCTGCGGGCGGGGGCTTATCGGAATCTGGGAGTCCCCTTTAATAAGGGGGCCCCCAGATACCGGCCCCCCACCCTAAGTGAATGGATATGGGGTACATCGTACCCCTATCCATTCACCTGGAGGCAAAAAGTAAAATTTAGTAAACACACAACACAAGGCTTTTTAAAATAATTTATTATTCTGCTCCGGATGCCCCCCCTGTCTTCGTTATTAGCTCAATTACCAGGGGGGGCTTCTTCTTCCGCTCTCCGGGGGTCTTCTTCCACTCTCCGGGGGGGGTTTCTTCTTCCGCTCTCCGGGGGAGGCTTCTCCGGACTCCGGGGGGCTTCTTCCATCTTCTCCCCTCTTCCGCTGTTGACTCGGCGAACCCCGGTTCTTCTGCAGCTCTCCGGTGCCTTCTTCTTCAGCGCTGGCTGCCTGCTATGTTTGTGTGTTAGCTCAATTTCAAACAGGCAGCCGGCGCGGTCTTCTGTGACGTCAGGGTCTTCTGGTCTTCTCCCCTCTTCCGATGTTGACTCGTCGCCTGTTGTCGCTGTAATGATGGAAGCGCGCCTTGCATCACATTTATATAGGCATCACCGTCCCATCATGCTCCGGCAGGTACCCACGTGGTGGGTGCCTACCCACGTGCACCCACCACGTGGGTACCTGCCGGAGCATGATGGGACGGTGATGCCTATATAAATGTGATGCAAGGCGCGCTTCCATCATTACAGCGACAACAGGCGACGAGTCAACATCGGAAGAGGGGAGAAGACCAGAAGACCCTGACGTCACAGAAGACCGCGCCGGCTGCCTGTTTGAAATTGAGCTAACACACAAACATAGCAGGCAGCCAGCGCTGAAGAAGAAGGCACCGGAGAGCTGCAGAAGAACCGGGGTTCGCCGAGTCAACAGCGGAAGAGGGGAGAAGATGGAAGAAGCCCCCCGGAGTCCGGAGAAGCCCCCCCCGGAGAGCGGAAGAAGAAACCCCCCCCGGAGAGTGGAATAAGACCCCCGGAGAGCGGAAGAAGAAGCCCCCCCTGGTAATTGAACTAATAACGAAGACAGGGGGGCATCCGGAGCAGAATAATAAATTATTTTAAAAAGCCTTGTGTTGTGTGTTTACTAAATTTTACTTTTTGCCTCCAGGTGAATGGATAGGGGTACGATGTACCCCATATCCATTCACTTAGGGTGGGGGGCCGGTATCTGGGGGCCCCCTTATTAAAGGGGACTCCCAGATTCCGATAAGCCCCCGCCCGCAGACCCCGACAACCAATGGCAAGGGTTGTCGGGAAGAGGTCCTGTCCTCATCGACATGGGGACAGGGTGCTCTGGGGTGGGGGGGCCCACAGTGCGCCCCCCTGCCCCAGAGCACCCAACCCCCCCATGTTGAGGGCATGCGGCCTGGCACGGCTCAGGAGGGGGGGGGACGCTCGCTCGTCCCCAATCCCATTCCTGACCGGCCGGGTAGCGTGCTTTGGATACGGGTCTGGTATGGATTGTAGGGGGACCCCCTACGTCAATTTTTCGGCGTGGGGGGGTCTCCTTACAACCCATACCAGACCTAAGGGCCTGGTATGCTCCTGGGGGGGAACCCATGCCGGTTTTGAATTTAAAAATTGCCGTGGAGTTCTCCCTCAGGAATGCATACCAAATGCCGTCGCTGGAATGGGCCTTTACAAGGTTTGGCTAACTTTCCACATTATAAAACCAGCCCTAGTTTTGCGCCGGCAAATTCGGAACTTAGGCAGAAATCACAGTGCTGAAATGCTTTGAAAATCTGCTTAAGTCCTCATTTGCATACGCAAAGCTGCATTTCAATGAGAAATGCCCCCAGTGGCGGATGCGGTACTGCATCCTAAAATCTGACCGTGTAAGTGTCTTACACATGTCAGATTTTCTGCCTAACTTTGGAAAAAGCCTTTTGAGAATCGTTTCCAAAGTTAGGCACAGGGATACGCAGGCTGAACAGCAGTTAAGTCTGCGTATCTCTTTTGGGAATTTGGCCCTCTGTTCCAAATCAGGGACAGTCCCTCCAAATCAGGGACAGTTGGGATCTATGTGTATCAAAAATGTGTATTTACTGTAAAATACAATGTTATCATGTCTCTGTCTGTGTCCCATTTAAGAGTTTTGGATTCAATTAACGTCCCACAAATGCAACAGAAAGTGAGAGGAAACCTCTACAAACTGAGGGGAATTCCCTTCTTAAGCCCCATACACACTCAGTTTTCCTGCAGGTTTTCTCTTCAGGTTTACCAAAACCATCTAATATGAGGTCAAACCTCATGAGTTTTAATTTGTATGCAATCAGGCAAGCCCTTGTACTACATGGTTTTGGTAAACCTGAAGAGAAAACCTGCAGGAAAACTGATAGTGTGTATGGGGCTTTAGCTAACTGTTACCAGATCAGATGCTCACTTCAAAAGATGTATCTTATCTCAGTGACAATGATCATCAATACAATTAAAGAGTTATGGCTATACATATACTTAGTATGTGCTACCTCTCAATATGGAAGCTGGATCTGTTACTGGAGAATCTGATGTGTGGGGGCGAGAAACCATATTTTACAGTATGCTTCTTAAAAAAAATTGATCTCTTAACAATAGTGGGTCAATTGTTAAAAAGAAGCATGAATGAAAAACCTTGGCCAATAACAATAGCAGAATCTATATCAACACAAATTCTTAATAGTCATAGAGACTGGTAATTTTAAAGCCAAGATATCTACCAACAAACAATCAGCTTTGATTTTTTTACCTACAATGAATACACCAGTCATGCCTGATGGAGCTAAACCAACATTTACCTTTGTGGGATAAGCTTCCTTTACAGGAAGACTGATGCATCAGGATAAACAGATACTGAAAATGTAAGCATGTGCAGAGAAGAGCAACAAGAAGGATCGTTAGCCCATAGGCATCTAAGATTTCTCCATAGCCATCTAAGATTTGTCCATGGCCATCTAAGACTATAAGATAAAATTACACAAATGGAGGCAAGAATTCTTGAATGTCCAATTAGTTTGTCTCTCATCAAGGCACCAGGATGCTAAGAGAGTGATCTTCCAACAGGTTTTCTAAAGGAAAGGTAAGCATTTCAGGTCATCTTATTGCATCAACCCTAGGAACACTACTACGATAATTTTTTGTGAACCTTCTAATCTGCAAAAACCAAGATCTATATGGAAGCCCTCCCTACTCTAATCTCTTCCAGCCGCTGGGATGCATATACATGGTGACAGGATATGTGGGCCTTGGGACTGTCTTCACCTTCCCACTTCTCTGGCAGGAGGCACCATTAAAGTATTTACATATTCTAAATAAGGGACATGATCTCTGCCTATGCCCCATTCTGTAGATATAAACATTGTGGAGAAATTCATGTTCAAAATTCACAGCAGAGGCACTGAAATCTTATTTTTTTTTATTCTAAGGAAACATAATGTCGCCTGCCTGTCAACCCTCTTATGTCAACATACAGCAGATGTTTCAGTTCGAAAACAAATTAAATGGACTTTGGAGTCTTTGTTGTGATCTTTGGTGATTTGTGAGAATAAATTATTTCATAGTTCATGAAGCTAAAGAAGCAAAGCTCTTATATTGCTTGTTAATACCATATACATAATGTAATGCCAAAAGTTTAAGCACCGGTGCACATTAAATAGCCAGGCATAAAAAAACAAAAGCAAATTATGAAAAAAGGAAAACAATAATTACCTTAGACCAAGGTTTTTGGCCCTTTCACCAGCTCACCTGGTCTGTATTTACATTAGCAGACTGAAAGGCTGCCCCATCACTGCTGTGAGAGGAAGCAGGGGTAACTAAAGCCAGTGAGAACCCAACTAATTTAATTCTTAAATAATATGTAAATACTAGAATGTCCATTTCTTGGTCACAGGTTCACTTTAAGTGTAGTACTTCAACAGTCATAATCCGACAATATAAAATTCTGATTTTGTTTCTATTTATTTATGCAGTGTAAACATAACTGGCATAGTCATCTGGTAAATTTAGGTGCAACAAGCTAGTTATTACATTAATTTTATTGCACAATAATGAATCGATAATGATTCTTTTTTTTTTTACATACCAAACATTGTCAAATTGAAATGCTGGTTTAAGTAATGTGTTTCTGAGTTTATGAGATAGCCAAGTGAACCAGATTTTAATTTCCTATCATAAAAACTGAGAAATGCAGGGTAAGCAAGATATTGATTATAATTATATTCCTCCTCGCTGTCATAACAACACCATAAAGACAGATTTTTTTTCTAAGAGCACAAAGATTTTCAAAGAAAAAAAAAATGAAGAATAGGAGCTGGCAGCTATTAGCTGTATGATTTTCTTTCATATATCTGCTTATCTTTAGTGCAGCATTTGCTGATTCTAGGAATTTAGCTTGAAAACAAATAGTTATTTAAGCCCATTTATAAATCATAATATGCAGCAATGTACAGTATTTAAATGTGGTGATCCAGCCATGTGTAGGCAATTTCCATAACAACTGCAGGCTGTGCAACGTTATCATAGGTAAAGGATGACAATGATGTCATCACACTGACCCACATGCTTCTTTTTATGTTGTATGCAGTAAAGCTACTCATACATCTACTTCAGCATGGACCTCCAGAATCCCCCCAACTGAAAGATCTAGACTCGAATAATTATTTTCAAATTCCAGTACTTCATCTTAAAGTGGAACTCAATTCCATTATACTTACCTTTCCTTCAATGGTGCAAAGTTGTATGGGTCAGCATCTTTTATCCAATGCCCATGCCCATGCCCATGCATGCAAAGCTCAATATGCATTTTAAAGAAGACCGTGAGCAGACAGGTAGATTTTTTTTTGCAGAAGTGACATTGAATATTTTTTCAACAATAAAGACCCTACATGCTAGCAGTTTTTGAAATTGGACTTTAGGTGCACTTTAAATTTATTTTTTTCTAATTTGTGAGTAAAAGTACAGTTGATGTCTCACACCTCTTTTATATCTGTATATGGTTATTGTTTCATAGCCCAGGATGTTTGAAAAATGCCTTAAAGTTTATGTTAGGCAATTTTTTTTCAACGGCATCTATGCTATTTATGTGATTTTCCTTAAATTCCAGTCCTGTAGTCTCAAGAGAAGATTAAAGGGTATCTTTCCAATGTGACGACAATCCTCTCATAGACAATTGTTACTAAGACAAGTATCCCCATTGGAAGATTTCTTGTTCCAGGGCAGTTTATAACAAGGCGGTGTCTGACACAGATGTCTCTCTCACATGGCAGTCTCTGACAGGGAAAGCTCTCCCTATTGGGGCAGTATCTCACGTGGTAGCCTTTTTAAAAACATGTCAGTCTTTATTCTATTAGAGCTTCCTCCCCTTCAATATGACAATCTGAAAATACTACCTCTTTCCAATGAAGAAAACTTTCTCTAATATGACAGTCAGGATCTATCCCCTACTAAATCTTTTTAAACTCCAGATGTTGGCTGTATGCCAATTATCACGCCCAAGCACATAAAGATCATTACAACCCCTGACTTATACCTTCTACAACCTATTTAGTCTAACTAATAAAAACTAATAAACCGTGACTCTTTACTAATGACCACCAATGACCCTATTTTTTTATTACCCACCAATTCTCCCACAGACACATTTTATATTTTAATTAATATATTTAATATATATATATATATATATATATATATATATATATATATATATATATATATATATATATATATATATATATATATATATATATATATATATATATATATATATATATATATATATATATATCTCAGCCATAACTTTATGACCACTCACAAATGATTGAGTAGGTTCCATTTTTGCCACCAAAATAGCCCTTAGTAGGCATTGACTCCACTAAGTTGTGACATGGGGCCTCTATGGATTGGACTTGTTTTTCCAGCACAATCTACACATGCTCAATAGGATTTTGATCTGGAGAATTTAGTGTCCATGACAATCCTTCAAACTCATTGTTGTGTTCCTCAAACCATTCTTGAACCATATCTGCAGTGTGGCAGGGCACAATATCCTGCTTAAAAAGGTCACTGCCATCAGGGAATACTTGGTTGTACTTGGTCAGCAAATTGTGTTTAGGTAGGTGTGTCAAAGTAACATCCACAGAAAAACAGGATCCAAGGTTTCCCAGGAAAACATTATCCAAAGCATCACACTGCCTCCAACAATTTTTTCTTTCTTCCCACAATGATTATGGCGCCATCTCTTCTCCAGGTACACCTGCCCATTCTCATGGTGTAAAAGAAAATGTGATTTATCAAACCAGGCCACCTTCTTTCTTTGCCCTGTGGTCCAGTTTTGATGCTCATGTGACCGTTATAGGCACTTTTGTCAGCATGGTAACCCTGAACAATCTGTGGCTACACAGCCCCATAAACAACAAAAAGTGATGTCCATTTTTTTCTGCTGTCATTAACTTCAGACACAGTGGGGCAGATCCACATACTTACGCTGCGCCCGGCGCAGATATCAGATACGCTACGCCGCTGTAACTTACTTTGACTTGGTTTGAATCCTCAACGAATTTGCGCCGGAAAAAGCCAAACGGAAACGACGTAAAGAAATGCGACGGCCGCTCGTACGTTCGTGGATCGTCGAAATAGCTAATTTGCATACTCGACGTGGATTACGAAGGGAACGCCACCTAGAAGACATCGAAAAATTCCATCTAAGATCCGAAGGCGTACGAAGACGTACGCCTGTCGGATCTAAGCCAGATGCCGTTGTATCTTGTTTTGAGGATTCAAAACAAAGATACGACGTGGGAATTTTGAAATTACGCCGGCATATCAATAGATACGCCGGCGTACTTTCTTTGTGGATCTACCCCAGTATGTTTACTTACTGCCTAATAGATATGTGCACACTGAAATATTTTGTTTCAGAATTTAGTTTTCATCCGAAAAATAAATGTATTTAGTTACTCCCGAAATTCGTTTTTTTTTTTGTTAAAAAATGCATTCAACCAAAAATCCAAATTAATTAAGGTTGAATCTATTATTGAAGGCTTATGGTGTCTGTTGAATGATCTAAAAATATTCGACGAAGCACCGTACAACGCCGTGATCATACATTTCCGGTCGAATGCTCTGCCCACAAGCTATAGTAAAATTATAATGTTGTATTTATTAATTATTATTACTAGTCAACCAACATTAGAATTCTTCTATAGTCTATGGGCGGAGCATTTTACCATAAATGTCCGTATGTGGCTATCATATGTTTTTAGCTGCTTCGTCGAATCTTCATGTCTCTATAATGTCGAATATTTTTCTCTATATCTAATAATCTTGGACTAATAGAGCTACGTTTGACACATTCGCCCGCAGGTCGACACATTCGACACAGATCGCTATTGTCACCGTCATGTCAAATCTTCTATCTATATCGAACTGTTGTCACAACGAAATAAAAATAAAGCATTTTTTATGGCGGATATTTCTGATTTTGGATTCTGCACGTCTGTTATCGTTTGTTAAAACGAACGCGAAAATCCCTGAAATTCGGACGAAAATGCATTCGGACGAAAACAAATGCACATGTCTACTGCCTAATATATACCACCAACTTTCAGGTGCCATTGCAAAGGCATAATACATGTTATAGACATTACCTGTCAGTGGTCATAAAAGTATTACTAATCAGTGTATATATATATATATATATATATATATATATATATATATATATATATATATATATATATATATATATATATATAGTATATATATTAAGTATAGCAAGAACTTTCCAATATTTAGCTACAGTAGGTGTTTGTGATATTGTGCTTTTAGCACGACAGCGTCGCGCTGATACTCGGCGACATGGTGCCGAGATCTCGCCGACATCTTGCACTCACTGGAATAGTGACAGCACATCCCAGCAAGCGCGTCATAGAAGCGACGGGAGATCCGACTTGGATTCCCGCCAATTCTACACGTGTGCGGCGTTTGTTATGAATCCTGAAGGGGAAGTCCCCGCCGGATTTTAAATAAAAATCCGGCATGGGTCCCCCCTCAGGAGCATACCGGGCCCTTAGGTCTGTTATGGGTTGTAAGGAGAGCCCCCCTACGCCGAAAAAACGGCGTAGGGGGTCCCCCTACAATCCATACCAGACCCGTATCCAAAGCACGCTACCCGGCCAGCCAGGAAGGGAGTGGGGACGAGCGAGCGCCCCCCCTCCTGAGCCGTACCAGGCTGCATGCCCTCAACATGGGGGGGTTGGGTGCTCTGGGGCAGGGGGGCGCACTGCGGCCCCCCCACCTCAGAGCACCCTGTCCCCATGTTGATGAGGACAGGGCCCCTTCCCGACAACCCTGGCCGTTGGTTGTCGGGGTATGCGGGCGGGAGGCTTATCGGAATCTGGGAGCCCCCTTTAATAAGGGGGCCCCCAGATACCGGCCCCCCACCCTAAGTGAATGAGTATGGGGTACATCGTACCCCTACCCATTCACCTGCAAGAAAAGTGGTAAAAACACAAATAAACCACACAGTGTATTAAAATATTTTATTTTTCTGCTCCGGAGGCCCCCCCTGTCTTCTTTATTAGCTCTTTTACCAGGGGGAGCTTCTTCTTTGACGTCTTCGGGTGGGTGGGGGCCGCCGTCTGGTTCTCTTCCACCGCCGGGGGGGGTGGCTTTTAAAAAAGCCCCCACCCCCCCGGCGGGTTTCCTCCGGCGTCTTCGGCGGGGCTCTTCTTCTTCCGCTATCCCGACCGGTCTTCTCCGCTATCCGGGGGGTCTCGCCGCTCTCCGCTGTTGACTCGTCGCACCCCGGTTCTTCGTCTCGCAGTCCGGTCCCTTCTTCCGTGCTGTACGTCTTCTTCCGCGCTGTGACGTCATGTTCTTCACTTCACTTCTTCTCCCGATGTTGCCTCGCCGGTCCTCCTCGCTGAAATGACGGATGCGCGCCTTGCATCGGACCTATATAGGCCTCACAGTCCCATCATGCTCTGTACCTACCCATGTGATACCTACCCACGTGGGTAGGTATCACATGGGTAGGTACAGAGCATGATGGGACTGTGAGGCCTATATAGGTCCGATGCAAGGCGCGCATCCGTCATTTCAGCGAGGAGGACCGGCGAGTCAACATCGGGAGAAGAAGAGAAGTGAAGAACATGACGTCACAGCGCGGAAGAAGAACTCACAGCACGGAAGAAGACGTACAGCACGGAAGAAGGGACCGGACTGCGAGACGAAGAACCGGGGTGCGACGAGTCAACAGCGGAGAGCGGCGAGACCCCCCGGATAGCGGAGAAGACCCGTCGGGATAGCGGAAGAAGAAGAGCCCCGCCGAAGACGCCGGAGGAAACCCGCCGGGGGGGTGGGGGCTTTTTTAAAAGCCACCCCCCCGGCGGTGGAAGAGAACCAGACGGCGGCCCCCACCCACCCGAAGACGTCAAAGAAGAAGCTCCCCCTGGTAAAAGAGCTAATAAAGAAGACAGGGGGGGCCTCCGGAGCAGAAAAATAAAATATTTTAATACACTGTGTGGTTTATTTGTGTTTTTACCACTTTTCTTGCAGGTGAATGGGTAGGGGTACGATGTACCCCATACTCATTCACTTAGGGTGGGGGGCCGGTATCTGGGGGCCCCCTTATTAAAGGGGGCTCCCAGATTCCGATAAGCCTCCCGCCCGCATACCCCGACAACCAACGGCCAGGGTTGTCGGGAAGGGGCCCTGTCCTCATCAACATGGGGACAGGGTGCTCTGAGGTGGGGGGGCCGCAGTGCGCCCCCCTGCCCCAGAGCACCCAACCCCCCCATGTTGAGGGCATGCAGCCTGGTACGGCTCAGGAGGGGGGGGGGCGCTCGCTCGTCCCCACTCCCTTCCTGGCTGGCAGGGTAGCGTGCTTTGGATACGGGTCTGGTATGGATTGTAGGGGGACCCCCTACGCCGTTTTTTCGGCGTAGGGGGGCTCTCCTTACAACCCATAACAGACCTAAGGGCCCGGTATGCTCCTGAGGGGGGACCCATGCCGGATTTTTATTTAAAATCCGGCGGGGACTTCCCCCTCAGGATTCATAACAAACGCCGCACACGTGTAGAATTGGCGGGAATCCAAGTCGGATCTCCCGTCGCTTCTATGACGGCTCTGTCTCCATCGCGGCAAGCCAGCTCGGCGCTGGCTCCCGCGATGGGGCTCGTAGGTGCTCAATCTCGCCGAGAAAGAGAGCGAGATTGACACAAAATCGGGTTCACCTACTGTACTTGCGCAGAATAATAATTTTGACTTTCAACATTTCGCTCCCAAATGTATACATTTTCTATATTATAATAAAGGTCAATTTGCTATTATTAGCAACATTTTAATAATATCCTGATATTATTCATTTAGGTAAGGTCTCTATCTGTTCGAAGGTAAGGTGCACAATGGAAAGGTTTGGACAGTATGAAAAAGGAAAAATCAAGACTAGATATTAATAAAGGCAAAGGAAAAAATAGAATGGCAGGTTCTAGAGGAAAAATAAGCAGGGCTGGGGCAGCAAGTAGACATTTTAGAACCACATTGCTAGAAAAAACACTACGGCTCCAAGCAAATAATGTTGCTTGTTTTGATGCATGCTGCAGCAACTGTGCTAAAGTTTACTAATGTCCCCTTTGTTAGTGATGTTGATAGTGCAGAAAGACATTAATGTAACAGCTCAAATTATGCTGAGTTTGAATTTCTTTTCTAGCCCCTATCTCTTGCTGTCTTCCCCAGACTAAGTGAAACTTTAGGCCAATTGAAAAGACTCTAATGTGATTGAGAGGAATAACAATTAGCAACTCGTTTTGCCATTTCTGCTTGAAAAATTAGGCTTAATGTCAACAGTACTGCGTCGTCGGCTTAACAGAAGAGTGGCTGGACCAAATATGTTCTTGAAATTACTCAGCGTGTTAATTGTTCAGAGATCATTGCTGTCTTGCGATAATGTAGCAGATAGCATTTTAATAAGCTTGGCAAAGTAGACTAGCAACATATGGATGTTCGCATCAAGACGAGCAGTAAAAGTTAGAATGAGGAGGCCTAATGAAGAGGAAACCCCATGATACAGCAACAAAGTGCCTACTGATTTGTTAAAGATGTTGTCAGTTTCACTGGAACTGTGCAGAAATCAAAGTCAAAAATAGATAATTTTTTTGGGCATATGGCCCCTTATTTTTTTTTCTAAGGAGATTAATATTGTCAATATCTAAAAGCAGTGTATATGTAAGAACCCATATAATGATAATATAAAGACTCCTAGTGTTGTGACTAATGAGTTCTTCCTATTTTGTTATGCTGGGCCAATTACATACAAAGTATTTGTGGCCCTATCTTTCCCAGCTAATTTTCAGTAATCAATTATTTTGCTAAAGCTGGAAAAATACCTGTGTGGAAAACTATAAAAAGTGGAACCTCGGATTGCGAATAACGCGGTTAACGAGCATTTCGCAATATGAGCACTGTATTTAAGAAAATTCTAACTCGGTTTGCGAGTGTTGTCTCGCAAAATGAGCAGAATTCAGGCCAAAGCGGTGTGCAGTACCATGTTTGGCCTGAGGTGGGGGGGCGCCGGAGCCGAGCGAAGGCACGGAAAGGCCCCCCCCACCTCTGGCTTCATGCGGTATTGCATGCCATTGAAGTCAATGCGGAACTAATTATTGTTGTTTTCATTGACTTCAATGGGGTAACTCGCTTTGATATGCGAGTACTTTGGATTACAAGCATTCTCCTGCAATGGATTATGCTCGTAATCTGAGGTTCCACTGTATGTGAAGTGTCTGTTGTCCTGGCATTTGCTTTGCCTTTTTTTAATAAAAGTGGGCTGCCAAGCCTTTTAAAATATAGCGCAAATATGTTGAGTATAGCCTCATATAAGCAAAGTAACTCATCCTAAAAGCGCACCATCATCCAAATTAATATAAAGATGCCGCACATGACCACCCAAACATTGGGTAAGCTATTTTGTTGTATTATTACCCCTTTTTTATGTTGTAATATGGCTACTGTTGAACTACTATGTTTGCTTAATATTAATTGTATTGTTTGCTTTATAGATTGGTCCTCTTGAGGAAGCGGTTTCACCGCGAAACTAGTCGAGGCACAGACCAGTCTATATGTTTGTAATAACAGATATTGCTTGGGGGCACCCTGAGTTTCTGTTTCTGTTTAATTTTAACCATGTATTTTATGTTAAACAGATTTTATACGTAATAAAAAAATTCCTTTTTACTAAAACATGTATGTTGATCCTTACCAAGTACCGAGATAGTCCATCAATTCCAGGGGGAGGGAATGCTATAGGGTCAGCATTAGCCACTGTCGCTTGTACCTTTGCCCCCATTCTTCTTGCCTTTTAAAATATAGTTTGGACTCATAAGATCTCACTTACAAATCCATTTACCACAAGAGCTTAGTCGCTCCATATCACCTTATTAATCAAATAACCAAAGTGACCCTTATTGTTAGTGTTAGCTGAGACAATGGGGTTGATTTACAACAAGAGCAAGAGCAGTTGCTCCAGAGCTTAGTAAATAACCAGAAGCTCTGTTGACTTCCATCATCCAATCATGTGCAAGCAAAAATGCTGTTTTGTTTTAAAATGTTCCCTGTAAGTGATTGGGTACTCTTTCCAAAGCTTTGCCTCATTTACTAAGCTCTGGGGAAACTGAACTTATAGGGCAACGTGCACAGTCTATTTGCTGCTAGTAAATCGACCCAATGATTCCTGATAATTACTTGCAGAACTGTTGGATATACAGTATATATCTATATATAGATACTATACTATATATACACTTTCTGTGGATAGATATCAGGGGTCACTGTCTCAGCTAGCACCGTTTCAAATCATTCTCCAGCTGGGAAAGTCTGATCTAAGCATTTGCATTATCAAGGTTCTGTTCCACTTCAATGATGGGAGCATTATATGTGGGAAGTGGAGCCAGTGAAGCAAGGACTAAATACCTGGCTTGGGATTTGCATTTGGTAATTTCTTTTTATAATGGTTTTGCTATGAACTTGTAAATACAGCAATGATGATAATAATATGCCCACTATGTAGCTGTTAACTACTTCATCCATATTAGCGGTTTCTTAAGCACACTAAAGAACACAATATAAAACTTATAAATAATGAAGTTCTAAAAATCCATAATTATCATCTTGGCCAGAACAGACTGTGCAACGTTACTCGTTTACAGTAAATCAGTATACTGTCTATAAAGAGAAGCACAACAGCAATAAAGAGACATAAGCACAAGTCCTCAAGAATTCCTTTGGGCCACTCCTGTCCCTGCCGATGCCATTGTAAATGCTGCTTATATGCAAATTCCAGCACATCAGCCGTTGACTATTCATTAGCCAATAACACAGCACAATTGGAAAAGCACTCAAAGGAAAACGGTATGCAAGGTAGAACAAAGGAACATTTTCAAAAGTGTGTTAACACATCTACAACTGTGACCATATGCATCATTTTGTACTGTAGAAGCCTTGTTAATTTTGGCTTTTGTTTTTTAACAGCTCAAGTTAAAATAACCTAAACTGTATTAAAGCAGAACTTGAGGGAAACAGCTAAATACACAGATGAACACATATATGGGAGATGTTCTTCCTGTCAATGCATTTGTAATTTTGTAAATCACGTTTTGAAATTGATTATATGATAGAGGTTCCTTTGTGTAGTAACAGAGGATCCCTCAAAATTCTACTCTCTTACAGACAACAGTGGAACATTTGCATTGCTGGTCTTTTGAAGCACTAAGGAGGCCCAAAGACTGTATAGCAAGGTTGTTATTCAACTTTGGCCAAAACTGCACAGTTTGTTTTAATCTACAGATACCCCTTACCTGCATATGCTATTTTATGATAAATGTTAACTATGCCCCTTAAGTTTTTTTATTTTTTAAGGAAATCTCTCTATTTGTAGTCTGTTCCACAACACTAGGTCTCTAATAATGTTCCATGTGAAATGTAATTTCCACATGAAAGGCCCATAATAACAAGGGACTGCCAACTGCTGCCAATCCTCCATCAAAGTGGAACCAATCACTCCTATGCTTTAAAGAAAAGGAGCTTGTCAAGGAACCTGTCTTTGGTTAGTTGCAACGGTGCTGCACATCTGATCAGTTGTGACATCAACCATTTGATGGCTTGACAGTTTGGGTAAGAACACAAGCAACTGTGAAAACTATCAGCCACAGCATGCTTTAAATGTAACTGTTTTGGGATTTAAGTTGATGGGTTTAGTTTGGCTTAAATAATATAAACTTGTGCTGTGTAAATAATTTGTCCATTCTTTAACCACTTCCATACTGGGCACTTACGCCCCTTCCTGCCCAAGCCAATTTTCAGCTTTCAGCACTGTCGCACTTTGAATGACAATTGCGCGGTCGTGCTACACTGTACCCAAACAATTTTTTTATCATTTTGTTCCCACAAATAGAGCTTTCTTTTGGTGGTATTTGATCACCTCTGCGGTTTTTATTTTTTGCGCTATAAACAAAAGAAGAGTGACAATTTAAAAAAAAAACACTATTTTTTACTTTTTTATTTAATAAATATCACAATTTTTTTTTAAAAAAACGTTTTTTTTTCCTCAGTTTAGGCCGATATGTATTCTTCTACATATTTTTGGTAAAAAAAATCGCAATGATCATATATTGATTGGTTTGCGCAAAAGTTATAGCGTTTACAAAATAGCTGATAGATTTATGGCATTTTTATTTTATTAATTTTTTTACTAGTATTGGCGGCGATTTGCGATTTTTTTTTACTGTCACCGTGACATTGCGGCGAACACATCGGACACTTTTGACACGTTTTTGGCGCCATTCACATTTATACAGCGATTAATGCGATAAATATGCACTAATTACTGTATAAATGTGACTGGCATTCAAGGGGTTAACACTAGGGGGTGAGGGAGGGGTTAATATGTATACCTAAATTGTGTTCTAACTGTGGGGAAAGGGGGGTGACTGGGGGAGGTGACCGATGCTGTGTCCCTATGTACAAGGGACACAGATCCGTCTCCTCTCTCCCCTGACAGGACGTGGAGCTCTGTGTTTACACACAGAGCTCCACGTCTTGTCCCTGTAGCCGCCGATTCCGAGTGCCTGGCGGACATCGCGACCGCCAGGCACGCGCATCGGCATCTCGGGGACGCGCCGGGCGCGCGCGCGCTGCCGCCGGCGCGCTCGCGCGCCCCCCAGTGGCCGCAAGAATGCAGGATGTCAAATGACGTCCTGTTGAATTTTCAGAGTAACCGTGGAGCCGTCATTTGACGATGGCCCGGTACTCTAGTGGTTAAAAGTCATACCTATCCTTTGCTGATACCTTCCCCATAATCACACAATACCCCTCTTACATTCTGGGAGGAAAGTCATATGACGTCTCATTCAGAATGAGCTTGTGTCCCTAGGCCATGGCACATACCCTATTCTCGGTAAGGAGCCAATGACGAGTCTCTTTACCCATGTGATCAGCTGTGTCCAATAACAGCTGATCATATGTAAACAAGGAAATGCCAGTTATAGGCTTTCCTCTTCTTACACTGGCAGTGTGTGAGGAGAGGAGAGCCTGCCCGGATAATTAGTGCACTGATCATCAGTGCAGCCACAACAGTGTCCAGCAGTGATGCCAATCAGTGTCCAGCAGTGATGCCAATCAGTTCCCAGCAGTGATGCCAATCAGTTCTGCCTTTCAGTGCCTGCTCATCAGTGCCACCCATTAGTACTCATCAGTGCTGCCCATTAGTGCCACCAATCAGTGCTGCCTATCAGTGCCACCTATCAGTGCCCATCAGTGCTGCATATCAGTGCCGCCTATCAATGCTGCATATTAGTGCCACCTCATCAGTGCTCTTCAGTGTCATCTTATCAGTGCAGCTTATCAGTGCTAATGAGTGCAGCCTCATCAGCGCACATCAGTGAAGAAAAAAAAACACATTTACAAAATGTTCTAACAGAAACTAAGAACAACTAAAAGAATGTAATAAAACATATATTATATATATATATATATATATATATATATATATATATATATATATATATATATATATATATATATATATATATAATATATAAAATAAAATAAAACAGTGATGATTAAATACCAACGAAAGAAAGCTCTATCTGTCTCAAAAAAATTATAAAATTTCCATTTTGGTACAGCTTTACATGACCACGCAATTGTCATTCAAAGTGTGACAGCGCTGAAAGCTGAAAATTGGCCTGGGCAGGAAGGGGGTGAAAGTGCCCAGTATTGAAGCAGTTAAACCTGCTTTTGCATGGCAGCATTGGAGCTATTTTCTGCTCATGACCTGAGCACTGCAACATGGTAGAAAGGGAAGAAACACATGCTCCCCAATACACAATTATGTGAATTTTCACATGGCACCATTAGGCTAAGGCCTCGTACACACGACCGTTTTCCTCGACAGAATCCATCAAGAAACTTGGTGTGTATGTTTTTAGTCAAGAAAACTGTCATGGAACTCAATGAGAAAAGTTCTCTTTTTCCTCATCGGGAGTCTCAATTTCGTTGTTGTGTTTCTCGTTGGGCTGGTTTACGACGAGAAACACGTTCATGTTTATGCTTAGAAACCCGCCCATGCTCAGAATAAAGTATGAGATGGGACCGTGCCTTCGGTAAAAGTAGGTTTTGTAATGGAGATAGCACATTTGTCATGCTGTAACAGACTAAAAAGCGCAAATCATCTCTCACCAAACTTTTACTTAACACAGAGTAACATGAGATTAGCAAAAGCAGCCCCAAGGGTGGCGCCAGTGGAATCAAACTTCCCCTTTATAGTGCCGTCGTACGTGTTGTACGTCACCGCGTTTGAGAACGACAAGATTTTGTCTTGACAGTGTGTACGCAAAGAAAGCTTGTCAAGATTCTCGACAAGCCTAACAAGGAACTCGTCGAGGAAAAGGATGTTTCATTTACGACGAGTTCCTCGGTCGTGTGTACAAGGCCTAACAGGCTAAGCAGGTAAGCAGAAGAGTGTATATGTGCAACAATGAAGGTGACGACTATGAGGTGAACCTGTTACTTTTCTCTGAATGGTCAAAGCATAGAATTGCTTTGATTCAACATGGTATTTTCCATTTTCTATTAATACATGTTTTGAAGTAAGAAACATATATCCATATTTTTGCTGTTCATTTTTGCAGGATAGTAACAAGCTGTGATCTGCAGCTGTCGCTGTAAATAACAACTGTCTCTAAAATTAGCTATTTTTTGGGAGGATTTGACTGTTGTTATTATGAAACCATTCAGTCAGTGACCTGTGCCCATTTCCTCCAGTGTGCATTCATTATTATATTCATACCTACTGGAACGCACAGTCCTGTAATATAATGAGAAAAGATGTTGTGATATGGGATCATATGTTTGTTAAATTTAAAATGATTTACCAAAGACAAATAGGCTGTTCACTTTTCAATTGAGTTTTCCCTTAGCTTAGCAAATTCACTTTACAAAGAATACCCAAAAATATGCAGGTGACTTTAAAAAAATATATATATCTTTGCTTGCATATGATTGGACGATGGAAGTCAATAGATCTTAACTTAATTCTCTAAGCCAGGGATAGGCAACCCCCGGAACTGGTGCCGCAATCGGCACACAAAGCCTTTTTTGTCAGCACTCGACTCCCTCCTCATCAGCAGAGCAGCGCAGTGTCAGTGAGACACTAATGCATTCCAATTTCAGCATTCCCCACACCACATCTGCATTGGGGGGGCATTGTGCATTGGGGCATTTAGTGGTCAGACAGAAATGCAGGTGGCTATAACAGTGGGGCAGATGTGAAAGGAGATGTATTGGTGGGACAGATGAGTTACAGAGGTGGGGCAGTAGAGCAGGGAGAACAGAGGTGAGGAAGTAGAGCAGGGGGAACAGAGGTGAGGAAGTAGAGCAGGGGGAACAGAGGTGGGGCAGTAGAGCAGGGGTTATATAGGTGAGACAG
This sequence comes from Rana temporaria, assembly GCF_905171775.1. NCBI lineage: Eukaryota > Metazoa > Chordata > Amphibia > Anura > Ranidae > Rana > Rana temporaria. The sequence continues at coordinate 478,813,215 of NC_053490.1, forward strand.
ATGTGCAGGAGGTACATTGGTGGGGCAGATGAGAAAGCAAGTTACAGTGGTGGGGCAGATGAGCAGATGGGTTCAGTGTTAGGACAGAAGGTAGTTCAGTAGTGAGACAGAAGAGCATTGGGATATGGCGGTGGAGCAGATGTGCATGGAGGTACAGTGGTGGGGCAGATGAGAAAAGGGGTACATTGATGGGGCAGATGAGCAGGGGGGTTACAGTGGTGGGACAGAAAAGCAAGGGGGTACAGTGTTGGGGAAGATGAGCAGGGGGGTTCAGTGTTTGGCCAGATGAGCAGGGGGGTTCAGAGGTGGGGCAGATGTGCAGGGGGTTACAGTGGTGGGGCAGATATGCAGGGGTTACAGCGGTGTGGCAGATGAGAAAGGGGGTACATTGGTGGGGCAGACGAGCAGGGTGGTTCAGTGGTGGGACAGATGTACAGGGGGTTACAGAGGTGGGGCAGATGTGCAGGGTAGTACAGTGGTGGGGCAGATATGCAGGGTAGTACAGTGGTGGGGCAGATGTACAGGGGGTTACAGAGGTGGGGCAGATGTGCAGGGTAGTACAGTGGTGGGGCAGATATGCAGGGTAGTACAGTGGTGGGGCAGATGAGCAGGGAGTTACAGTGGTGGGGCAGATATGCAAGGTAGTACAGTGGTGAAACAGATTTGCAGGGTGGGCAGTGATCTGAGGTGTGGAGTTGAATGAATTGGAGCTGATCTGAGGCGTTAGAGTGCAGGATGTTAATTTCTCACTACTAAAGTAATTTACAGCATTTACTTTTACTCTTTTTGAACAATTAAAATTCTTTTGATTGGTACTCACCTCTCCGCCAGCTTCTGGGCCTTCAGGGAGTTCCGTCGGAGATCCGGTAATGTCACAGACACTGGCGAGGCTTGCCCTGTCCATCTGAAGGGCTCCTTTGCTGTGCCTTCATATCTGCATGCCAACGGGACCTTACTATCTGCCACACGCAAGGGCTGTTACACTTCCCTCTATCACTTCCCTCTATCAACCTGGGATTCTACAACCATCCACTGGGAGTTGTCATAGTTCCCTTCACGGGACATCTACATGCCGACGGACTGATGTTAACCTCTCCTCATCTGGATTCAGCAGTGGTATCGTTGTACACATTTTTATACCAGTATCATACTTAGCTACATGTTTTTATGACTGCTTTTGGTACCGTTTGGTATTACTCGCACCATTTTTACAGTTTATGTAGCTACATCAATTTTATCTACAGTGCAATATTTATTTGGTTACCTACTTGAAGACTATAAAAGTTTTAATGCTATTCCCATCGAGCGCTGCCTTTGTGTGTTTTTTGTATCCTGCTATCCATTTTTTCAGTGGTTGGTAGCTGCACTGGGAATCGGCGATCAGCTAAAAGTAGTTGGATCTGTATGTGCGTTATAATTAATCGAAATTAGTCGATTAATCGATAAAAAAAAAAACGATTAATCAAACACAAAAATTTTGATCAGTAACAGCCCTAATATATTTTATTTTGGTACAGTGTCGCACGACTGCCCAATTGTCAGTTAAAGGGGATAAAACTTCCGGAGGTTAAGTGGTTAAAGTGGACCTGTGATCAAATTTTTTGCATACATTTACAACTTGGGGAGCTCTAATATGCAAAGAGCAACTTCAATAATTCCTGACGTCGTGTTTAGCTTCGCCTCCTACGCCTCCACTGAGGTGTGTTTTACACGTCTGCCTAAGGTTTACAACTTTCATTCATTGAACTGGCTTACTTTTTTTATATTTTGAAAGTTAATAAGCACAGAACTGATTTTTCAGCTAGTTTCTAATTTTTGCCCTTCATTTTGTTGTTGTTGTAGTTTTATGTAAATATTAAAAAATATGTTGTTTATCAATTAATGGAAAACCTGATAAAAATATTGAGTATTCATGCCAATCTACTTAGTATCAAGGTTAAAGCACATGTTTTGTTGAATGTGATTTTGAATATTTTAGAAGCATATGGTGAGAATATCACATTTTGCTACTGTTCTAAATATGCATCGCAGGTGAAAATGGGAGCTAGCTATTAATGTATTTTTATTTCTAATGAAATATATCCGTAAACTGCTGGCAAAAAAGCAAGGAGCAGCTTCCACTTTCCGACCGTGATACATATTTATCCCTGCTGTATGATAGTGAATGCCAGTCTCAGCCTGGACCCCTGCCAGGCCACACACCCAATGTGTTTCACTCTGACCACTGGAGCCCAATAATTCCTATGAGTAAGCTCTGGTGCGTGGAGTGAAACACATTGGGGGCATAGCCTGGCCGCTCGACTTGTGACTGGGAAAAAAACATGGGAATCAATCTCACCTTCGTTGAGATCCCTTCATTGGTTGCCCGTAAAAGACAGAATCACTTTCAAAGCTCTCTGTCTAACGCATAAGTGTATTCTGGGAAATGCCCCCCAATATCAATGCGAGAAAATAAAAGCTCACAACACCAATCGCATTCTGCGATCCACAAACCAAAATCTACTCCAGATACCCAAAGCCAAATACAAGTCCAAAGAAGAACGAAGATTTGCAGTCCAAGGACCCAGACTATGGAACGCTCTACCAACCAGCATCCGATTGGAGGTAAACCACCTGGCCTTCAGGAGAAAGATCAAGACCCATCTCTTATGAGGGCCCAGGGAATGGATACCAAGCGCCCAGAGGCAATTCAGTTTGCATGTGTTGCGCTATATAATTTTCTCACTCACTCAGAGATCCAGGTGGAGACTACCATTCACTATCATACAGAAGGTCTTGACTTGATGTGCAGCTCCCAGGACTCTTAGTCACACTCGACCATTGCCTGGAGCTTAGATGAGCTCCCTTCCTGGCCAGCACTCACAGCGGTGGGTTCAGGACTTTAGTCCCATACAACCTGAGCGGGTCACATACATATCCTTGGTTCGCATTTGTGTTCCCTTACCGCATGCTAGATAAAATTCAGCATTCATTTATCCTAAATGCGACAAGAATATCTGAATTTGACTTGACTTTGGCCTCGCATACAGCATCGCTTGGGCTTGGAGAAGGATTGTCAGCCAACCAATCTTTACTACAGTGCATATGTAGTGATATTGAACATGCTAGAGACAAGAGCAAACTTCCTAATGCAGGTGGAGGTCAACAATGTCTAAACCCAAAAAACAAAAATGAATATACTGCAGCTTAGTAACCCTTCGATGTGGTGGCTGCTTACATTTTCAGTTTTTAGGCTTTTTTTCCTTTACATTATGTTCACCAGGTAATTTGACCAGTAACCTGGCTTAGGGTGTCCCCTACATCTATCGAGGAGCATCAGAGACACCCTTGGACAGAAGCATTTACTGGAGAGGGTAGTGTTAGATGACTTTAGATAAGTGACTAAAAATGTATTTTTGGCACCCTTGTCAGTGTTACTTTTTTTGTCTCAACCCTGCCACTTCTGCTTGATAGCTTGGTCTGTTAAATGGTACTAACTTGAAAAATAAAACACTGCAAACAGGCAGGCCCTTCATTTTAAAGGAGACTTGCAATGTCTCTTCTGGAATAAAATATGCTTACCTGCCTGTTTGCAATCCCCTGTATAATGTCCACTGAGCTTTGCATGTGCAGCTCAGTTTACTTTCCGGCACTCGGTTGTGTGGCATGATGACTCAACTCCTGCACATGTGTTGGAGTGACCTCATCCCGTGCCACCCAATCAAGAGGGCACTTAGGAGAAGCCAAGGAGGCATCAGACCATTGGAACTAAAGTAAGCATTTTTGCCTTTTGCTGTGCTTTAGGCCCCGTACACACGACCGAACATGTCTGCTGAAACTGGTCCGCGGACCAGTTTCAGCAGACATGTTCGGTCGTGTGTAGGCCCGAGCGGACAGGATTCCAGCGTACATTTGCCCGCCGGGCCTTTTTCCAGTGGGCAAATATTTCTGAACATGTTTTTAAACATGCCTGCTGGAATCCTGCCCGTCGGACATGTTCGGTCGTCTGTACAGACCTACCGTACATGTCCGAGCGGCCGCCATCCCTCGCATGCGTCGAATGACTTTGACGCATGCGTGGAAGCATTGAACTGGCAGGGCCGCCCACGTCGCCGCGGCGACGGCGCGGCCACGCCCCGCGTATTGTTTACGCGCGGATTTCTGTATGATGGTGAGTACAGCCACAATACAGAAATCCCGGGGCAGACATGTACAGTGAAAACGGTCCGGCGGACCGGTTTCATCGTACATGTTTGCTCGTCTGTACAAGGCCTTAAAGGAAGTTGAAAAAGAACAGACTTATGCCGCGTACACACGGTCGTTTTTTGTGATGAAAAGAAAACGTCATTTTTAAAAACGTCATTTAAAATGACCGTGTGTGGGGAAAACTTTGTTTTATGTCTTCTGAAAAACGACCAAAAAAAAAATTCGAGCATGCTTCCATTTTTTATGTCGTTTTTCAAAACGTTGTTTTTTGTAAAAACAAAAAATCATAAAAAATCACCGTGTGTAGCTAAAACAACGTTTTTAAACCCGCACATGCTCAGAAGCAAGTTATGAAGCGAGCTTGAATGGAAATGTGCCACCGTACGTTCTGAACGTAAACGCGCTTTGCTAGAGCTCTTTGAAAAAACGATAGTGTGTAGGCTACGTCGTTTTTTAAAATGAAATGACATTTTTTTCATCACAAAAAAGGGCCATGTGTATGCGGCATTACTACTCGAATCACCAGGTGAAATTAAACTTTGGTAAGCTGCAATATACCGTATTTATTGGCGTATAACACGCACAGGCATATAACACGCACCCTAACTTTAAGAGGGAAGTTTCAGGAAAAAAATGTTCCACAGCCGCCTGCGTATAACACGCAAAAAAACTTTATTTTTAAAAGCTGAAGGTATAGGCTGATTGGTTGTGATGCACAGCTGCTCCAGATTGTGTCTGCTTCAGGTTTGGTAAAATCCCCCCTCAGTGTTTTGGGCATTATCAAGCTCTGTTACACCTTTATGCTTTAGAGGTGTGCCAGTGTGTTCAAAGAGTACAATACACATTGTAGAACACAGTACATTTGTAACAGGTCACCTGCCAATAATTCAAGCTTGTTTTACTGGCTTTATTTAGCTTGTAAATGTGTGCTCTTTTTTTCTTTTACCACAGAGAGAAATATCTGGATAGACTTGAAACAGACCAATTATCTGCCATAGCAATGATATGCACATGGTGTCTATGCTACTACTAACATTCTACAGACAAGAATTAAATGCTCGCATCAGCAACATATAGTGCCTCTTTCTGGCTGACTCTACAACAGAAGGACAGCTAACTGTAGAGATTAAAGGCATTTCATTAATTCCACAGTGAGTCTCTATACATTGAGCTATAGTTCTAGCTACCCCACCTATATATTGTTTAATATAGAACTGCAGGTTGTCTCAGGAAACAAGGGTGATAGTGCGAGGCTCTGCCACTGGAAGAACGCAAGAGAAAATGGCACAGGATACTCATAAAGGCTTAATGTGAGGTTCCAGACTTGTGTCTCTGAGCAGTGGAAGCTATATTTTTGGCTTTCTCTGAACTCTGTAAACCTGGATTGGGGCCTGGAGCTTGAAGGTTCCAAAGTGTCTTGGGTGGGATAGAACCTTTCAATCCTGTGTTTGGATTTAACTGGATGCCTGCAGCCTTTGTGAGTACACAGGTGTGCAGGGTTGGTGCCCCAGACAGTAGCCATCAGACTGGAAGTCTCATCCCCAGGAGTTAGGTCAGCGCCTATCAGGAAACTGGGAGAACCTTATCCAGAGGCCAAGAGTGGGCTTAAGTGAGCTGAGAGAACCAGGAGAGCTGGGTAACACAGTCGGAGGGACTGGTAAGAAGAGTTAACCGTTGATGTGGAAGAACCCCTGCTTAGGCAACTGATTTTCTTTGTAAACTGTGTTGTTCTTTTATGAAAATGTGGGCTTCCACACCCAAAAAACACAATTTAGATTGGTGCAACTCATTAGAAAAACACCTACCACATGAGCATAATTCCCCCCAATACCACACAGGTTAGACAGACATTCTAAACAAGGGTCGCTAAGGAGTCCTAAACTGTGGCTGATTGACATCCCATTTGGTGATGCCTACTCCAGCAGCATTAAATGACTGTTTTTTTTAGCTGGTTGTAAGGGTCACATTCTGACCATTATTGTAATGAGGAATATTTGTCCCACTGACCACCAATGTAAAAGGGCATTCTTCTCATTGACCCCCAATGAACTAATTTTATTTGGGGTTCCAAAAACCTGAAAATTATTTAAAGAGTTCCTCAGGGGTAGAGATGGGCCCAATGTTCGAGTCGAACATAAGTTTGACTCAAACATCGAGAGTTTGTTTTTTTGTAGAACAAACAAACATATGGGGCGCTCGAGGGACGTTCGCCCGCTGACGAGGGCCCAATCATGCACTGCGAGATGGCCAATCATAGCTCACGGACTAAGTCCATGCCCCACACTATATAAGGCTGCTTACACAGCCATGTATAGTGGTTATGAATGGGGAGAAATTAGGCAGGTTAGTTAGTGGATTGAGTGTGCAGTCAGTGTAGTATATATAATACAGTGCAGAGTATATAGTGTGGTCAGTGTAGTGTATATAACGCAGTGCAGAATATATAGTGCAGTCAGTGTAGTGTATTTAATGCTGTGCAGAGTATATAGTACAGTCAGTATAGTGTATACAATGCAGTGCAGAGCATATAGTGCAGTCACTGTAGTGTATTTAACGCAGTGCAAAATATATAGTTCGGTCAGTGTAGTTTATAAAATACAGCGCAGTGTGCAGTTTTTTTTGCTTTATAAGACGCACCTGACCATAAGACTCACCTAGGTTTTAGAGGAGGTAAACAATAAAAAAAATATTCTGAGGAAGTTACTATACATTACCATTTGCCATTCAGTTGCTAGAGGTTACTACACATTACTGCTCACTGATTGGTTGCTAGAGGTTACTACACATTGCCACTGACCATTCTGTTGCTAGAGGTTACTGCACACTAATTTCCTGCAACTCCGTGTCCCCCTCTTCAAGCTTCTCACTCCTGCAGCTGCTTTATTAATCCCCACCCCCACTGCTGACAGAAGAAGGGTGAGGAAAAAGAATGCACACACTCTGTGTGTCTTTGATCTCCTGCTGAGCTTGTGCTGCTGCCTGGAGAAGGATGGGGAACAGGGAGCCCGCTCTGCCCAGAGAAGGAGGGGGAACACTCTCCCTGTCACAGACTCACAGATGCTCCGGTCCTCACAGGGAAAAGCAAGCAACCCACAGCTGAGGAGCCGAGCGGCCGGCCCGGTATTCGGGGGTGAGGGCTGGTGGGAGATGGGGTGGTAAGTGGGGCATGTCTATATTCGCTTCATAAGATGCACAGGCATTTCACCCCTATTTTTTTTTGGGGGGGGGGGAGTGCATCTTATGGTGCTAAAAAATGGTATATAGTGCAGTCAGTGTAGTGTATATAACGCAGTGCAGAGTGTAGAGTGCAGGCAGTGTAGTATACATAACACAGTGAAGAGGACATGGTGCAGTCAGTGTAGTGTATGAAATGCAGTGCAAAGTATATAATGCAGTGTAGAGTATATAATACAGTGTATTTAAGTGGTTAAGGGGAACCCCATGACAGAATTTAGAAAAAAATGCATGGGGTCCTCCACAAAATCCATACCAGGCCTCTTGGGTCTGGTATAGATTTTAAGAGGAACACCATGGCAAATTAAAAAAAAACAGCGTGAGCTTCCCCCCAACAAAAAAAATCCATACCAGGCACTTTAGGTCTGGTATGGATTTTAAGGGAAACTCCACGCCCAAATTTTTGTAAAAAAGGGGGGCTTTGTTAAAAGGGGCTTCCAGATTCTGATAAGCCCCCTGCCTACAGACGCCGGAAACCACCGGCCAGGGTTGTCGAGAATAGACCCTTGTCCCCATTAACATGGAGACAAGGTTCTTTGGGGGGCACCCCAAAGCACCCTCCCCATGTTGAGGGTGAGCGGTATGCTATGGTTCAGGAGGGGGGTGCTCACTTGCCCCCCCCTTTCCTGGCCTATGTAACTCTAGGATAAATTTGGATTTTTGTTTTATTATTGTACTACATTTATTACATTCTTTTTCTTCACGGGTTGATGGATCTGGTTATAGGAGACCAAATTCTGGCCACCCCATAGGCAGCTGTTCAGCAGCAGATCACTTCTAAACGTGATTTACTGCTTGCTGCAATCAGCCAACAATAGATCACTATGGCAGGGATCTATTGCTTCAGGGAGAGGCTGGACATAAACTCTTCAGCTCTGCTGGAGCCTCTATTTTAACAGGAAATGTTGTGATGTAATTTTAGTATCAATGTAAACAAAGTGCGGAAGATCATATGATTCAGCAGGCAGCCTGCAAGCCTGATAAAAGGTCTGAATCACATAGGGCTTGATTGCTAAGTGCTGGGCTATGTGTTGGACTGGTGACTTTGTACAAAATGTCATATATTACTTTTAAACGCAATAAAAAAAATATATGGTATCTTCTATGGCACCCTTGCAGAGCTTTCTAGTTAAAATTCCTGACACTTCATGCATACCCACTGGCAGCCTGCAAAAAAAATATTACTTTAGATGACTCCTCCTCTAAATCATTTGGCAGTCTGTGTTATCTGATCTCAATAATAACAGTTAATAACAGTAAAGACCCATTTAGGACTATCAAGTCTGATGCAGTGCGATGATGCATGCACATTAACATGTATTATGTAGTGTGACAGCAAACGTTGCATTATGACAGTCCATGCTCCTGAACTATTGTTCCTGTGTAGTTCACCACAATGCATGTTAAAGTATTGTTATAAGTTGTGGTGCAGTGCAACACAGGTGTGTTGAGGTGCCATTCAAAATTAATGGGCCCTAAGTGTTTGGGATTCTTCGGAGAGCAGATAATCTCCATGCATCTTGCTTGTAATATAGTTACATAGGTCCAGCTTGGACCAATGTAAGTACAGTATTTACGTATGGGCCATACCTGTGGATCCTGGAGATGCAGGCGCTGCTACTAAAGTGATCTCCAGTGGTTTGCAGGTCCTATGTCAAAAGCTGCAATTTTTTCTTACTCAACACAGGAGGATGCCCAGTCAACAAGGGCACCATTCAGAGAACACTTTGCATTTTATCAATGAATGCAAAATGAAGATGGAGTTTGTGAAATTACTGCCCTGCCTCTCCATCTTGTCCAATTATAGAGCGCTTTGCATTTATTGAGAACATGCAACATGTTCCCTGAATGGCACTGTGTTTTCAGTAAGCAGAGGTACAGCCATTCAGTAGACATGTGCAAGCCAAACATGTTTGTTTAGTTTTGGATTCATCCGTTCATTGAAAAATGTGTTGTATATCTTCAGCATTCGTTTTGTATATTCCTTGTTCTGGGTGGATTCAAAAAATTGTGCAGTTTTTCCAGAAGAATGCTAAATATTTGGTACCATATATACTCGAGTATAAGCTGACCTGAATATAAGCCGAGGCACCTAATTTTACCACAAAAAATGGGAAAACCTATTGACTCGAGTATAAGCCTAAGGTGTCCATCTGCATGCCTCACTGTGCCTCACTTTGCCTTGCTGTGTCCATGTCCAGCCTCACTGTGCCCATGCCTCACTGTGCCCATGCCTCACTGTGTCCATGCCTCACTGTGCCCATGCCTAGACTAACATGGGAGTCTATGGAAGGGGTGCCCAGCTTTGAAAAATTGGTGCTCCCCAGCCATAGGTTCCCCGGACAACAAACTTTGCACACTTGTAGAGGAGAAATGGGGCTACATGTGCACTAATGTCCGGGTCCAGGCGAACAGCCGGTACAGGTCCCCAGATCACCAGAGAAATTACTGTTTAACATGGGAGTCTATGGAAGGGGTGCCCGGGTTTGAAAAATCGGTGCTCACCGGCTGTATGTCCCCCGGGCAACAAACCTTGCACACTTGTGCCAATGTGCCAAGTTTGGGGTCCAGGGAACCTACGGCCAGCCAGTACCGGGTCCGCAAAGTCCGGGAGATCAGTCGCAAAAAGGTGACTCAAGTATAAGCCGAGTGGGGCTTATGTGCTGAAAAAATTTGATAAAAAAACTTGGCTTATACTTGAGTATCTATTGTATATTATGAACTCAAAATAATTCAATATTTTCTGACGCTAGTCCAACCCACCCAGAAAAATGGCACGAGCTGATTTGAAAATATTGACTGGCGTCATGTGCATCCAAATTAAGAAATGGAACAAAATTTGGATCCATTCGTTATATGAATCCAAATTATTAAACAAATTTGAAAATGTAATTAATTTCTATATGGGCCAAACTACTATTGCATCATGTGATGTCATCAAATGCATTTGTTTTTTTCATTATAAATTACTTTCAGATTCATTGACGTTCCTCCTTACTATGTTCATTTGGAGATTCATACACATCCTAATCTCAGAAAAAAGTAAAACTGAAATGAAACGCACATGTCTATCGTTCAGCATAGGACCCGGCAGGTAGTGGAGGTCACTGTAGTAGCTGTGCCTACTACAGTGATTACCAGCTTCCATTAGGATCCCACAGGTATGGCACATACAAAAAGTCCAAGCTGGAATAAGTAAGTAAAAACGGTCATACCTGGAATTCAGCTTTAAATATTTACCCAAATAAAAGGGGAAAAAATAGCCAATATATCATAATAAATAAATAAATGAAAAAAATAATGTAAAAAGGTATTTTGATTACTGAAAAATATGTTTGAACATGTTCAGGATAGTGACTTTCTAGTTTCAATCTCAAAGCCTTTATTACCTGGAGCACTGTTCATTATTTCATTTTTACTAAATCAAGTCAATAGATGCATTTTGTACTGGTTTTGCTTTTTAAAATCTCATATAATATCACAATGTTTACATTTCGGAGCAAACAATGCACAAGGTTGTCATGCTATCAATTTAAAGATTTACTTTATAATGTTCAGTTTGAAAAGGTAAGCAAAATAATGGGCTAAAGTTTTAGGCAGTCTTATGTTTTTCTTGTGTCTGCAATTATTAAATGCACCCTGCTAATTTATTGGCGTGAAGGAAAACAATTATAAAACTGTGAATGTGACATTCAGTGAACATACACTGCACGTGAATTAATCACTGTATTGGAAAACACACATACCACAAATATTCACCTGCAGTAAATGTTTGGTGAATGTCACAACTGCTTTATAGTTACTGTATACTTCTTTGTGTTATAACGTATAATTTAGTTTAATATCAGACAACACATATTCCTTAAAGGGTTGCTGGTTTATGTTATTGCATGTGGCATTGTCAATTTCAAGATCTATATTTATCTTAAGAAAGTGCTGCTGGGAAGTGCTTAGCCAGTTAGGTTGAGCCGCAGGTAACAAAAGCAAATCTTTATCTGTCCCGCGCTAGCTCTAAGACCAAGAGCGGAGTGATCACCTTACCATTGATCAGTCAGCTCTGCTCCTCCAACACTCACTAGAATCAGCTGCACCCAGACAGATAGATAGATTCCAACAATATTTTTGAGTTCCTTCCCAAACTTAACATGGCTCTGCCCCTTCAGCTGATAGCAGACAATAGCCCACTCTCAGCTGACTCTAGGTCTAAGGAGAACAAAAGTACTCCTGTGACCCAAATGAAAATATCCATTCGCAGCTGCTGCACAGGATGGACGGATCACCATGTTCTTTCACCTCTCCTCGGCCGCTAATCCATCCCTGTTAATCCCCCAATACACACACCCCTTGTTCCTAGTGGTCTGCCCAGTGCCCTACATGTACTTTTATATAATAAAAACTGTTCTTTCTGCCTGCAAACTGTAGATTGTCCATAGCAACCAAAAGTGTCCCTTTATGTCAAAAATGGTTTTAGAGCAACTAGAAAACAGCGATAATAAATTATAATCACTTGCAGAATTGTGCGATAGCGATTTGTGGGGAAATTCGTCATAAAAAAATTAAAGTAATGACAGCGACAATTCTGCAACTGAGCAAATTTCAGTGATTTTGAGTTGATTACATTATTGAATATTTTTATTATAATTATATTATTATTTGTTATAATTATTTATAATTATTTATTATATTATAATTTATAATTTTGTTTTTAAAAAAAATTCATACCCGGGATGCCTACTAGACTCTTGTTTGGACAGATTTCCAAATTTCCTTGCAAATAATGGTACCGCTTTCAGCACTTTTTTCTGAAATAATCATACCGCCAGGGAGGTTAAGGGCTTTTTCACACTGACAGCACAGGGGCGTCGGCGGGAAAGCGCCGCTAGTTTTAGTGCCGCTTTACCAGTGTTTTAGAGGTGCTTTTCGGCCGCCAGCAGGGAGCTTTTAATTCCCGCTAGCAGCCAAATAAAGGGTTAGCGGTGCTCTGCAGTCGCTACGGCAGCGCTGCCCATTGATTTCAATTAGCAGGGGCACTTTAGGAGTGGTTTATTCACCACTCCTAAAGTACCTCAAATAAGGTGCTTGCAGGACTTTTTTTGACATCCTGCCAGAGCAGCGCCCCAGTATGAAAGCACTCGGGCTTTCACACTGTGATTGCAGATGAATCACTTTTCAGGTGCTTTACAGGTGCTATTTGTAGCTCTAAAGTGCCTGCCTCCTGTGTGAAAGAAGTCTTGGACAATATATATTCTGCTACCTTTTTTTGATAAAAAATCCCACTAAGGGTATATTGATTGATTTACATGAACGTTATAGCAGGTATATTTATGGATTTTTTTTAATTGTTCTGGTAACAGCTCACTTACATGCTCAGTCCCAGCAGGAGACTCACTGGCTCAGTCAGCGGCTTCATTGTTTAGGATGTGGCTGTCAACTTTAAAGCACAGAGAGAAAGGGGTGGCAGAGCAGATCCATTCTTCCCTTTGTGTAGAGGAGGGGGGAAAGGTGTGTGCTGTAGGAATGGGACACTCTCAGCCCTGTGACAGGTACAGCTAACATTCCTGTCACAGGACACATCATCAGCTCGCAGCTGCAGCACAGGATGGACGGATCACCATGTTCTTTCACCTCTCCTCGGCCGCTAATCCAGCCCCGTTAACCCCCCAACCTGAGAAGTAGCACTCAGTCAGTAATGGAACTGCACATGCACAGTTCTGAGATGGCAGCACAGCAGCCCTTTTGTGGAGAAAGAAAGCAGTTTGGGGGAAAATTGCCACTCTGCCCTCCGGCCCAGTCCTCCCCTGATCACATATATATATACAGTATATATACATAATCCAGTGCAGAGCTGCCATCCTGTAGCAGGAAAACTGCTGTAGGGTGGCCAGCAAGTGGTTAAAAAATAATTATGCTCACCTAGGTGAGTGGTCTTATGCTGCTTCTGTCCCCTGCTGCTTTTAAGACTGAGAATTGAGCAATCAAAGACCATTGATCACATAATTCTCAGTCTTCTCTGTCAGTCACTGGCTCTCTGCTTTGCGCCTCCAGTGCTCACTGAAGCACTGGGCTGTGGAGGGGATGGGGGCAGCATTTGGGTGGATCTCAACCGTAAAGTTTGAATCTTTTCCCATCCTGGACTGGCTGAGTGAAGTCAGCCCACATGAAAGTACAAAAAACAGCACTCCTGTAATCCATAGTACAGCCAAGTAGACCCAAAAAGCTTTAGCCATACTTCTCCTTCAATACTGCGTTAGGTAGGCTCTACAGTTCTGGAAGACCTTACGATGCTAAGGGTACATGATGAAATTGCTTTTTACATATGTAGTTACATAGTTTTAAATAATGCTAAAGTCTCTACATAATCTGATGATTCAGGAGTGGAGTCTCAAGCTCCAGACAAGGGGTGCTCATCAAAAGAAATCGGGACATGTCTTAAATGCTTGAGTCTAGTAATTCCACAGGCAGATATTAAAACATAGACATATGCTAGTGTTATTTTAAAATTAATTTAATGATTTTGAACACTGAATATTTTTTTTTTACTTTACAAGTACCTGGAGTTGTGCTTTAAAGTAATCTTAAAAAAAAAAATGCTGAAATGTAGTTGTGATGAATTTATATTAAGAAAAGTTTTGATACAATTTCGGAAACTTTCTTTCCAGTATAACCTTCTCAAACTGACTTTGCTGGGCATGAAAAACTGATTTGAGTAGAACATGAAAGAAATCATTTTGTTCATCTATGGCTTGAAAATGTGTTTGCAATATGGGAAAGTCAAAATTTGTGCAGTAATGTGCAGAATCTCATTCTCTGTACATTTTAGGAAACTGAGTTATATCCAGACACAAATGGCTGTAGCCTATGGACATCAGTAGGTGTCTTACATACTATTCCTTTGTCAAATAGAAGTAATTATTCACAATACGGTGCATTTTTCATGCTGGTGCCTCTCCACAAGAATAACACAGTAGGACACACTTACATATTCTAATATGCCTTCTGAAAAGTAACTCAGGCATGCAGTTTGGTTGTCTTTCAGAATCTAAATATTCCCTACCTACTGCAGCTACATACATATTTTAAAGCTACAGGAAAATGCTGAAATATTCTGCTCCTTTAAAAGCCTCCAACCAGGTGGGCAATCATAATGAGGACACCCAGCCAGACATTCATATAGAATTCCAAAGACGCTTGAAGTAGGGAGGCCACTGGCATTTAAAATGGCAAGCCTTTCTAATCAAGGTAAATAGCTTCCGACTTGCATTTTAAAAAATTTGGAGTCTCCGATTAGCTGAAGGTCAGTGTTTTGGTTTTGAGAATCCCAAACACGTTTGTGGCATGACAGAGGGAGAGAGGAATTTCCGAGGCTGAAAGCTATTTTGAGTGGCTTCCAGAGACATCTCTTTGTAAGAGCGTCTTAACTGTGATTTGCTAATCACTATGCAGAAGATTTTGCCGGCTAATTAAAGGATTGGTGCAGTGATGAAGATAAAGAATACAGAGCAGGCCGAGAAACTAATCTAAAAGCAAGACACAGAAGCTACTTGTTAGCTGTAAGGGCATATTTTATCGACAGCTGTGACCAATATGGATAACTTATATAACTAAAGGTTTTATGAAGCCTTCCTGGTATCAGTGCTACATGTTAGTCAAACAAATTAAGCTTAGAGTAAGACTATCTTTATGAAACATAGAATAAAACAACACCATCGTGAAATACTAGGTGCCATTAGGAGATTATACAAAACGTTCCTTTTGGCAAATGAACTGTTAGAGCCCCAAAAGCCAGAACACGTCTTGTATTCAAATACTGGTTTGGTCTAAGTCTAAATTTAGGCATGCTGCCATCTTGCATTCTGAAATGCAATTTAGGTGAATTTTTCATAATTTAACAAAGGGCCTGCATTGCATTAAGGGAGGCAGGGCCATGAATAAATGCTAACTTGTGTCCTGAATTCAGGGCTTCTGGCGCACCATTACATTTACCAAATCTAAAGGATATTTACAAGCACAATATAATGCCTGCTTTTACACATTAGAATTGCTATATTTTCTAAAGACAGCATCACTTTACAGTTGAACTCCCTCTGTAAACAGCTAAAGGCACAATTAAAATACATATATGGGAGCTATATTATCTACCAAATTATTTGTATTTCTGCCCGTTCAGTTCTGCCAGACAGCACAGCCAGCCTGATTACTTGACATTTTTCTACTGCAGTTAAGCAACACAGTTGGGTGACTTCCCTGCCATCACTCTATGACTTGATATTGAAGGATGCAGCAGTAGATTCATAGGGGTTGATTTACTAAAGGGAAATAGACTGTGCAGTTTGCAAAGTACAGTTGCACCAGAGCTTAGTAAATAAGCAGAAGCTCTGCTGACTTCCATCATCACGTGCAAACAAAAATGCTTTTTTGGATTTTCCTTCCAAAGCAAAACTTTACTTTACTAAGCTCTGGAGCAACTGCACTTGAAGAGTTCTACTGCATTTTGCAAAGTGCACAGTATTTACCTTTAGTCAATCAACCCCATAGTGTCCTGTACCTGCTCTAGCTTTTTTTTTTACCATATTCCTTGACAGCAGGTTTGAATGCAGAAGACCCAACTGGCCACAAATACTTCCAGTGCTGCTGTAGAGGTAATTAAAAGAGGCAAAAAAAGCAGGTCAAATCTGGTAGTTTACATAGTGGAATTTAATAGGCATTTAGGGCCAGATTCAGGTAGATTGGCGCATCTTTGTTCCGGCGTAGCACATCTCATATGCGCTACGCCAAACGTATCCCAGAGAGGCAAGCTGAGTATTCACAAAGCACTCGCTCCCTACGTTGCGCCAGCGTAACATAAATCAGTCGGCGTAAGCCCGCCTAATTCAAAGTAGGTGGACGGTGGGCGTGATTCATTTAAATGAACCGTGACCCCATGCAAATGATGGTCCGAACGAACGGCGCATGCGCGCGCATGCTCAGAATCACGTCAAACATACTCCCTAAGATACGACGGCTCAATGCCTACGACGTGAACGTAACCTACGCCCAGCCCCATTCACGTACGACTTACGTAAACAGCGTAAAATACGACGGCTGTTCCGTCATCCATACATTTGCATGGGATGCGCCTCCTATAGGTGGAATAACTTTACGCCGGACGTACGTCTTACGTAACTCAGGCATATACTACTATGACGGGCGCAAGTACGTTCGTGAATCGGCGTATTTTGGTCATTTGCATATTCAATGCGTAAATCAATGGAAGCGCCCCTTGCGGCCAGCGTAAATATGCGCCCTGGCTCCGATGGCGTAAGAAACTTACGTAGGTCGGATGAAGCCAAATTTCAGGCGTATCTTGTGTTAAGAATCAGGCGCATAGATACAACGGCGCATCCGTGCACTTACGCGGCGCATCAGTAGATACGTCGGCGTAAGTGCTTTAAGAATCCGGGCCTATATGTTTTTCAAATAATTAATAAAACGCATTTTCTGCTTGACTTTTATTATCTGCCTAGCATGAATCTTTAGGTAAATATGTAAGGAGAAATATTCCAAACAGTGTTTTTTTTGTTTTTTTAAAGTAAAATAAACAGTTATTTACAGTGAGAATTTAAATTGCAGTTTTTCATTAACCACTAGCCGACCGCCGCACAGACATGTACGTCGACAACATGGCATGGGCAGGCAAAACATTTCTGCCATTACTAGTAAATATAAATAATAAAAAAATGCCATAAATCTATCCCCTATTTTGTAGCTTCTATAACTTTTGCGCAAACCAGTCAATATACGCTTATTGCATTTTTTCCCCCCAGAAAATATGTAGAATACATATCGGCCTAAACTGAGAAAGAAATTAGCTTTTTTATATATTTTTTGGGGATATTTATTATAGCAAAAAGTAAAAAATATAGTTTTTTTTTCAAAATTGACGCTCTTTTTTTTTGTTTATAGTGCAAAAAATTAAAACAGCAGAGGTGATCAAATACCACCAAAAGAAAGCTCTATTTATAGGGAAAAAAAATGGTAAATGTTGTTTGGGTGCAGCGTCACACATGCAATTGGCAGTTAAAGCAACGCAGTGCCGTATCGCAAAACATGCCCTGGTCAGGAAGAGGGTAAATTCTTTAGCAGTTAAAAGGACCAAACAGCATTTATATGTCTGTGACAGAGGACACTAACCAATTTATAATGGAAAGCCGGGATCAGTATCCACCCTCTGTTATACCTCAGAGTATTACTGTATAACACGGCCTATATTTTCTGGCCTATTCATAAAATGCTGTAGGAAAATGTGTGATATGGGTAATGGCGCTGCTTATTGGCTAAGAGACATCGACACTTCCCAGCGCTCTAGGTGACGTGGCACCTTACTCCTGATGCGACGTGTGGAAACTGTGCTGCCGTGGGCTGTAGTGTAAAAACTAGCTTCCTACCAAGTGAGAATGTAATGTGAATAATAAAATAGTAAGTGAGTGATCTGCTATTCAAATAATACGGAAAGAATATTGAAATAAATATATGGAAAGAAATATTGTTTTTTTGGGGCGAAAAAAGGGCCTCTGAAAAGTGATCCAATTTAGGGTCGCACGTCAGAGGCTGGAAGTGCAATATGCTAATGGTGATGCACCTTCTTTCTATATAACGTGGCAAACGTAAAAAAATGAAAACAAACCAACGACTATAAGCATAGAAAAACAAATGCTATTTACATATAATCATTCCTCCTGGTATGTGATTTGAAATAATGTGCTATATAATGTTGAATCCAAAAAATTACTCCACTCTCCTGGACTGTAAAACAGATGAGTGCTAGCAGCAGACTGACATAGAAACAAGTCAATGAAATAGATGATCCCAGCAAGCTGTAAACAGAGTGACTTCTGTGATGCAATTTCTAGCTGGTTGGTCCTCAGATTGAAATCAGGTGACTTACTCCCCCCTTATGAGTCCCCACTCACCGGATGTAGACACCCCTACAGGGGCAAACGGCACATCAGGGGGAATGGGTGGGCTGTGCCTTTTGCCCCTGTAGGGGTGACTACATCTGGTGAGTGGGAACTCATAAAGGGGAAACACTTTAATTCACCTGGTTTCAATCTGAGGACCAACCAGCTAGAAATTGCATCACAGAAGTCACTCTGTTTACAGCTAGAGCGTTGGGAAGTGTCGACGTCTCTTAGCCAATAAGCAGCGCCATTACCCCATCACACATTATCCTATACCATTTTTGACCTGCTCCTTGACATAACAAAGGGGGGCAGCAGCATTTTTTTCTTCCATTTTGCGCGGATATCACCATCTTATCATTTTTCATAAAATGCTGTCTGAAGTAGGAAAATGATGGTATCCTACAGACTCACTGTTGCTTAACACAGCAATGATTTGAGGACAGACAGTCGCATAACTCTGACAAGCCATTTGAATGGACTATCCTTCATATTTTTTTTCATATAAATTTCATGCATCTTTGTCATCTTTGCTGTGCTTTGCAGCCTTGGATCCCCAAAGCCAGCAGAGTGCAATACACATTTGTAAAGATCACTACTGTTCTTTATAAATGGACAAAGCTTTTTCTTTTTCTTTAGTGCAGTCATACTAAGGCCCCGTACACACGTCCGAGGAACTCGACGGGCAAAACACATCGTTTTGCTCAACGAGTTCCTTGTGAAGCCGCCGAGGATCTTGGCGAGCCAAGTTTCCTCATTGACTAACGAGGAAATAGAGAAAATGTTCTCTATTTGGCCCGACGAGATCCTCGTCGGCTTCCTCGGCCAAAAGTGTACACACGACTGGGTTTCTCGACAGAATACGGCTCCGATCGAGTTTCTGGTTGAATTCTGCCGAGAAACTCGGTTGTGTGTACGGGGCCTCACACACAGCTTGAATCACACACATTTGAAGAATATTACTACTAATCACTGACAATTTGTTCCCATAAAATGAAAGTGAGAAGGGAATGGTTGCTATGAACAACAGCTCAACAGTATGCTCATTTTCTTTTCTGCTGTTCTCACAATATCCACTCTTGCTCTTGTCATTCGTTCAAAGGAGAATTCAAAGGGTGGTGCAGTGACTCCCATGTTTTGGATGAATCAGAAAATGAGATAAATGGTGGTTGTTGACAAAATAGCATGTTAGGAGCACAAGCGGCTAAATTCTACAAAGCTCATAAGCTACCTAAAAGCTTGCTATAAAATTTTACTATTCAAAATAATGTTTTTGTGTTTGGGTGCAATTATTCTCTAAAAAGCTCAGGGATACTAACACAGGTGATCGATTGTATCAAACACACAGATCAAATAAGACCAACAGGTGTTTGTTCCCTCAGGCAACATGCAAATAAACTGAATGCAACTTGGTTATAATTGTACAACACCTGTGCTGTAGTAGCTTATATTCCTGCCAAGATACATAGTACATTTTCATAGTTACACCTTATCACTATCCAACTGTCCCTTTATGGCTTTCTCCAACATGGAAACGTTTTATCCCCATGTTGCTATTCTCCCTACGAACCATATGTTTTAATTCTCCCTGAATTCTCTACAAAATAAAACAGTTAATGTGAAACTTTATTTGGTTTTGCACCTGGACTGCTATTTTAAAACTTTTACATATACTCCTAAGTGATGTTCTGTGTTGATAAGCAGAAAGGGCCAATTTGCACATCTGCTGTACTATAGCTTTCTGTTTTTTTTGTTTTGTTTTTTAATGCAATTTGCAATTTAAACCACATAATTTTCTGGACAATCTTGGCCTCTCTTTATGTAGGGATGTTATATGTTTTTATTTGTTTGTAGAATATCACTGTGTGGTTTTAAAGCCTAGGGGAATACAATTTGCATTTTGAAAAATGTAAATGTCCCGCAGGTCTAAAAGAAGGACTCTGCTAAACACTGTTTACATCTTAATTGGCCACATAACATAACCCTTAAGCAATCTTCAACATGAAAATACTTACTGTATTGAAGGTCTCTGCAGCTCGAGCAATCAAACACAATTTAAAGGATTTAGGAAAACAAGCCCTGTATGTGGTCACTTCTTTCCTTAGCATACCATAATTGAGGAATTCTAAACACATGAAAAAGCTTGTTTTGCCCTTCCTAAGCTGTGTTGTTAGTAAGTAGGATATGGTGGGTGCATACATTAGATGCTGCTTCAATTATAACAGTCAATAAAATGTAAATTGTACCAGGAAATTGAGCAAACCCACAGGCCCACACATTTGAGGCTGTAACCACACCTTCACATATCATGTATATGTTTTTGTTTTTTTTATAGAAATGTAAAATGAATTTGCACTTTGTCCACACAAGAAAGAACAATAGATTTACTGTAATTTAGCCCTTTCCAGCAGCATATTCTTAACTTTTATCTGCCACTCCATTCAGCCACCAAGAGCAAAGTCCCACAGAACCTACAAATCACCAGTGTTAAGATAATTGTATTACACATAAGATAACTAACTAACTTATTACCTATATAATTGCTATGTAGCGGGGCAGCATGTATGCTCTTTAACCTGTCCATGTCCTGACCCAGTGGTAGTGAGTCCCTGTACTAACAGCATACTAAGGTCATAACCCCTCAGGGGATCTATCTTATTCTCCCTTGTGTAAAGAGATGTCTACAAGGTGAGCTTTCCTGGCTTAACCTGTACTTGCTGACAGTCCCCTGCCCACCTGCTGTAGACTTTATACTAATAGACTCCAGGAGACAACCAGTTTAGAATAGTTCAAATAGTTTTCCCTCTCCAGTTTCCGTGGTTGCTCTTTTCCAGGCTCATTTTTACATATATTCTGGAAGTATGAGAAGCAGGTATTCGCCTTGATTAATACAATAGTGGGTAAAAAACTTACTTTAACACTCAAACATTGCCTTCTTTTTGCTAACATTCTCAAGGTTTCTAGTTACCATATGAGACTCATCCATACTATCCATGCAATGGGCAATAGCCCTGAATTGGAAGTCTAATGTGGTAACATTTCCAATTTCTTGTATAGACCAAGTTATGCAGATGGAGTGAATTTTTCACACACTATATGACTCTAAAGCTTTATTTGATGCTAAATGGAACCCATGGTTACTTTACTGCCATCCAGACTGATGTGACCTCCATAGTAGACATTATCCTATCTATTCATGCTCAGAGCTTATCTACTCAACAATTACGATTGGGAAACCAGTGTAGTTTTGTTATTTTGTGTTTTTATTTTATTTTATTTGATGATAATAGATCAATCATCCTTTCATTACAATCTTTTAATAATATTCAATTTGGAGAAGCAATTGTATACTATCATCCCTTTATTATAATTTCACTGTAACTCAGATACTTAATAAAAATGTCATTGTAGCATCAGATGATTGGTCCCTTGTATTGTTACACTGGCTTTTTCAATAAAAGCTTGTAAACTGAATAGTTCAGAAAGATGTAACATGAGAGACAAGAGACCAGTTATTCACAGAAGGGATATCTTAGAGCCTGGTGCCCTATGGCAGAGTGATGCGAATAGTCCCAAAAATACAAAAAGTCCTTACACTGCTCCAGGCTTCTCCTCTGAGGGGAAGCTAAATGAATAAGGCCCAGCTGCCTACCCTCCTTGTGGCAACTAACTCATTAGCCAGCTTTTGATCTTTCTAATATAACCTTACCTAGGGCGCCTCTCACCTAGAAAACACAGGACTGCCATTGACACCAAACAATTCCTAAGCCCAATCTCACTCTCAATCTACAACATATGAAGACTTATAGAGGCTAACCAAGGGGATTACAACAGGCCACATCAGTGCTCTACTCTACACATCTATATTTTCCAAAAACAGTGATGCATTTATTACTTTTTCTTTTTGATTTGATGCTGATCAGGCATTTTCAGGAAATATTGTGTTTAGTGTGAATCCCCAGTCTGCTAAGAATTGATCTTCTCAAGAGTGTAATAGTGATTACATTTTACAGTCTCTGGAATTATTGTTTGAAATCCCTCTTTTATTTATTGACAGGGGGGTCTGGGACTGGGAGATAATGGCATACAACTCCATATTCCCCATTAACATTACTGACCAAATAACACAGTACTATACTTCGTTATGAAGTCCAACAAAATAAGGAAATGATGGTGCTTCCATACTAGGAAAATTACAATATAGGGTCATAGAATCTTTTGCTCCCTTTCTCCCCTACTAATCCCTACTAATTTGTTGAACAGTGACCAGCAAGAGAAGTGCAGGGAGATCGCAATATACTACTATTGGGTTTACTGCACATTTGTAATACAGCAAATACAATCACATGCTCTTCCAGCTTGCTGTAACTGGTTTTATGGATTTGCTCATCATTTATTAATTCTCTTATTGCAATGTGGGTATGGTATATACCAATTAACAGTTAAGAACAAAAGAATAACAATTCTACACTTAGAGGCTTTCATTAAAAATTGCTAGATCATAACAACGCCTAAAATCACATAATATTCCTCCTTTATTTAAGACCATAAGAGAATAGGAAAAATACATCTTGTGACTATCTCGCTTCATTATGCAAAATAAAAACTTGTTAAATCGCATGAGCCACTTAGCCATTTATTGCACTTAGTACCATCTACCTAAAGTACTACAACATTAATTGAATAAATAAAATAATGCATTACCTGACATCCAAAGACCTCTAAATAATTAAGCATGCCCAGCAAAGTCTTGGACCTCTGACTAATCTGCGCTGACTACTCCGTCCCATTATTTCTGGAGTATTATCATTATCACGGTCTACTATTAAAATTTTAGGTCTTTTTAGCTTTGAAAATGTGTTCTGCTGAGTTTGTACTCTCAATAATTCTGCAGCGGAATGTGATGAAAACAGGGCACTCCTGGGAGATTAATGCCCTGTATTTCAGATTGCTGGATTTTCATTACTGCAATCTTTTTAGCCTTTAATGATAGTTATTACACAAAATACTTAATATATATTCAAGGACATCAGGCTCCTTCAAGAGTCTCGATGCAAATAATTAATTTTCTCTGTGCCCTTTTGATGGAAAAATAATACAAAGTAAACATTTCTCGAACTGTGTTAGGGGCATGAAACAAAAAAAAAACAAGAAAAAAATTATAATAAATCTTATATATTTCCCTTTCATAGAGGCGCTTGCAAGTCAACATACACCCAGAAAGCCTGCTCAAAATATTCAACAAGGGTACATATACCAAAGCACACAAGTTAAATCTAATTTTTGATTTTTGTTGTTTACTTACTTTAAAAGGTAAGTTCACTTTGTGATAAAAATAAAAAATAAATGCATGTCTTCTATAACCTGGCTAATTCAGTGCCAAAGTCATAAAATCATAATCTCTTTATGGCATATTCCTTCAATCCAGTGTCACAAAGGACATGTAAAAAAATAAGGTAATCCCACAGACAATTGAGCTGACATCAGGATCCTGGGAGATCTTATTCATGTAATTTCTTATACACAAAATTCAAGTTGTCTTGGAAAAAGGTATATGGGCTTCATAAAAAAACAAATAGGAAATTTTCACTGACAGGATCCAAGAAGACGGCTCTCAAAGCAAAGGAAAAAGGTTACATATATTGAAATCTGTTTTTATTATCCATGAATACCATATTGTGCTAGAGTGTTTTAAAGATGATGATCATCATCATACAGTCTGAGAATGTCACAATGAGAGATAGATTTGTAAAAGTGGAAGGCCTGACAACTTATACTTTTAATATATGCACTCCAGAAGTCATGCATTATGTGTTTTATAGCAATGTTGTTAGGGGTGCAATAGCAGTCTGAGGCCCCGTACACACGACCAGTTTCCTCGGCAGAATTCAGCTTCCGACCGAGTTTCTGGCTGAATTCTGCCGAGAAACCCGGCCGTGTGTACACTTTCGGCCAAGGAAGCCGACGAGGACCTCGGCGAGGAAATAGAGAACATGTTCTCTATTTCCTCGTTGTTCTATGGGAGCTCTCAGCCCGCCGAGCTCCTCGGCGGCTTCAGGGCTGAACTGGCCGATGAACTCGATGTGTTTGGCACGTCGAGTTCCTCGGCCGTGTGTACGAGGCCTGACAATGGCTCATATATTGTCCAAGTACAGGTACTCAAAGGGTGGTAGGAATAGAAGAGATAGAGATTTTATTTAATTTTTTTTTGGCGAGTGAGGGGCTTCTTTAAAATGTATACTTAACCACTTAAGACCCGGACCTTTAGGCAGCTAAATGCCCAGGCCAGGTTTTGCGATTCGGCACTGCGTCGCTTTAACAGACAATTGCGCGGTCGTGCGACGTGGCTCCCAAACAAAATTGGCGTCCCTTTTTCCCCACAAATAGAGCTTTCTTTTGGTGGTATTTGATCACCTCTGAGGTTTTTATTTTTTGCGCTATAAACAAAAATAGAGCGACAATTTTGAAAAAAATTCAATATTTTTTACTTTTTGCTATAATAAATATCCGCCAAAAACATATATAAATTTTTTTTTTCCTCAGTTTAGGGCAATACGTATTCTTCTACCTATTTTTGGTAAAAAAAATCGCAATAAGCGTTTATAGATTGGTTTGCGCAAAATTTATAGCGTTTACAAAATAGGGGACAGTTTTATTGCATTTTTATAAAAAAAATTTTTTTACTACTAATGGCGGCGATCAGCGATTTTTTTCGTGACTGCGACATTATGGCGGACACTTCGGACAATTTTGACACATTTTTGGGACCATTGTCATTTTCACAGCAAAAAATGCATTTAAATTGCATTGTTTATTGTGAAAATGACAGTTGCAGTTTGGGAGTTAACCACAGGTGGCGCTGTAGGAGTTAGTGTTCACCTAGTGTGTGTTTACAACTGTAGGGGGGTGTGGCTGTAGGACTGACATCATCGATCGAGTCTCCCTATAAAAGGGATGACTCGATCGATGCAGCCGCCACAGTGAAGCACAGGGAAGCCGTGTTTACATACGTCTCTCCCCGTTCTTCAGCTCCGGGGAGCGATCGCGACGGAGCGGCTATAAACGAATAGCCGCGCCGTCGTCCCGGATCTCTCCCCGCAGGTATCCGACCACCGCATGTAGCGGAGGGGGGTCCCGATCGGACCCCCGACCCGCGGAAAGGCGGGGACGTACCTGTACGCCCATCTGCCTGTACGTGCCATTCTGTGGACGTACATATACATGCAGCGGTCGGGAAGTGGTTAAAGTGGTTCTAAAATAATTTTCACTTTTTTTTAAACTTAATGCACTATTTGCATTAAAGTGTTTGTTACCTCAACATTTCATATTCCTGATATATGCTTGCTGTGCTGTGTAAGTGTATTAAAAATTATCCTGTCCTCTTTGTATTGCTTCCTTCTGTTGCTGCCAGTCCCTCTGATGTCATAATAATAACTGACCACACTAAGCATGAGAACACACTGTGGTCAGTTCTCTAGCTGTGCTGGGAACTCAGCCTGCTCTCCTCCAATGATCAGACTTGCCCTGACATGCCCCACCCCTCAGCCTTTCACTGGAAAGATCAGTGTATTGATACTTGTCCTCCACCCAGCTCTTATGCAGCTGAAAACAGAGGGAACCAAGGGAATGTGATCACCTCATTTACATAATCTAGGCCGGCTGCAATGTAAGCGCCACCTAGCGGTAAGCCAAAACATTGCAATCTAAGATAGGACGGCACAAGCCGTCCTAACTTAGATATGTTTAAGTGTATCTCTGTTAGAGAATACACTTAAACATAGGTCGGCTTAGATTCAGAGTTAGGTCGGCTTATCTGTAGATAAGCCGGCCTAACTCTTTGTGAATCTACCTATATATATATATGTATATATATATATATATATATATATATATATATATATATATATATATATATATATATATATATTTAAGCCCCCAAAACTGTACCTTCAATATCACTTTATTCATAATAATATTGTCTTTCCAGCACATAAAATGCAGTTTAGTTATTAAGCATTAGGAATCAGAGATTTATCACAAAAATATCTACTTATATATTTTAAATGATATTCACTTTAGAAAGAAAATTTGCAAAGCACATAAACTGTCTGGTCTGTAACTTAAATACGTTTTTATAAGTGTCCCCCACTAATTAGCAAAGAAAAGTGACACATATGTACAGAACCAGTGCATAATTATTGTGTAATATTATTATCTGCATATTTTGATACATAATTTGCTCTTCAGAAGACTGTGTACACAGATGATTCTGAGCAGCAGCATTGTGGCAGTTTAATTGTTGCTGCTGTAGCACAATCAGATAAACGGACTTTCAAAAGGGTCATATGAGGACTTGGCACAGTATTACAACAGACTTCATCATGTCAGGCTTGTTGTAATGTATAGTAGTTGTCTTCAGGGTCAGCATTTATGCCAGCTGTGCATGCCTCACCTCCATCTAAATATTTCAGTAAAGCTTTTTTTTATTTGCATTCTTTATTCTCATTTATACTATAACAATATTTGTATTAAAAAGCAAACACAAGGCACAGCACAACAGTCAGTCATCAATATGCAAAGCAGCTATATGCCTGTGTCTGTTTTTCATTTTATTTTGGATCTGCAACTGAGAATAAAAAATAGTATATTTCGGGCCTGTATTCTGCGTGTTTCAGGCATTTACTACGCCATTGCCTGCAATTCAATTCCAGCTAGCAATGAAGCCTTAATTAAAATTTAAGTTTATAGTAAATTGGGTAAATTGTAATGTTCAAATAGTTAATTGGTCTTTTCTTGGGTCCTAATAAACCCAGGGCATACCACGGTAACTACCATAGGAGAAGCATATCATGCCACATTGAAGATGGGTATAGCTAATATATGGCTGTGCCACTTAAGGAAAAGAATAGTTTAATGGCAATTTGACGGGTATGCAATAAACTTTCAAAAATATACAGTAAATTATATGGTAAGCTTTACTTTTTTTTTTTTTTACCAGAAAATACAATTATCTTGGGCTCTTTCATTTGACTTTGGTCTAGTGCTCCTTTCTGTATTTCTTTGGTTTAAATGGCTGTTGGGTGCCCATCGAGGCAAGACTTGCTATGTAGGAGCCACCTTAAAATAGTTTGTTTGATGTTTTCCTGACTATATATGCATGCCTAAAAATTCCTCTCTGAGTATATTTTTCTGGAGTTTAAAAATACATGTTCAGTTTTCTAGAGGTTATCAGACCTGGAAACAAAAAGCTAAATGTACCATGTCACAGACAGTTTTATGCTGGCTAGTCTCATGGACATTTTGTAGCATTTGGAGAAATTACCTTTCACGCCACCCCCTCTCCAAAAAATAAAATAAAAACTTTCACTTGAAACAGAATCATCTACAACATTCTTCCATTTTCGTTGTGGTTTCCAGTGGCTTCAGAACAGGAACAAGTTTGAAAATCATTTTAAAATGCCTATTAACTAGCTTTGCAGTGGTTTACATCAATTCCTACCACAAGTTAATTCAGTTTCTCTGTAGTAAGTATTTTTGCATTATCCATGTAACAAAAGGGAAGACTACTTACTGTGCCATTGCTAGAAAATCTTCTGTATTTAAGAGTTATCACAGAAAAAAGACCTCTTACATGCTTCACGCTGCACTCAGCAGTTTGTCAAAGGTACCCTTTGACAAAGTGCTGAGTGCAGCATGAAACGCGTAAGGGCTTTTTATCCTGTGCTAAGTTCTAAATAAAGAAGATTTTCTAGCAATGACACAGCAAGTGGTCTTCTCTCTTATTACACGGATAATGTGGTGACAGTGGATGTGCCAGACCTTCACTTGTATCCTTTCTTACTGGTAAAGTAAAAATAGTAGCCACTCAGTCAGATAATAACTAGTGCTGAAAATGTGCACGTTGACATGGTAACTCATACAACAATATACATATATACTCCACAACATTCCAGAGAGTCAACAAAAAGCCTGTTTAAACTTGTTCTCTTCCATACAGTTGCAAATGCATGTAAAAAGCCACCCTGCATGCTAAGGCACCTTTATGAAGTTTGTTTTTCTACTCTTAACTATCTTAGCTCCCAATGTGACACCTACATATAGTCATAAATATGCTGAGATTAGACATGCTTTAGAGGTAGTTCCTTTCTCCTTACAGTTACTGTAAGGCCGCGTACACGCGGTCGGTCCATCCGATGAGAACGGTCCGAAGGATCGTTCTCATTGGTTAACTGGTGAAGCTGACTGATGGTCTGATGTGCCTACACACCATCAGTTAAAAAAACAATCGAGTCCAACGCGGTGACGTAAAACACAACGACGTGCAGAGAAAAATGAAGTTCAATGCTTCCAAGCATGCGTCGACTTGATTCTGAGCATGCAAGGGTTTTTAACCGATGCTTTTGCATACTAACCATCGGTTTTGACCTATCGGTTAGGCGTCCATCGGTTCAATTTTAAAGCAAGTTCTAACATTTTTGACCGAAGGATAACTGACCGATGGGGTCCACACACGATTGGTTTGGACCGATGAAAAGGTCCTTCAGTCCGTTTTCATCGGTTTGGACTGACCGTGTGTACGCGGCCTAACACACCAAAAGATCTGACTTGCTGAAGACCCCCAGTATGTGTACCAAATCCAACAAAGCAAACATGGCAGCCACTCAGATGAATTTATAACTAGTAGAGGATAGGTGCACATGGGCAGAGCAATCTACGGAGTAATGTATTTGTAATAATATGTTCAGCAGGTACAGAAAATAAATGTGGATAATGTCTAGAAATTAAGTGCCCTTGCACTTCATGTGGGCTGAACAGGAAGCAAAAAATACTGCTACCGCCACAAAGTAAAAGATCCACAGTCTCTGTTTTTAAACAAACCTTTAGGCCTCATGCAAACTGGACATAAAAAATGCTGTTTATACTAACGTTTGTTATTTTCTTTCTTAAAGCATGTAGAAGCCTATGTTTCCATGCACATTTGGGTCTTTACAGGCATATTTGTAGAGGAGCATTTACAGACTGAAGAAAAAACACCACAAGTGCATTTTTGAAAGGCACTTTCGGGCAGGAAAAATGCCTTGATGCGCCTAAATGTGCCTAAACATGTGTACAATATGCTCTATGGGAAAGTTAGTGTGCATGGACCCTTAAAGGACTATTGTACTGTAGACATGTGCACACTGAAATATTTTGTTTCGGAATTTTGTTTTCATTCGAAAAATAAATGTATTTAGTTATTCCCGAAATTGGTTTTTATTTATTTTGTTTCGTTATAAAATGCATTCGTCCAAAAATACGAATTAATTAAGGTTGAATCTGTCAATTGAAGGCTTATGGTGTCTGTTGAATGTTCTAAGAAGATTTGACGGAGCAGCTAAACTGTACGATGCCGCAATCGTAAATTTCCGGTCTAAGGTTCCTCCTACAAGCTATAGAAGAATTCTAATGTTGTATGACACTAGTAATAATTATATTTAGAAATTATTATTACTAGTCAACTAACATTCAAATTCTTCTATAGCTTATGGGCAGAGGATTTGACCGAAAATTTATGATTGCGGCGTCATACAGTTTAGCTGCTTGTCGAATCTTCTTAGAACTTTCAACAGACACCATAAGCCTTCAATGACAGATTTGACGTTTGTATGTTTTTTTCTGCTTCGTCGAATCCTCGTCGTTAATGTTGAATGGTCTACCCCAACACTGTCTCTATAATGTTGAATCTTTCCTCTCTATGTAGAATAATCTTGGACTAATAGAGTAATGGTTAGGCACA
Organism: Rana temporaria; assembly: GCF_905171775.1. Taxonomy (NCBI): domain Eukaryota; kingdom Metazoa; phylum Chordata; class Amphibia; order Anura; family Ranidae; genus Rana; species Rana temporaria. Next base: position 478,843,347 of record NC_053490.1, read on the forward strand.
TTTGACCACAGGTTCGCTATTGTCAGCGTCATGTCAAATCACCTATCTATATCGAACTGTTGTAGCAACAAAAACAAAAATAAAGCATTTTTAATGTCGGATCTTTCGGTTTTCGGATTCTGTGCGTTCATTTTCGTTTGTTAAAACGATAACGTAAATACCAGAAATTCGGATGAAAATGCATTCGGACAAAAACTAATGCACATGTCTATTGTACTGCTCTGCAACTTCACATGGTTTAAATGCATGCTGAAAGCATGTTATTTAAAGATTTGGGGTATTTTTAATGTTGCCCCTTAAACCACATTAAAAGACCCTCTTCTCCCTAAATGGTATTTTTAAACTTTTGTTTTGCTTTGGTACATATCCCCCCCCCCCCCATGGGAAAAGCTTCCAAATTAGCCTTGAATACTACCAGAGTGAATATTGTCTGCTGTGTAAGTTTACCAACAAAAGTAATAATAATTATACTGGTGATTTCCTTTTTGTGGTCCGTTTTTAAACTGAAATATAAAAGTTTTTTTGTTTTTACTGTAGCTGCAAGGAAAGCTTTTCTAACAAAGCAGCATGATCTACGCTGCAGAATGATAAATGATTGTTTTCTTTGTGCTGAGCTCCCTTACAGCTGTTATTATCACTTTCCACAGTTCACCCCTGGTTCCCTCCTCCTGTCAGATCATTTATAGCAGCAGTCATTGCTGGGGGTTCCAGAAGGGTCATCATTTCATATTTTGTAGAGTTTATAACTTCAACCCCAGCCATAGAGCTGACACAATACAGGCATACTCCACTTTTAAGTACACAAAATCAGGCTCACTTCTGCACAGAAACCAATGAGACTCCTGGTTGTATTACCAGGCTTAATTGAACAAGCTGGGTTTAAAAGCTCATTGCTATGCAGAAGTGAGCCTGATTTTGTGCTTTCCAGCTTTAGTAAATAAACCCCATAGTGTACTTAAAAGTGGGGTATGTAGTGACAATGTTTAATGTGGGAATCTCCTTCACTGTGCTATTGTATTCTGACAGGGGGGGCACTCCTCTGCTAAAACCAAGGGCTGCAAACGCTAATCCAATACTGGTTTTCCAGCAAGACCTTTCAACAGAAGTGGTTGTTAGACTGGCTTCTCCTGAACAGACAAAGGTACACATGTACCAAAAATCATCCAGTTCCTGCTGAACCGCTTGATTATTGTATACTGGGCTTAATTAGACACTCTCAGAAGAGGGAAGAGCTATGACATGCAAGGGGTCTGTGCTAGAGAATGCAATCTCTCAATAGTAAAATTTTCTAGCAAATTCAAAGGCACTGTGCCATGAGAAAATTATTCATGCTGAAACTGGGAGAAAGGAATGCACAATTGTGTGTACTATTAGTTTGAAGACACTGTCAAAAGGCACATTATTCATAGTTATAGTCAAGTTCACTGACCCTGCCAGACATTGTCTGGGCATCAAAGCTTTAATCACCTCAGTAAGCTAGACACACAGAGGGGCCCTACAGTGTATGGTAGGCACACAACGGTGCTCCTATGTTAACAGTCCCTTAAAAACTATATGCAGATATCAACTTTTTGAAAAATGGTATTCACATAGAACTAGCCCTTCCCCACCAACCAACTTAAGTACCAGGTTTTATTAGGGTGGTTGTTTTTTACATGCGTTTGCTCTTCCAGTGCTCCTTGCTGTGAAGACCAGCTATAGGTAGGGGCAGTGACATTTTTTTGTATTGTTGTCATTGTGGTCAGGCAACACACTAGCACCTTTGCTGGCTCTGTGCAATGTGCTGGGTGTTTAGTATGTTCCTGCTCCTTTAAGGAGGGTTGGGCTCCCTCCAGTCATCTGCCCTTCATCTATCTATCAGCATACATGTGCTTCCCTTGAGGACACTCTTCATATTTTAGAGTTCGGGTCTGCAGGACACAGGGAGCCTTGACGGGGCCTGCAGCTTACACATGCATTTGCAAATGCGTTCAACTAAACCCCTGTTTTTAACCCACTGTTAGACAGGTGAATTTGGTTGGTTGCTGGCTGGTTGGTAAGTTCAGCTTGGAAACTCATTGTTGTTAATTAGGGTGGAGCAAAGCACAACTTAGAAGTTTATAGCAGACAACAGATACCACTACCAATTGGATGCCATTATGTTACTCAACACTATCTTGCATACAATGCAGCCCAGAGTATAGAACCTATTGTGTGTTGTCACAGAGTTCTCTTTGCCAGGTACAATGGTCTCTCCTCACCCTGGCTCATTCTTGAAGCACATGATTGTGCTTTATAAACACACACTGTTTTAGTACAAGCTAACTTGGAATAACAAGTATATTGGAATAACTTGAAGCATTACTTTACTATGCTGTTGTAAAGCTGAATACCTAAACCTCCAAGTCTACAAATCTTTGTCTAGCATAAAATAATAAAAGTAGTAACAGGCTTTATTTAGGTGAAATCTATCACACGAAAGTGGTGCAGTTGCCTATAACAACTACTTAGACTATAACTGTCACTACTTACAGAAATATTACATCTGAATGGTTGTTCTGGACAGCTCTATTTTAACATTTCACCATGTTATAATGAATTATATCCAGTTACTTCTTTCAGGGAAGATCACTATTTACAACCACATTTATAATTTAAAAGGAAGGCCCATGGCTCAAATCTTTTGTATTCTTCAACCACAAGAACTGGATTGTATTAAAACCACTTGCCGACCACTCACACTATATATACGTCATTATTTTGGCATTTAATACTGGGGTTATGGCAACAGCTAGCAACCTCTCTATGAGCATTTATTCCAATCCAATCCAATCCAATCCAACATCACTTCCGGGTCTTTTTTTTTCTTTTGCTTTTAAAAGGTAACTGAGAGATCTGGAGTATTTTTCACCCCAGATTTTTTAATAACGAGGTAAAAGAGCAGAGAGGGGGAGGTGGCAACTAAGTGTAGTATTTGTGGTAAAAGGTTTATTGCATAAATATAATAAACACTTACAAGATGTAGAAAAGATTCATGCCGATCATAATGAAAAGGTTTGATGGCGCCTATGCCATGCCACAGGCTCCACATGCGGTCCAGTGGCTGGTGAGGATGGACGCCGGTGGATTCCTTGTGGTAGCTGGGACTCCAGAGATAGCAGGAAGCACTAAGCCAACCAATTGGGATGTGGATGCGGAAGTGACATCACCGGAACGGGGGCAAAGGTCCGGATTAGGACTGTCAATCAGGCCAGGCTACGCGCTTGGAGCTCACAGCTCCTTCTACTGGCCTCTTTTGGGGTCATAAACCCCCAATCCCTCCTTTGCAGTTAAAAGCATTCAAAACACCAAGTTTGGCTGTTTTAAAGTGGAAGTAAACCCTCCTATTGTTTTCAGCCAAGGAAGCTACCATCTTGGCCTCTGTTTAATCTGCAACTGCCACGATGCTGCACATGTGATCAGTTATGAAACCAGCCATTGGATGGTTTGACAGTTTGGTTGAGAGCACAAGCAAATGTGACATCTAGCATTTCCGGCATGCCGGGAATGTGAACTGTTTTTTTAAACTATCAAATAGATGGGTTTACTTCCGCTTTAATGGAGAAGTCCAGCCTGAGCTTTTTAGGCTGGGCTTCTCCTATGAGTCACAGGAGTCCATTTTGTTTTGCACTCCTGTGACACATTTTCCACAGAGAGCGGTCTAAAGTCTATTATCTGCTGATGTCACTGCTATCAGTCGAGGCAGCACATCATTCCGACTTCCAAAGTCTGGATCCGCCAGCTGCCTTGACTGATGGCAGTCTCAGCGAGCCGCTCCATGCCCCTCCACAGCTAATTGCTCTAATGAGCTCCATCTGTGGTGTTCCAAGGCTTGGTTCTCAGTGCAAAGACGCTGGGGGAAAGCCGCAGCATCGGTCTGATGCTGCATCCACCTAGATAAGTATGATTATAAAAAAAACTTCTCTTTTAAATACTGTATTTTTTTTAATTTTGCACCTTTAAGTCTTCTGTAAATAGGAAGTGATGTCACTTCAAATGTGTCAGCTGGTCGCTCAGGCCTCCTGGTGGGACAGAAAAGCCTGGGCGAGCTGCGGAAGGGCTATGTCCCCTCCGACTGCTTTGGATAACAACCGAACAGGTTCTTAGCTACATAGTTTGTTATTCCAAGAAAGCTGACCGCTGGTACAACCCCTTTAAGCCGAGGCTGCATATTTGCGAATAGTTGGTGTGAATGGGGTTAAAATGTCTGTGGGCCGGGTGCACGTGAATCCATCAGGTTGACGGGCCAGACATTTAGCGCTGGCAGACTGGGTGTGGCCTGAGGGCTATAGGTTGCGCTAACCCCTGCTGTAGGGTCTCTGCTAAAAAAATATATGTTTTGGGGTTCTAAGTAATTTTCAAGCAAAAAACACTAAGTTAAAGTTCCAGAAAAGGCCTGGTCAGAAAGTGGTTAAAGAGGAAGTAAACTTCCATCTTTAAATTTTACCTATAGGTAAGCTTATAATAAGGCTTATCTATAGATAGTGTAAATATCTCCTAAACGTGCACTGTTGCATCGCTGGAAGGCCTAGTTTTCAGGTAAGTTTCACATTATATGCTAGTTTTGCTTACAACTGCTTTATGCAAAACAAGAAATATTATCCCAGCTGCCGTACAATGAATTAACACTACTCCATGCAAAACACAAACTGAAAAAATAATATTATTTGATTTCTTTTTAGTCTACACAATCGGCAGAAGCCGTATAAACTTTTCAAGTCAAATGTACAAGTTTCATCAAAAGTACTTTGCCGATGTTAGATAAGGTAAATGTAACAGAAAAATCAGCCTTTTCTGAGACGTTTATAGACTAATGAGCACACTTTTACTTAGCAAGACAAGCTTTCTCTAGAGCAATCCAATACAAAGGCAATAGTTCTGGCACAATTGGCTGTACATTCAATTGTACACCCTCCACGGAAACTGCAAAAGTAAAATTTAAGATTCTCTTTCTTTCTTTTTTTTTTTCAAGGCTTTATAATTCCTATTAAACAATGTATTACGGGGGATGTGAGAAGAATAGGCACTGGTAATTTACAATTCATCCAGGCTTTCTGCCCACCCAATCAGTAAAGACCGTGTTTACAATTACATGTTTAAATATTGATGCTGCAGCAGAAATTCATATCCAGGATATCCTTAAACATTTCAAACCGATTAAGCTATCCGGACAAACATTTAAATAGGAGAATATCCAGTTATGTGGCTTTTGAGTCATATTAGCCAAATAACGTGCAAGTGTATATTTTTTGTTATTATACTGTGTAGCCTTATTGATGGAGGTGGAATTTTTAATTGGGTTTTTAAAAAAAGAGTATGCTACAAACTGATCATAAATTACTGTATAGGCTAACCCTAAGGCCCCGTACACACGACCAGTTTCCTCGGCAGAATTCAGCTTCCGACCGAGTTTCTGGCTGAATTCTGCCGAGGAAACTGGTCGTGTGTACACTTTCGGCCGAGGAAGCCGACGAGGACCTCGGCGAGGAAATAGAGAACATGTTCTCTATTTCCTCGTTGTTCTATGGGAGCTCTCCTCCCGCCGAGGTCCTCGGCGGCTTCAGGGCTGAACTGGCCGAGGAACTCGACGTGTTTGGCACGTCGAGTTCCTCGGCCGTGTGTACGAGGCCTCACAGTGCACAGTCATTATGGTATTTACTGATCTCCTTAGATATGCATATTAAAGTGGAACTAAAGAGGAAAAGAAAAACACCATGTGCAGGCATGCTTTTTATTGCAGAAGAGACAATTGCAATAAAACAAACTCACAAGCCTTTTTGCAATTTTTCTTAGAATGTACATTGAGCTGCGCACGTGCAGTTTAGTGTACATTCTTGGCACACATTGGTATCATTCCTCACTGGCCAATCAAGACATCTGAAGACACAGTACCCAGAAGAAGCCATGAAGATGTTGGTAAAGGTGAGGGAGAGAAGGAGGGTGAGTATTTGAGAACTTTATTTCTGCTTTAATCTGGAAATATGAATCACGATTTGATTGTGCATTGTCTCTGATGTTGTTTTTCCCCCATCCTTACTGCAGCTTACAAGGACAGGAGTGGTTGCAGTAAGACACTGTTACAATGGGGTTGTGAGCAGCCTGACGTGCCCACCACCCAGGGGACACAAGTTTCTGTGTCTTTTGGGAATGATAAAAGCCTGCTGGGAGGAACTGGGGCTGATGGGAGATGTAGTCTCCACACTGTGACACAACCCTGAATGAGCAGCAGGAGAGCAGAAAACTTAATTTTCCAGAGTGTCTAGGGGGAGCAAGAAGGAGCGGAAAGACAACTAAAAGCCCGGAGTGAAGAAAATGAAACCTGTGGACAGACAGAGGTTGCAAGCATAGACTGAGGCAAGAAGCAGAAAAGGATCTCTAGCTTGCTGCTACTTGAGAGAAAGGCCACTAAACACAGCATATGGCTCCAGGCTGCACTCCTGCCTGTGTGAACTGAACTTCTACACAGAGACAAGCTTTCCAACCTGTGTACTGCTCCATTCTGCTATGTGCTTCCTGGCGTGAGGACAGAGAAGCTGCCATTATTGTCATGAAGTGCTGGTTGCCAGGACCTGTGTGCAGCAATGTTGCTGTGGTCCAGGGGTCAAGTCCTGGGGAAAAAAGTGTGGGAACTCCCACCCAAGATCCGATATAAAGGTGGGGGAAGAAACATAGTGGGCAGCTGTACTGGCAAGCGCTGCTCACTAGTACGGCATTGCGGGGAGAGGGAGGGGCTGCAGTGGCGTTACTAGGGTTGGTGTCACCCTCTCCACCATCTATATTCGCCCCTCAGTACAGACCCCCCTCCCCTAAGTATAGACCCCCCTCCATCAGTGCCGACTCCCCACTAAGTATAAACCCCTCCCTCAGTACAGACCTTCCTCAGTACAGACCCCCCTCCATTAGTACAGACCCCCCCTGCCCCCACAAACCACCCCCCTTCATTAGGACAGACCACCCCCCACAAACCACCCCCCCTCCATTAGTACAGACTACCCCTCACAACCCCCCTCCATTAGTACAGACCACCCCCCCCTCCATTAGTACAGACACCCCCAGGACAAACACCCCCTCCATTAGTACAGACCATCCCCCCTTCCATTAGTACAGACCACCCCCACAGTGCAGACAAAGATACAGAGAGAAAACCAGAATAATCATATCTTCAAACACATACAGAGAGAGGGCTCTTCTATTGGGAAATCACATAACTAATAGATAAACAGTGGAGTGCCAGAAATTACATCTGATGTAATTATACAGTGCATAATGACTACACTGACCGGGCCAGCAGTATAGTAGGTACACGTCAGATTGCTAGCTTGGTGTAAGGGTTGTCAGCTCATTGCTTTAGAAGAGCAATTATACTCACTTCTCAGGTAGCACATGTCTCCTACCTTCCATCAGCTCCAGCACTGCAGCCTCCATCAGACTCTTCAGCATTCAACAGTCAATTAATTAGTTCCCTATCACGTGCTGTGGCTTGTTCCTCTAGACTTGGACAGGAAACTGACATGGAGAGGAGGAGGAGGGAGGGGAGCACTCTGGCGCTTGAGTGCACCCACCACTGTGGCGCCTGGGTGAACTGCACCCCTTGTAGGATCTGCCCTGGGCTCGGGCGGCTCGGCTGCTCGAGTCCTGCAAAGGGAACGGTGTTCCTGCTGTGAAAATAGTGCAGGGACGCTGTTCCCATGCGTTCCCGCAGGACTCGAGCCCTGCTGTGGTCAATGTCGTGCCTAGGACACACTTATCCCCTTCCTCGTCCACTAGTGGTTAAACCCTTCCCTGCCAGTGTCATTTACACAGTAACCAGTGCATTTTTATTGCACTGATCGCTGTATAAATGATAATGGTCCCAAAATAGCATTAAAAGTGTCCGATGTGTCCGCCATAATGTCGCAGTCACGATAAAAATCGCTGCCATCACTAAAAAAATATATAATAAAAATGACAAAAAAAAAAATCCCATATTTTGTAGATGCTATAACTTTTGCGCAAACCAATCAATATACTCTTATTGTGATTTTATTTTACCAAAAATATGTAGAAGAATACATATCGGCCTAAACTGAGAAATATTTGTTTTTAGATATATATATATTTTTTGGGGATATTTATTATAGCAAAAAGTAAAAAATATTGTTTTTTTAAATCGCTATTTTTTTGTTTATAGCGCAAAAAATAAAGACCGCAGAGGTGATCAAATACCACCAAAAGAAAGCTCTATTTGTGGGGAAAAAAGGACGTCAATTATGTTTGGGACCCACATCGCACGACCGCGCAATTGACATTTAAATTGGCACACTGCCGAATCGCAAAAAGTGCTCTGGTCTTTCGGGGCTGAAATGGTTAAAACCAATTTAAATATTTTTCTATTGTTACAATTGTGTGCTGCTTTAGATCTATTGAACTGTATTATCATTGTTGGTTGCTCCACATGTTTTCTACCTTGCAGGGGTTTTTCCTGTTCATTTAAGCCCATTTAAAGCCACAGGTGTGTTGGGAAGTGTGGTGCTTCTCTCTAGAGTCATGGGCACTTGGAAAAAACAGCCTCTTCAGGGGTGAGAACTAAATGAAATTATTCAAACAAAAGTTATATTTTTAAATTGCAAAAGGTTTCATTGGATAGTTCAGTTTGTATACTGCATGTTTTGTGTTATAATTATAGCACTGTTTTATACATATTACCAAAAATATTGCAAGGTTTGAGTTCGTAACACTACTGTTATCTTTAAAGTTTTATGAGATGAACTTGAAGAATAAATAATAATAATAATAATAATAATAATAATAATAATAATAATGAATAATATATAAATACATATTTCAAGTAAAAGAATAAAGATTTCTCACCAATTCAGTATTTGTTGTAAGATAAAATATTGGTAAAACAACTCAACAAGCTTAGTGAGCTGACACATATGGAAATACCCATGGCATAATGGAAACTAGAGCATGGGAATCTGTCTGAATCCCTCAGCCCATTTACTAATGCAACTCGGAGAGTCAATCATTCTGTACAATGCCACTCAAGATTAAAGTTGTGGCTCCTTCAACTTTAATTTCATAAGAAGGTATGCCCCTTATGGATTACCTTAAAGCCACACTCTGGTATTTTTGAAAAAAGAAAAAACCCTTGTAGTGAGACTACCCCTTACTGCAAGGGTTAAATGCTCATTAAATCTAGTACAATTTTAAAAATAAAATATTGCCTTTACATACGCTTGATTTACCTCAGAATAAAATGTTGGGGGACATTTATCAAGCAAATTAATTACTTTTTGAATATTGGAAATCAGGTTGTCTCCCGTTCAGCAATGTCTCTGTGTTGTAATCCTGGGCAGCCAGTTGTGACAGTTTTCAAAGGTCTGAGAAGGATTTATCTATAGATGAGACAGATTTCCAGTCTGAACAGATGCACAATTAAGAGGTTGTCAGGGTCAGGTTTCATTCTTTTGCAAGACTTTAGAGCAGTAGAGGGAGGAATTGATGACTCAATATGTAACCATGTAGAAAATCTGGAGCATCATTTCTCACAGCTCCTGTTTGTATTGGTGCGTTGGTGTATGATCGAATTGAAATAAGTTCCCCAATGTTTTTTAATCAGTGCCAGTGTTTAACCACCCAAAACAACAAAAGTCCTGCCCGGCCATCATTTTACAATAGACCTGGTGGGACTATTTTATGACATCCTCCCAGAATGCGTCTCACGTGCTGTGGCTCTGCTCTGAAACGATCTATTACCTGCTGTGCCCATAAGGCACAGCTGATGACTGATCACTGTACTGACCATCTGCTGGTACCATGTGATCACTGTTACCAATCACAGCATATCATATGAAAATTGTTAACAACAAATGGCTTCCTTTAATTGTATACAATTGTGTGGCTAGCTGTGATTGGTCACAGTGATCACATGGTACAGACAAAGTCAATCACAGCCAACTGTACCATGTGATTAACTGAAGCCAATCACAGCTAATCACACTAATACATATTGAATGAATCTGTTTCATTCAGTAAAAATGGTTGTTTATAATAGTAATATTCACTGGTATAAGCGATCATAATATGTAAAAAACAATACAAATCCTGATCACTTCCCCAGAGTAGTACAATGTTACTATGGTGAAACTGTACTGCTCTGGTCACAGGGGTAATAAAAATTGTAAAAAATATATATATACAAACTCCTGTTTTTACATACTGTAACCAGTCAGTGTCCCTGATCACTGCCACACTGTTTTAATTTCTTCACTTTCCAAAAAAACTATGACTAAAAATTACAACTTCAAAAAACTTGCCATGCCTCTTACTAAATACCTTGGAATGTCTACTTTCCAAAAAAGGGTCATTTGGGGGATATGTGTACTGTTCTGACATTTTTGGGCCTCAAGGATTAATAGTTTTTCAGGTATATACCACAGTTTTTGGACTCTATAACTTTCCTACAAACTAAATAACAAACACTGATTTGGGTTATTTTCACTAAAGAAATGAACCAGGATACATTTTGGCATACATTTAGGAAGAAAGATGATATACTGTATTTGCCAAATTTGATAACAGAAACAAAGAATAACACTTTAAAATAAAATGTCGGTCTTTTTTTGTTTATTTAGCAAAAAAACGAAAAAAAAAAAACAGTGGTGATTAAATACCACCAAAAGAAAACTGTATTTGTGTGAAAAAAATTATAAAAATGTGATGTTGGTACAGTGTTGCATGACTGCGTAATTGTCATTCAAAATGCGACAACACTGAAAGCTGAAAATTGGCCTGATCAGGAAGGGGTTGAATGTGCCGAGTATTGAAGTGGTTAAAATGTAATCTTTTAGCACCCATGTACATACTCTACTGTTTTCCAGAATTGCCTCTTTTCCTATGCAAGCCATGGGGAACACAAAAGCAGCTCTAGAAAGGTTAGGGCAGCAAAAAATACAGGTCAGACAGCAGTTAAATGTACATGTTCTATGGTCAAAAGCATACAGTAGGTGAACCCGATTTTGTGTCAATCTCGCTCTCTTTCTCGGCGAGATTGAGCACCTACGAGCCCCATCGCGGGAGCCAGCGCCGAGCTGGCTTGCCGCGATGGAGACAGAGCCGTCATAGAAGCGACGGGAGATCCGACTTGGATTCCCGCCAATTCTACACGTGTGCGGCGTTTGTTATGAATCCTGAGGGGGAAGTCCCCGCCGGATTTTAAATAAAAATCCGGCATGGGTCCCCCCCCCTCAGGAGCATACCGGGCCCTTAGGTCTGTTATGGGTTGTAAGGAGAGCCCCCCTACGCCGAAAAAAACGGCGTAGGGGGTCCCCCTACGATCCATACCAGACCCGTATCCAAAGCACGCTACCCGGCCAGCCAGGAAGGGAGTGGGGACGAGCGAGCGCCCCCCCCCCCCTCCTGAGCCGTACCAGGCTGCATGCCCTCAACATGGGGGGGTTGGGTGCTCTGGGGCAGGGGGGCGCACTGCGGCCCCCCCACCTCAGAGCACCCTGTCCCCATGTTGATGAGGACAGGGCCCCTTCCCGACAACCCTGGCCGTTGGTTGTCGGGGTATGCGGGCGGGAGGCTTATCGGAATCTGGGAGCCCCCTTTAATAAGGGGGCCCCCAGATACCGGCCCCCCCACCCTAAGTGAATGAGTATGGGGTACATCGTACCCCTACCCATTCACCTGCAAGAAAAGTGGTAAAAACACAAATAAACCACACAGTGTATTAAAATATTTTATTTTTCTGCTCCGGAGGCCGCCCCCTGTCTTCTTTATTAGCTCTTTTACCAGGGGGGGGCTTCTTCTTTGACGTCTTCGGGTGGGTGGGGGCCGCCGTCTGGTTCTCTTCCACCGCCGGGGGGGTGGCTTATAAAAAAGCCCCCACCCCCCCGGCGGGTTTCCTCCGGCGTCTTCGGCGGGGCTCTTCTTCTTCCGCTATCCCGACGGGTCTTCTCCGCTATCCGGGGGGTCTCGCCGCTCTCCGCTGTTGACTCGTCGCACCCCGGTTCTTCGTCTCGCAGTCCGGTCCCTTCTTCCGTGCTGTACGTCTTCTTCCGTGCTGTGACGTCATGTTCTTCACTTCTCTTCTTCTTCCGATGTTGACTCGCCGGTCCTCCTCGCTGAAATGACGGATGCGCGCCTTGCATCGGACCTATATAGGCCTCACAGTCCCATCATGCTCTGTACCTACCCATGTGATACCCATGTGGTAGGTATCACATGGGTAGGTACAGAGCATGATGGGACTGTGAGGCCTATATAGGTCCGATGCAAGGCGCGCATCCGTCATTTCAGCGAGGAGGACCGGCGAGTCAACATCGGAAGAAGAAGAGAAGTGAAGAACATGACGTCACAGCGCGGAAGAAGACGTACAGCACGGAAGAAGGGACCGGACTGCGAGACGAAGAACCGGGGTGCGACGAGTCAACAGCGGAGAGCGGCGAGACCCCCCGGATAGCGGAGAAGACCCGTCGGGATAGCGGAAGAAGAAGAGCCCCGCCGAAGACGCCGGAGGAAACCCGCCGGGGGGGTGGGGGCTTTTTTAAAAGCCACCCCCCCCCCGGCGGTGGAAGAGAACCAGACGGCGGCCCCCACCCACCCGAAGACGTCAAAGAAGAAGCCCCCCCTGGTAAAAGAGCTAATAAAGAAGACAGGGGGCGGCCTCCGGAGCAGAAAAATAAAATATTTTAATACACTGTGTGGTTTATTTGTGTTTTTACCACTTTTCTTGCAGGTGAATGGGTAGGGGTACGATGTACCCCATACTCATTCACTTAGGGTGGGGGGGCCGGTATCGCTCGTCCCCACTCCCTTCCTGGCTGGCCGGGTAGCGTGCTTTGGATACGGGTCTGGTATGGATTGTAGGGGGACCCCTACGCCGTTTTTTTCGGCGTAGAGGGGGCTCTCCTTACAACCCATAACAGACCTAAGGGCCCGGTATGCTCCTGAGGGGGGGTACCCATGCCGGATTTTTATTTAAAATCCGGCGGGGACTTCCCCCTCAGGATTCATAACAAACGCCGCACACGTGTAGAATTGGCGGGAATCCAAGTCGGATCTCCCGTCGCTTCTATGACGCGCTTGCTGGGATGTGCTGTCACTATTCCAGTGAGTGTGAGATGTCGGCGAGATCTCGGCACCCTGTCGCCGAGTATCAGCGCGACGCTGTCGTGCTGAAAGCACAATATCACAAACACCTACTGTACACTTTCAATTTATACCATTAGCATTGTAATAGCAATACAAACAATAGTTATTTTTGACAATTCAACATAAATTTACTTGAAAAATCTCCTTTCATGTGAGTGCTGCCTGTCTGCTGGCCATCTCTTTGCACAACTACAAATCCCATGGTACCATGCTGCCTGCTGGCTGTAATTTCTGTACTGACTCTACCTCCTGTAACTCCTCCATATTTCAGGAGGAGTACCTATCCACGGGACATGGAGAATATGTGTCACGGAATTCATGAAAGTAAATGTGTGGGAATCTTCACAACATAATTTTACTAACTTCAGGATCATTTTGAGCCGGTTCACACACAGGCGGCACGACTTTGGGGGCGACTCAGCAAGGCGATCTCAAGATGACTTGAGAGGCAACTTGCAAAATGACTTCTGTATTGAAGTCGTACAGGAACCTTTTTCTAATTTGCGTCGCTCCTATTAGAACGGTTCCATTGAATAGAGCAGACCGCAACTTGTCAGGCAGCTAAGTCGCCTGACAGGTCGCCCCTGTGTGAACCGGCTCTCAGAGTAATAGGAGTAGGCCAGGAATAATTGAAAAACAGTGTGGAAATGAATATATGATTTCACATTTCAACCATAGATACACTTTAAGGCCCTGTACACACGATCAGTCCATCCGATGAAAACGGACTGAAGGCTGAAGTCTGATGGTCTGATGGTCTGATGTGTGTACACACCATCAGTTCAAAAACCGATCGGGTCAGAACGTGGTGACGTAAAACACACGACGTGCTGAAAAAAACGAAGTTCAATGCTTCCAAGCATGCGTCGACTTAATTCTGAGCATGCGCGGGTTTTGAACCGATGCTTTTGTGTACTAACCATCGGTTTTGACCGACGGTCAGGCGTCCATCAGTCCGATTTTAAAGGTCTGAAGGACAAAAGTCTGATGGGTCATACACACGGTAGGTTTGGACTGATGAAACTGAACTTCAGTCCGTTTTCATCGGTTTGGACTGATCGTGTGTACAAGAGCAGGTGTCAAACTTTTCCTAAGCAAGCTGTATTTTCCTGAAGCTGTAGAAAACACAGTACATTTTGGGAAATATAGAGGGAAAAGAAAAGATGAAAGCTATAAAACTATTGATTTGATTAACAATGTTAAAGGGATCTTCTGACTTCTTACAGATCGAGGATGCTGAGATATCGTTTCCTTAACAACATCACAAATCACGTGTACAGGTCTCTTGATGGCTTCCCCACAGTGGTGGGTTTAGGGCAAATTCATTTGTTTCCTTTTTTGCCTCATTAAAGGAAAATGTGATAAAACTTACATTATGTTTTGAAGCCAGGATTACAAAACCAAGTTACTTGGAAAACATATTTCTTAAAAAGGTAAAAGGGGGAAAAAGAAAGTGAGGGAGAAAGATAGTTTTCATCATAACAACAAGTTAAGCCTAGATCTTTGCCCGATTTTATTCACCGATACCTAAAATGTACACTAACACCTCAAGTACAGGTACGTCCATTTAAATCTGCCGCCCAGCGGGTGCATGTGCCGCTGGGGGCATGCAATTGCGGTTGGCAAGAGCAGAACAGGGGAATGCCTTTGTAAACAAGGCATTCCCCTATTCTGCCTAGTGACACTGTCACTGATGACCGTTCCCAGAGATCAGGAACGGTCATCAGTGACGTGTCATGTGTAGCGCCATGCCCCCTAACAGTAAGAATCACTTCCTAGGGAACACTTAACCCCTGCGCCTAGTAGTTAACCCCTTCACTGCCAGTGTCATTTTTACAGTAATCAGTGTATTTTTATAGCACTGATCACTGTAAAAATGGCAATGGTCCCAAAATGGTGTCAAAAGTGTCCGCCATAATGTCGCAGTCACGATAAAAATCGATGATTGCCGCCATAGCTAGTAAAAAAAAACAAAAAATGCCACAAAACAGTCCCCTATTTTGTAGGCTGCTATAACTTTTGCGCAAACCAATCAATAAACTGAGGAAAAAAATTGTTTTTTTTATATATATTTTTTGGGGGATATTTAGTATAGCAAAAAGTAAAAAATATAGTTTTTTTTCAAAATTGTCACTCTTTTTTTGTTTATAGCGCAAAAAATAAAAATCGCACAGTTGATCAAATACCACCAAAAGAAAGCTCTATTTGTGGGGAAAAAAAGGACAATTTTGTTTGGGAGCCACGTTGCATGGTCGTGCAATTGTCAGTTAAAGCGACGCAGTGCCGAATCGCAAAAAGTGTCCCAGTCTTTAACCACCAAAATGGGGCGGGGATTAAGTGGTTTAAGATGATGAACAATGGCTTTATTTTTAAAGAATTATATATTTTTTTGGGAGGAGAGTAGGATCCCTGTCAGGTTTTGAGATATGTATCACTATTCTTGTACCCACTGGAAATATTCACCCTCTGCATTTTTTCTAGTAACCATTGTCCTCAGAACTGACAACAAAAGGACATTTAGCATTTTGAGTTGTGAATGGGTCAAGAATAGAGATGAAGTCCTCCAATAAGGACACCTATTCTGATGACAGCAGATGAAAATAGGAATTCCCTTAATTTGAAGAGGTCTCCTCTATTGTGTCTCAAGAGAAGAAGTAAGTAAAACACTCTCCAACGGCAAACATACAAGTAGTAGTTTTAACCTGTCTCTGCTTTGTCCAAAACCTTTAAATAAAAGTTTATGCTTTAGATATATTATAATTATTAAAGACATGAGATTATTTAATTAGGCATAGCAATTTACATGTCATGGTTGGTATTAATAATATACATTTCAGTCTACATTTCCTTCCTCTGGTATTCAGTAGACCTTAACAATTGTTGTCTTATTCTTTTGGGCTTAATTTGCTAAAATGTGAAGCGAGATGAAATGCAGTGAAGTGAACCTTAAAACATCTAATTTAATCATAGGAAAAAAAAATGTTTTTCCCCTACTACTATTTTTTTTTAACCATGCATATGATTAGATGTTTATGCTGAAATCACTTCAGTTCACCTCACTTCCCACTTTAATGACCCAGGCTCACTATATCACATATGAACTTGAACTGTATACTGTATGTACTGTATGTACATGTGCTCCTTTGCCATGTGTATGTCTGTACATCCTTCATATATTTATGTCCAATAAAGCAAATAATAATAAAAAAAAAAAAAACAGGTTCTACTCTAAAGCTTACTTTACCCAACCTCGGCAGAGGTCCTCAAACTTTATAAAAGCTACAACTGGTAAAAATAGTATAGAGATAAATTTAGTCAGAATTACTGATGGTCTTCATTAAACCTAAAGCATGCTGTCATTTTCATGTAAAATACTAGTCTTTAACATAATCAGAAGAAAACCGCTGATACCTGTCTTTTGTGCTGTCACGACTAAATTGACAAGATAATTTTTTTTTTCTTTTAATGACACATTCTGGCGGCTTTAACTTCTGACAGAATGGCAGCATTTAGAAAATAGATTCGATGGAAAAGATGGAACTTCTAAAAAGTATTTAATGGTGTGGAAGATCAAAGCAAACAAGTGGTGCATGCAAAATACCGCAGGATGCAAACCACTTAAGCAAGTACAAGTTTGTGTTCTCCTGAATGAATAGCAAAAGCCATAGAGCTAATACTTGAAATGTGCATTGTTTATCTGGCAGTGTTTGCTATTATGGAGGTTGTCATAGAAGGAACGTGCTGAAAAGTTTCATTAGTCATGAATTTAGGGTTGTATCATAGGCATATTTTGCAAGCACTGGAAATTGGAGAAGAAAGGCAGCCACCAAAAATATGTATACCGGTATATATATATATTCACTGTATGATAACATCAAAGTACACCCACACTTAAAAACTGAAAATGTACTATTTTTTAGGGAACTGGAGATGGTAAATCTGGTGCAGCTGTAGGTACTAGCCAGTCGGCTTCTAACTTCAGCTTGTTGACTACTTAAGGACCGCCGCGTGCTGATGTACGCCGGCAGAATGGCACGGCTGGGCACAAGGGCGTACAGGTACATCATCTTTAAGATCCCAGCTGTAGGTTGCGTGTGCCGCCACCGGCACTCTCACGACCCGGTCCTGAGCTACGTGACCATGCCCGTGGGACCCGCGGACCCGATCGCCGCCGGTGTCCCACGTTCGGGTCACAGAGCTGAAGAACGGGGAGAGGTAAGTGTACACAAACCTTTCCCCGTCATAGGGAATGATGATCAGCGATGTGTTACGCCAGGCCACGCCCCCTACAGTAGGAATCACACACTAGGGCACACTTAACCCCTACAGCGCCACCTAGTGGTTAACCCCTTCACTGCCAGTGTCATTTTCACAGTAATCAGTGCATTTTTATAGCACTGATTGCTGTAAAAATTACAATGGTCCCAAAAATGTGTCAAAAGTGTCCGATGTGTCCATCATAATGTCACAGTCACTATAAAAATCGCTGATCACTGCCATTACTAGTAAAAAAATAATTATTAAATAAAATGCCATAAAACGATCTCCTATTTTGTAGACACTATAACTTTTGCGCAAACCGATCAATAAACGATTATTGTGATTTTTTTTTAACCAAAAATATGTAGAAGAATACGTATCGGCCTAAACTGGGGACATTTATTATAGCAAAAAGTAATCTATTGATACAGAATGGGCAGCTCGGCCCGCTCACTCAGCACAGCATTTGATTTACATTGGCTCCTGCTGCTATTAATTTGCCCAGGGAGGAAGGAGACAACTGTGAGAGCCGCTGCTTATGTGCATATCTCTGGATCGGGTTCAGATCAGGTAAGTATAAAAGGGGGATTCTGCAGCACAAGAGGTTTTCCACCTTAATGCATAGAATCCATTAAGGTGAAAAACCTTAAGGCTTTAGAACCACTTTTAGACTTCACATTGGCTTTTTTATCTGTACATTTTGCCCAGTTTGATGCCCAAAAAATGTAAAAGAGCTTAACAATGAGAGACTCTAAATTTCTCCTTGGGCAGGCTCCCTTTAACCTAGTCTCCTGACCTGACAAGACACCATAAAAAAATGGAATCTATGGGCCATATCCACAAAAGAGATACTCCGGCGTAAGCCGTCGTATCTCTGGTTCTAACTTTGGAATTGATCCTCAGAAGCAGTTTTCCTAAGTTAGGCAGAAGATCCGACATCTGTAAGGGACTTACACTGCCGGATCTTAGGATGCAGTACCACATCCGCCACTGGGGGCATTTCAAGTCGAAATGCCTCTTCTAGTATGCAAATTAGCACTTAGGGCGATCCTCAAAGCTTTTGTGCCTAGTTTTTTCGCCGTAAGTGTTAGTTTGCCTGGTGTAAAACTAGGGCTGCTTTTACAAAGTGTAAAGTTAGTCACACCTTGTAAAGGCCCATTCAAGCGACGGCATTTGGTATGCATTCCCGAGGGAGAACTCCACGGCAATTTGTAAAATCCAAACCGGCATGGGTTCCCCCACAGGAGCATACCAGGCCCGTAGGTCTGTTATGGGTTGTAAGGAGACCCCCCCTCCGCCGAAAAATCGACGTAGGGGGTCCCCCTACAATCCATACCAGACCCGTATCCAAAGCACGCTACCCGGCCGGTCAGGAAGGGAGTGGGGACGAGCGAGCGCCCCCCCCCCTCCTGAGCCGTGCCAGGCCGCATGCCCTCAACATGGGGGGGTTGGGTGCTCTGGGGCAGGGGGGCGCACTGCGGGCCCCCCCACCCCAGAGCACCCTGTCCCCATGTTGATGAGGACAGGACCTCTTCCCGACAACCCTTGCCGTTGGTTGTCGGGGTATGCGGGCGGGGGCTTATCGGAATCTGGGAGTCCCCTTTAATAAGGGGGTCCCCAGATACCGGCCCCCCACCCTAAGTGAATGGATATGGGGTACATCGTACCCCTATCCATTCACCTGTAGGCAAAAAGTAAAAGTTAGTAAACACACAACACAAGGGTTTTTAAAATAATTTATTATTCTGCTCCGGATGCCCCCCCTGTCTTCGTTATTAGCTCAATTAGCAGGGGGGGCTTCTTCTTCCACTCTCCGGGGGTCTTCTTCCACTCTCCGGGGGTCTTCTCCGCTCTCCGGGGGGGGTTTCTTCTTCCGCTTTCCGGGGGGGGGCTTCTCCGGACTCCGGGGGGCTTCTTCCATCTTCTCCCCTCTTCCGCTGTTGACTCGGCGAACCCCGGTTCTTCTGCAGATGTCCGGTGCCTTCTTCTTCAGCGCTGGCTGCCTGCTATGTTTGTGTGTTAGCTCGATTTCAAACAGGCAGCCGGCGCGGTCTTCTGTGACGTCAGGGTCTTCTGTTCTTCTCCCCTCTTCCGATGTTGACTCGTCGCCTCTTGTCGCTGCAATGATGGAAGCGCGCCTTGCATCCCATTTATATAGGCATCACCGTCCCATCATGCTCCGGCAGGTACCCACGTGGTGGGTGCCTACCCACGTGCACCCACCACGTGGGTACCTACCGGAGCATGATGGGACGGTGATGCCTATATAAATGGGATGCAAGGCGCGCTTCCATCATTACAGCGACAACAGGCGACGAGTCAACATCGGAAGAGGGGAGAAGAACAGAAGACCCTGACGTCACAGAAGACCGCGCCGGCTGCCTGTTACTAATTGAGCTAACACACAAACATAGCAGGCAGCCAGCGCTGAAGAAGAAGGCACCGGACATCTGCAGAAGAACCGGGGTTCGCCGAGTCAACAGCGGAAGAGGGGAGAAGATGGAAGAAGCCCCCCGGAGTCCGGAGAAGCCCCCCCCCCGGAGAGCGGAAGAAGAAACCCCCCCCGGAGAGCGGAGAAGACCCCCGGAGAGTGGAAGAAGACCCCCGGAGAGTGGAAGAAGAAGCCCCCCCTGGTATTAGAGCTAATAACGAAGACAGGGGGGGCATCCGGAGCAGAATAATAAATTATTTTAAAAACCCTTGTGTTGTGTGTTTAATAACTTTTACTTTTTGCCTACAGGTGAATGGATAGGGGTACGATGTACCCCATATCCATTCACTTAGGGTGGGGGGCCGGTATCTGGGGGCCCCCTTATTTGAGGGGACTCCCAGATTCCGATAAGCCCCCGCCCGCAGACCCCGACAACCAATGGCAAGGGTTGTCGGGAAGGGGCCCTGTCCTCATCAACATGGGGACAGGGTGCTCTGGGGTGGGGGGGCCCACAGTGCGCCCCCCTGCCCCAGAGCACCCAACCCCCCCATGTTGAGGGCATGCGGCCTGGCACGGCTCAGGAGGGGGGGGGACGCTCGCTCGTCCCCACTCCCATTCCTGACCGGCCGGGTAGCGTGCTTTGGATACGGGTCTGGTATGGATTGTAGGGGGACCCCCTACGTCGATTTGTCGGCGGAGGGGGGTCTCCTTACAACCCATAACAGACCTAAGGGCCTGGTATGCTCCTGGGGGGGGGAACCCATGCCGGTTTTTTCTTTGAAAAGTGGCATGGAGTTCTCCCTCTCAGGAATGCATGCTGAGCGACGCTGTCATTTTTTTTTAAAATTATTTGTTTTCCCGGCGCGTCTTTTTTTTCACCCGTCGCAACTTTAGTGTCCCGTCGCAATCCACAAAGCCGCCCGGCGTCAATTACGTTCGCGCGATGCACGTCGGGAAAATGACGTCACACGCATGCGCAGTACGGCCGGCGCGGGAGCGCGCCTCATTTAAATTGTAAACGCCCCCCGGAGAGGAGGAACGCCTTACGACGGCGGCACTTAACTTACACGGCTTGAAATTTTTACGTAAGTGCTTTGTGGATCAGGCACTTAGGTAAAAACTTTAAGTCAGTGTAACTTAACTGCTGAAAGTTAAGTTACGCCGCCTGGCTGAGGATTTGGCCCTATATTTTTACTGCAGGGGGCACAATAGCGAACAGCATCCTGGCTCACTGATCTGATTGTACCATCTGAACCCCATAGCAAGCATGTGTTGACAATTATCCTTTGTGAGCACCACCACAAAATTAATGTTTAGTGTGTGCTGATTGTTCCACCTCTTTCCTCCAGTGATTTCCACCATTTGGGGATTCAGGGGCTCCTCACACTGGCATCTGAAAAACAGCATCCTATTATAGCAATATTACTACAGACTGTCACTCCTGAAGAAGCAATAAGCAAAACATGTAGAGTTATAGCCATTACCAATGTACTTGACATTTGACCACTGTATGCCCTTACTGAACTTGATGTGCTGGGCTTGGAATATTACATTATGTCTGAATAAGTTTAGGAGTTGTTATAGGCTGGCCATTAGGGGGTGTTGGTAGCCCTATACAAGGATACTGAAATCTGTGTTTTGACATTTGTGACCCTATTTTTTTTCTTTCCATTATTAAGCAATGCAAATTTGTATTTCTAGCAGCTTGTGTGGATTATTATTTCTTGAGAGGTAATAGCTTTGAAGTCCTACTTTCTGCCTCCTTTGTTTGCAGATATCAGACACAACAGGAAATGCGGTAAAATGTGCCCAACAAGGACACAGACTGCACTTAAAAAAAATTCTAGAGTGAAGAATGTTGAGATCCTCTGTCAGAATATTTTGCTGTATCCCTGTGATGAGGATCCCTCTCATTTCCTGTTCAGGTGGTGGGCTTCAGACAGAACTGAAAAAAGCAGACAAATCTTGTTGGAGGAGAAGACAGCATTATATTAATACTTAATGCCTAAGGCCTCGTACACACAGCCAAGGAACTCGTCGGAAAAGACACATCGTTTTCCTCGACGAGTTCCTGGTTAGGCTTGTCGAGGAACTGGACAAGCTTTCTTTGCATACACACGGTCAAGACCAAATCTCCTCGTTCTCAAACACGGTGACGTACAACACATACGACGGCAGGGGAAGTTCAATTCCACTGGCACAATCCCTTGGGGCTGCTTTTGCTAATCTCATGTTACTGCGTGTTAAGTAAAAGTTTGGTAAGAGACAATTTGCACTTTTCAAACTGCTAGAGCGTGACAAATGTCCTCGATGAAAAACATACACACGACCATTTTCCTCTGCAAAAAAGCTCTGCCACCAAGTTTCTTGATGGATTCTGTCGGGGAAAACGGTCGTGTGTACAAGGCCTCAGTGTAGCGAAAAAAAAATAAAAAAATCTGTGCAAGGAATAAAACTTACAGTAGGATGTATTGCTTGGACTGATTCTTCTTCCTTTAGTTTAAATCATTTGACCATCCCTTCCCCAACCCACCCCGTTGAAGTACTGACACTTTTCTTGTGCCAGTACATGTCAGTGAAAGGAAAAGGTTGCCAGTAAAAAACATGGCTGTGAAGCTCAGGTCAGAACTATTCAAGCACAGATCCAGTCTGGAGCCAGCTGAGACCATTTAAGTGCATGCTACAGTGTGTTTGGGTGTTGCTAGCAGGGGGGGAGTCTGACGGAGGTGGAGGCAGTGCCTAAGCATGTTGTGTGATGTCATGGTGCAGGGAACCGAGCAGGGCAGCTGGAGCCTCATGTGCAGGTCTGCAGGATGGGAGAAAGGCATGCCAGGAGCGGGACTGTCAGTGCTGTTGGAACTGGAGTGGACTTAAGACTATGCCTAGCCTTTTCACCAAGCTCCTCCATTCATATAAAACAGGATCTAAGTATTAAGCACAGATAGATGATTGATAGCTCTGCCACCTCCATTCAGAGATTCTTTTTTCATTCATAGATGCTGTAGTAAGGCATCTATGAATAGTATAGTTGGGTAGAAAGGGCTCTTTATGGGAACATGTGACAGCCCATTCCCAGCCGCAACAGAAGATTACAGTGATGGGGTCATGGTTGGGGGCAGGGATAGAGGAAGATTTCTACCAAAGGAAGAGGAATGCAGCACAAGGTGACACATCCTACTGACTGTAGTTATGCCCCTTGATATATAAATATTTATTTTTGGTTGCAGATAGGACTTAAACTTAAAATGGTTGTAAAACCTATGAGGAAAAAAAAACTACAAGACAAAGGCATACTGAGCTAGTATGCATAGCATACTAGCTCATTATGAATTACTTGAGATCGAAGCCCCCGCAGCCATCCTCATACACTTCTCCGGCGGCCGACATCGCCCCCGGAGTTACTTCCGGGTATGGTGGGCTCCTGTCCTGTGATTGGCCGGAGCCGCAATGATGTCACTCCCACACGTGCGTGTGGGAGCCGCCAGTAACGGCACACTTACTGAAGTGATGGCACATACGCGTCGTTGCTTCAGTTTGCTTCAGTGTGCATGTGACCAAGAAGACATTGGCACATGCAGGGGACAGGGGATATCTCCTAAACCGTGCAGGTTTAGGAGATATCCTGGGTAGCTACAGGAAAGCCTTATTATAGGCTTACCTGTAGCAAAAAGTGGTTGTAAACGGTTTACAACCACTTTAACACTACCATATTGCAATAAAACTGTCATTAGTACATGAATTAATTACAATGCTTACCCTATTCCTACAGCATTACATTTACTGCTCCTTAAATAATTTTCCTGTGGTACTAGTGTACCTCTGGTTCACTCTGCAGTAGAATATGGTGCAGCTTCATTGCCTTTAATCTGAGAATGTTCTCTGCCTGCTGCATATTCTGAGGCTTTCCTCCAATATCACAGCCCGCCATACATAGAGTAATCCTGTGTTCAATACAAACAGTTCTGAAAAAACAGCAGCGAGTCATTCCTTTATAGAAAATAAGGAGGAACATCACCTATGTCAGGGATCACTGCAGAAGTCACTGAGCCAAAATTAAGCTGCTTTAATGTCTCCCAGAAAAATAGAGACAGACAAAGAATCTTCTTGGCTCAGTTGTTTCATGTTGACAAAATAGAAGTCACTGTCCAAGGTCCTGAAATCTGCTTCTGAACTTAAATCGGGGCAAAACATTAAAGGACAGTTGTATGTTTATAAAATATAAATCAGACAGCCTCCAGTAGAACACAGTATGCCACAAATACAATAAACCCTTTTTTTGCCCCTCCCCTGATAATTTAGCCATTGCACTGTGCGGGCTGGAGTTACCCACACAGTAGGGTTGATTTATTAAAACTGGAGAGTGCAAAATCTGGCACAGTTATGCACAGAAACCAATAAGCTTCCAGGTTTTATTGTCAAAGCATAAAACAAGTTAGAAGCCGATTGGCTACCATGCACAGCTGCACCAGATTTTGCACCCTCCAGTTTTAGTAAATCAATCCCAGTGTTGATGTTTTTAGGGCTTCTTATCCTGTAATTAGTGCTGAGCATCATGTGCAAACTAAAGCTAGGTGGAAGGGGTCTGTCTGGTATGGGCTCACAGGAAACATTTGACCAGCCTGAAACAGACAACGAGCACAAGACTTCCATTTATTCACACTATCCTACATCTGTTATTAAGTAAGTAGCTTAAAGACAGTGCAATGCACTATGCTTATGTGTTGTATAGTAAATTCTGAGAAGTTCAGACACATGTTTAGTGTTTATGTATTTATTATCTTGATTAACTTATAATACCGTATTTTCCGGTGTATAAGATGACTGGGCGTATAAGATGACCGGGCGTATAAGACGACCGTATAAAGGGGGAAAACTGCGCTAATCTGGAAATATATAAGGTGAGCAGCTACACAAGCAATGTGACAAAAATTGGATAGAAACGGTGAAAAAATATGTAGCGCTAATAGGAAACACTTATAAAAAGTACACAAGTGAAAACCATACATCATGCCCCAGTTGAAGTCCATTTGGACGAAACGCGTCGGGCTTGCTATACCTGCACCCCATATTGCTTTTATCCATTTTTATGCTGAAGTGATCACTTTTATGTAATTTGGTTTTATTACAATAAAACCTACCCTCTTTTACCTGCACCATCCGGAGCATTGTTTTCTTTTCTTTCTCCTGCATGACCTGCTTGGATATAACGTTTTTCATACTCCACAATTGTGCTCACCTTCCTTCAGTGGATACCACTGTTTACACCACCGATTGTCGCTTTGAAACAAGTTGACCTTCTGTTTATGTCTGCGAATCTGAGTCGGAGCAAGTACACCCACGGTGAGGTTCCAGTCCAGGCTTATAGCCATCCATCAGGATACCCCGTGGTGAGTCTACTATCGTGCCATCGTCCAGCCGAGCAGATTCGAGTGGAGTCCTTCCATGCGTTTACGATCTGTTGTCGCTGACAAGCAGATCCACGCTATCCGGTAAGAGTATTCCATCTACTCCTGTTTTACCGTGCAGAATGTCCTTCTTATGATGAGGATGTGGCCATATACCTCCTATTGATGGACTTTTGTTTGTGTTGTTTTCATTTTAATGGACACTAATCCACAGGCCACTGTGATTTAATCACATTGATGTATGGTTTTCACTTGTGTACTTTTTATAAGTGTTTCCAATTAGCGCTACATATTTTTTCACCGTATAAGACGACCCCCTATTTTTCCAGTGAAAATTTGGGTTTTGGGCTATACTCGCCGTATAAGACTACCCCCTTCCGAGACAACACCACCATTTAAAAAAAAATCAGAAACATAAAAAAAAACATCAGATTTGATTTAAAGGTACCATAAAACTTTTGATGTAGGGCTTTATACTTGTAGTAGAAGACTGCAGTATATGATAATAATGATTTTGTAGTAGAAGACTGCAGTATAAAATGTTAATACCCTAATAATTTTTAGATCCAGTTCAGACTACTGTGTGCATACAGTGTGCACTGCTGAGCCAATCACGGCAGGCAATGCATTTGACTAGATGGTTGATGAATTCAAAGCCTGCTCGGATTGGCAGAGGCTGTGACATCATCAGCCTGCGCCGCACCAATCCGAGCAGGCTTCATTCATCAAAAGAGTGCATCACCGCCAGGATTGGCTGAGTGGCGTGCACTGTATACACAGCATTGTTTCCGGGCACCCGACGGCCGCAATAGCAATACTGAGGCACCAGGCATTTAAACATGGGTTTGGCGGCGTCTTCACCCGGTAACAAGCACCCGGCGGGCTTCTCCTTGATCCGGCGGCCTCCTTAACTGGTACCGATCACCCGGCCGGCCTCTGCACCCGGCGTATAAGATGACCCCCCTATTTTGGCAGCATGATTTGGGTGTAGAAAGTCGTCTTATAGCCGGGAAAATATGGTACTTCTTTTTAGATTTATGCATGTATTATTTTATTGTTTATGCATCTATGTATGTAATGGTAAAGTATACCTAAAGCCAACATGAATGACATTTGGTTTCTTAAATAAAATAAAATACTTCATCCAATACAATCATCCATTGTTGCATCTCAGTACTGTCAATCTCACACAGCCTCTTTGCAACCACGGTCTGTCTATATGCATGCACTCCAGAGTTGGTTATATTTCATTTCCCAGGGAAACTTGCAGTCTCTATTTGAATCCCATATGACAATGACTGACAATGCAGGGGCACCATTAGGAGACAGGAACACTCTGTTGTCACTCAATAATATAAAATAATATATTTAAGTTTAAAAGTAGTAGAAATAAAGACATACATGTCTCTCCCTGTTAACAAATGTAATGACAAAAAAGGAAAAAATAATGACAAAAAAGGAAAAAATATTCAATGGCGGGCATCTAGATTCTGTAGCAGAATTGAATTCATCCCTAGTCTCTACTTTAGAGTCCTGTTATACTGAGATTATCCCAAATATCTGTAGTAATACCATTACCAGTGCAGTACATCAGAAACTTTAGTTACAGTTAAGCTTTCCTTTAGTGACTTCCATACTCTATCTTCAAACACATACTTTGCTGATCTTCAGGGTCAACCGTTTTTTATCCTTCTTCTTTATGTAATTTTTCTATTTCTGAACCACCAATCCCAAAGCCAAAGAGCCTGCCACTGGATTGACTGTAATGCCTCTATTTCTCTGTAACAGAATATGCTTTAACTGTACCACATAATCCAGCAACACAACAATAAACAAAAAGCGTTCTAGAAAAAGCAGGAAGTTTTAGAATGCTTTAAAAACCTTTGTTGAAGGCAAAGAGCAACTTTCACTAGAACTTTTATCAGTTAACTGCCAGCACAATAAGGAAAATCCTGAAGTGGTTACTCACAAGCTACACTCACTTTACCTTTAACCACTTAACCCCCGGACCATATTGCTGCCCAAAGACCAGAGCACTTTTTGTGATTCGGCACTGTGTCGCTTTAGATGATAAAATCAGCAGAGCTTCCCCTCATTTCAGATCTTCCCCTATGATCTACAGTGACTTTACTTCCAAGTGCAATTTCAAGTGCAAAGTGGATTTGTCTTTCGTAAATAACCCCCAGTGTGTCTTCAAAGGGCCTCTCTGACCCCTAAAAACTCATACACACTGGGCAAAAATTCTGCTTAGAAAGGCATTTAGCATATTTGTAGAGGAGTGTTTATTGGCTGCAAAAAAACATCACATGTGTGTTTTTGAGAGGTACTTTTCAGACAGAAAAAAATGCTTAACATGCCTAAACGTGCCTAAATGCAGAGTTTAGGCACATTAAGCATTTTTAAGTGTATATTTTCCTAGAGTTTTAGACCCCTTCCACACTTTTTACAGCGCTAAAAATAGCACCTGCAAAGCGCTCTGAAAGAGCCGCTCCATTCACTCCAGTGTGAAAGCGATGCGCTGGCAGGGTGTCAAAAAAAAGTCCTGCCAGGAGCTTCTTTGGGGTGAATACAAATCAATAGGCAGTGCCGCCGAACTGCCGGCAAAGCTTTGCGGACACTTTTAACCCTTTTTCGACTGCTAGCAGGGATTAAAAGCGCCCCACTACTGCCCGAAAAAGTGACGCAAAAAGGACAGTAAAGCGTTGCTAAAAAATAGAGGGCGTTTTACTGCCGACGCCACGGGCGCTTTCAGTGTGAAAGCAGCCTTAGGGAAAAATGCTTATGAATTCAAACACACAAAAACACGCACAAACACACATAAGCACACTTAAACACACCTAAATGAATGTACAATATGCTCCATAGGAGAGTTCTTTAATGCAGTTTTTTTTTTCCTGCCAGCAGTTCTGATATTTTATTCTGCTGTGTAATTTGCATGGACCTTTATATTCACGTTGCCTGTGCTGTGGTCTGGGCCGCAGGGCAGGATTCCAACATGATAACGACCCCAAACAAACCTCCAAGATAACCACTGCCTTGCTACAGAAGCTGAGGGTAAAGGGGATGGACTGGCCAAGCATGTCTCCAGACCTAAACCCTATTGAGCATCTGTGGGGCATCCCTGTAACGGAGAGTGGAGGAGCGCAATGTCTCTAACATCCACACTCTCTGTGTGACGGAGGAGTGGAAGAGGACTCCAGTGGCAACCGGTGAAGCTCTGGTGAACTCCATGCCCAAGAGGGTTAAGGAAGTGCTGGAACATCATGGTGGCCACACAAAATATTGACACTTTGGGGCCAATTTGGACATTTTCACTTAGGGGTGTACTCACTTTTGTTGAAAGCGTTTAGACAATAATGGCTGTGTGTTGAGTTATTTTTAAGGTGACAGCAAATGTACACTGTTATACAAGCTGTACTCTCACTGCTTACATTGTAGCAAAGTGTAATTTCTTCAGTGTTGTCACATGAAAAGATATAATAAAATATTTACAAAATTGTGAGGGTGTACTTACGTTTGTGGGATAATATATATATATATATATATATATATATATATATATATATACTGGCCCAGATTCACGTACATCGGCGTATCTTTGTGCGGGCATAGCTCATCTCATATGCGTTATGCCGACGTAACATAGAGCGGCAAGGCCAGTATTCACAAAGCACTTGTTTCCTAAGTTACGGTGGCGTAGCGTAAATGAGCCGGCGTAAGCCCGTATAATTCAAAGTAGGCAGGTAGTGGGCGGGAGGTATTGAAAATGAAGCGTGACCCCATGTAAATGAAGGGCCGAACGAATGACGCATGCTCAGAATCACGTCAAATTTAAGCCCTAAGATACAACGGCTTAATGCCTACGTGAACGTAACCTACGCCCAGCCCCATTCACGTACGACTTACGTAAACGACGTAAAATACGACGGCTGTTCCGACGTTTCCGACGTCCATACCTTAACATGACTTACCCCTGCTTTATGAGGGGTAAACTTACGCCGGACGTACGCCTTACGTAAATGGCGTAGATTACTGCAACGGGCGTAAGTACGTTCGTGAATCGGCGTATCTTGCTCATTTACATATTCAACGCATAAATCAATGGAAGCGGCCAGCGTAAATATGCACCCAAGATACGACGGCGTAGGAGACTTACGTCGGTCGGATCAAGCCAAAATTCAGGCGTATCTTGTTTCAAGAATAAGGCACATAGATACGACGGCGCATCCTAGAACTTACGCGGCGTATCAGAAGATACGTCGGTGTAAGTCGTACGTGAATCTGGGCCACTGTCTTTATATATATAAAACTGCTTTCCCCATTTAAAATGTATATTTCTGCACCTTACCAGCATAGTGACAACCAATAAATGCAATTATTACATTATTTAGTAAATGGAAACTTTTTGACTATAAAACAGGTGTTGGAGTAATGATGGTAATTTAATTAGGTTTTAATGAGGATTTCATGTAATTAGAAGTCATGAAGTCTTCTTCATAAGAGTAAGCACTTTAACGGAATAATAAGCATGGGATTTAAATCCTATGTAGCTCTGTATTATGTACATTGTGCTTTAGGCAAAATGGGAAAGGAAAATCAAAATTGTCTGGCTCAGCTCCAAAGCATTTTGGAGGAAAGCTTCACAATGATCAATATGTAAAATGTGTCTCTTTATGAATTGTTAGAATGCTTGTTTAGAGGTAAGGAACATTACTGGGATCAGCTAATATTTGCACATCAGAGTTTAAAGCAGGTCTGCTGTATATTCACCCACATATAAAATGACACTCACATACGTGCAAGCATCTATCTCCATTAGTGACATTTGGGTTCAAAATATGGTTTTACAGTACATTAAGCACAGCTTTGAAATGCAGTTCTGTAAAGAGTTAGTATTATCTTGTGATATCATAATGGTAATGATGTTATGGCTAGCATTCATATAGATGTTTAAGCGCTATACTTTGGTGCAGCTTCAAAACATACTAGACACAAAAAATGAAAGCAGATCTCTCGTTAAGGAAATACCCCCTCCCCCAATGCACCGCTACTTTATACTTCTTTACCCTTATACAGGGTGTGAGATGGTTATGTGACATCCTGGTGTTCTATTTGACTTCTCCCTGTTATAGAGGTAAGTAAAATCAATATTGCAGAGAGCAGCACTGACTTCAGTAATGCTCTTTGCAGGCTTGTTCTGTGAGCCCTGGGCACAAAGGTGTCTATGATAGCCTGGGCCCACAGGAAGTAAGATGAATGGTGCTGGCCATCATTAAAGGGGTTGTAAAGGTTTGTTTTTTATATTCTAAATAGGTTCCTTTAACCCTCCTAGCGGTAACCCCGAGCGTGACTCGGGGTTGATTTTTTCGACCAAAATCGGTATCCCCGAGTCACGCTCGGGGTAGCTATGCAGAGCCTGCAGCGCACGCTGGCTTACCTTCTCCTGGATCCAGCGATGTCACCGCGCTGTGTGAGCGAGCGGGACCTCGCTCGATTCACACAGCGTACTCCTGTGCCGTCGATCTCCGTTCCCTGCGACGTTACGACGCACGGGAGCGGAGATCGGCACCAAATTCAAAAAAGTAAACAAACACTATACACACAGTATACTGTAATCTTATAGATTATATGTAAAAAATACACACGCCCCCTGTCCCTAGTGGTCTGTCCTGTGTCCTACATGTTCTTTTGTATAATAAAACCCTTTTTTTCTGCCTGCAAACTGTAGATTGTCCATAGCAACCAAAAGTGTCCCTTTATGTCAAAAATGGTTTTAGATCAGCTAGAAAACAGCGATAATAAATTAAAATCACTTGCAGAATTGTGCGATAGCGATTTGTGAGGAAATTCGTCATAAAAAAAAAAATAATGACAGTAACAATTCTGCAACTGAGCAAATTTCAGTGATTTTGAGTTGATTACATTATTGAATAATTTTTATTAGAATTATATTATTATTTGTTATAATTATTTATAATTATGTATTATATTATAATTTATAATTTTGTTTTAAAAAAAATGTCATACCCGGGATGCCTATTAGACTCTTGTTTGGTCAGATTTAAGGGAGTTATTCCTAAAAATTACAGGCCTACAGTATAAAACGCCAAATTTCCTTGCAAATAATGGTACCGCTTTCAGCATGTTTTTTCTGAAAGAATCATACTGCCAGGGAGGTTAATCTAGTACATGGTTCACTTACCTTTTCCTTCGATTTCCCTTCTAAATGTTTTTTTTTTCTTTGTTTGAATTTCTCACTTCCTGTTTCTCCTCAGTAAGCTTTCCACCATCATCTGAGTGGTATAAAGTCATTTAGAAAAGCTTACTTAACACCTTACTGAGGAGGAACAGGAAGTGAGAAATTTAGACAAAGAAAACAAAGAAACAAAAAACATTTAGAAGGAAAATTGAAGGAAACGGTAAGTGAACCAACAATGCACTAGCTTAAAGGAACCTATTTAGAAAATAAAAAAACAAACCTTTACAACCCCTTTAAGCCTGGAAGAAGACCAGAATTTGACCTCAGAGCAGTGTATCTGTAGGGACAGAATTGGAGATGGGGTTAGTATTGCACCAAAAGCAACTTTTTGTATTTTGTGACCTGCTCTCCTATTTGTTTTGTTTCTTTTAACCACTTAAGCCCCGGACCATTTGGCTGGCCAAAGACCAGAGGACTTTTTGTCATTCAGCACTGCGTTGCTTTAACTGACAATTGCGCGGTCGTGCGACGTGGCTCCCAAACAAAATTGACGTCCTTTTTTCACACAAATAGAGCTTTCTTTTGGTGGTATTTGATCACCTCTTCGGTTGTTATTTTTTGCACTATAAACAAAAATAGAGCGACAATTTTGAAAAAAATAAAAATATATTTTTAACTTTTTGCTATAATAAATATCCCCAAAAAATTTATAAAAAACAATATTTTTCCTCAGTTTAGGCCGATACGTATTCTTCTACATAGTTTTGGTAAAAAAATTGCAATAAGCGTTAATTTATTGGTTTGCGCAAAAGTTATAGCGTCTACAAAATAGGGGATAGTTTTATGCCATTTTTATTAATATTTTTTTTGTACTAGTAATGGCGGTGATCAGCGATTTTTATCATGACTGCAACATCATGGTGGACACATCGGACACTTTTGACACCATTTTGGGAAAATTGTAATTTTTACAGCAATCAGTGCTATAAAAATGCACTGATTACTGTGAAAATGACACTGGCAGTGAAGGGGTTAACCCGTAGGGGGTGTTGAACGGGTTAAGTATGTCTTAGGGAGTGATTCTAACTGTTAGGAGATGTGGCTACGAGTGACACGTCACTGATCGCTGCTCCCGATGAGAGGGAGCGGACGATCAGTGACATTGTCACTAGGCAGAATGGGGAGATGCTTGTTTACACTTGCCTCTCCCCGTTCTGCAGCTCTGTGACCCCGATCGCAGGACACCGATGGACATTGTGTCTGCGGGTCCCGCGTGCATGGTCATGGAGCTCGCGGCAGGGGCGGCGTGCATGGCGGGACTTTTAAAGTGATGTATATATGCATTACTCTGCCCAGCCGTGTCATTCTGCCAACGTATATGTGCAGGAGGCGGTCGGGAACCGGTTAAGGAGGCTGATATGGTCATTCAGTGCTTGATGGGCTTCATTTAACAATACAAGATCAAGATACAGTAGCAGCCACATGCACCAACCTCTGGCGTCCTAGCTGACCACCATTGTGTGAAGAGTTGTTATACAATTTTGAGGAACTATATAGATAACTTGAGAAAAATACATGTGGTATATTTTACAGGACAATGTGAGTTTGGTAATCCAGATTTTGAAATGTAAAGGCCTCGGAATGTTCCAAGATGCCGTTACAGACATTCAAAATGTCAAGAAGAGAAATGGGAAAAGGGGTAACAAGCCCTGGGACTTTAAACAATGTTCAATGAAAATTGGTAGAAACACAGTAACCGCATAATAAAATTTCAATATTTTATTATAAAAGTAAAAAAAAAGCACAGGTAAAAAGCATCCGTTTTAAATACATGAGATTCTGCCATAAACATGGATAACTGCAATGATACCGCTCAACATGTTTCGCTCTTTGAGCTTCTTCAGGAGCTTCTAATACAGTGCAGGTTACCCTGGGATTAACAAAAGCACGGATGGAACAGCAAGTTAATTGTTTGAAGATACAACATATCAAACAAAAATGTATTAAAGGTATATTGGCATGATAACCAATGTGAGAAAATTATACATATATAGCTAATAATCAAATAGAATATATAAAGAATGAACCATATTGCGAGCAAAAGAATGAGTCTCACCTATAAAGCCAACCACAATGAATATATGGATGATTCAACTACATCAAAATCTGGAGGGTCAAAATGTCAAGGAGAGAAAATTATTTGTTATTTGTTTTTTTATTTAAAAAGGTGCTTTAAGTGTAAAAAAAGTTAATATATAGCAAAAAAAAAAAACAAGAACAGAATACTGTATTTTTCCATCAATCATCAGATCACCAGCCAACATGGGGCAAGTAGGACACAAAGAGAGAAAGCACCTCCTCTACCATGATGGTCATCTCCCTGGTGTTTCTACACTTCAGTGCCACTCTAAATAATAATGCGTGCCAATTCAAATTATGCTGAAATTGCTTATATTTAAAAAAAAAATAAAAATCTCCTATGGTTGTACTCTTTTGGGGTGATGCACCCATTGCCTTTTTGTCCTACAGAATCAAGTAGTTAAAACTACTCATTAATATAATCTTTGTTCTTTGCCTCTCTATGACCCTTCATCATATATCCACTCCTAATATCGGGGGAATAAAGATAAAATTAAACCAGTAGCTTAATTTTTCAAGTAAAACAAAGCAAAAAACCCTAAGGTTGGCGCTGCGCTGAATTAATTGAGTGATTAGAAGTATAACAAAAAATTAATAATTGTGTTAGTGAAGAGCAGCTAGCATTAAATTGTGTACCACAATCTTACAAACATAAAAACAAAAAAAGGAATGCAGCGCTAATAAATGATGAATCAACAATATGAGTGAATAATTGATGATGTTAGCATAAAAAATGAAAAAAATATATATTATCTTCCCAAAGAGTAAACAAATTGAGAAGTAAAAAAGAGAAAATCACCAAGCTGTAAAAAATCCAAAAATTAGTGAATGATTGCACTTGATTTTCTCATAAATATCCCACAAGTGAAAAGTGTGAAAAAACTAAAAAAAGAAAAAAATGACACAGAAAGTCCAAAAAAAGTTCCATAAAGGTTTCCAAGACGGTGAAGATAGAGTGATGAGAGATGAAATTTCCACACTACACCCGTGCCTGTAAGAATGCCTGCTTACCGCAATTAAAGACTGTATCTCACCAGTCTCATAAAGCCTCTGGGAATTGAGGTATCCCACAACCCATCCACCTGAATGATCAGAAGGCTCAGCATAGAATCCAAACGGAACCGTGGATAATGAAAGAGAAAAGGATTCTCATAGCGTATAACGTTTTAAAATCACAATACGTATTTATTAAAGGTTGCACTTACAATTAAGTAGTGTATATTGAGCAGTAACAAGCAATCACAAAAAGAAATCCTCCTCCGTTGCTTCAGTACTGCGATGCTTCCTCGCTACCAGGACTCACACACCGCTGGCGTTCAGAGCGAAAGCGCGATGACGTCACAGCAACCCGACGATCGTTTCGTCTCAATAGGACATCTACGGGGGTTTGGCCGGATGGCGACGTCAGCGCGTGCAGTGTATAAATAGCAGAGGACTCCATCTTTAAGATGGGAAAGACATGCAAAGGCCCTAGTATGCAACTAAGGGAAAAATAATGTAATTGGTAGCGGGAAAGAAAGGTCATTCCGATCATTGCATATAGCTAATCGGTCAAAATAAATTCCTATAGTATAAATTCTTATAACATATAAGAAAAGGAACGCGGAGGTGTGTTTTTCAAATGGTAGGATAGCATCGGGTAGCAACAACTGAATCTAAACGGAGAGGATAAATGATATGTCTTAAATTAATACAATGTAAACAGTTAATATGCATTCTGGTTTACAATTTATATATGCTTTAATTACAGTTTAAATTAAATAAAAAATTATGTAGTTAATACAACGGTATATTAACAAGTCCATATAGGACTGTATATAGACATGCTTGCCAGTGCTTGATCACCGGAATGCATATATTACTCATTGGGGCATCAAATTTGCTTTTGCCGTACCAAAACAGAGTGTATCAGTGACTAGTGTGCCGGTGTTCAATCACCGGAAAGTATGCAACAATCAGTACGGCATCAAGTTAACTGCAACCATACAGAAGTATATTGCACGCCAATATTTATCAACAACATACATCAGTATAATAAATTATTAATAATAAAACCATATAAAATTAACCCTAAATTAATCATGGGTCACATAATTTTTTAAGAAAATTAATTAGAAAAATTGTTAAAAAAATTATTAGATAAAAACATTTATATTAGGAATTATTAAGGAAACAATTAATATCCCAATCGACATTTAGTCCGAAGGGAACGAAGGATTTTAAACAAAAAATCCAGCGAGTTTCTAACCTCGATATGGCACGAACCATATTGGTACCTCTCCAATGAGGGCGGATGTTATCAATAGCAAAAAAGCTGGTCCCCTTCAGATCTCTCCCATGGTATTTGTCATAATGCTTAGAAAGATTATGTTTTGGGAACCCGCTCTTAATCCTACCTATATGTTCACCAAGGCGGATATGCAGTTCACGTTTAGTACGACCCACATATTGCTTCGAACATGGGCACTGTATCATATACACCACATACTTTGTCGAACAGGTGATAAATGATTCGATCTCATGTGTTTTCCCAGTGACTGTAGATTGAAAATTCGTACATTTTCTTTCCTTGAAGGAATTGACCTTACAAACACTACATTTCCGACATGGAAAGAAGCCCTTCAGAGATTGGAAGAAAACTAAATTTTTAGGGGGGTCAATGACGTTGGGTGCTAAGTTCTGCCTTAGTGAGGGTGCCCCTTTAAAAATCAGGAGTGGATTCTCAGGGATATGTGCCCCCAGGATCCTATCACTTCTAAGTATATCCCAATGCTTCCTCAGGATTTTTTTAATTGAAAAGTGCTGGTTGGAGTATCTCGTGGTCAACGACCAACTGAATTTGTCCGAGGGAATAGCATTTATTCTATTATTCCTTGTCAGGAGGGAATTTCGATCCATCTTTTCCACTGCAGTGATCGTCTCGTTAATCTTCTCCTCTTGATATCCTTTATTTAAAAATCTTGATTTTAAAACATTAGATTGTTCCTGGTAGTCAACAATTTCTGTACAGTTCCGTCTAATGCGCTGAAACTGACCCTTAGGTATTGCTGTAAGCCAGGAACTATGATGACAACTCGTGGTAGGGATAAAGGCATTCCGATCGGTCGCTTTAAAAAAAGTGTTGGTACTTAATTTTCCATTTTTTATAAATATATTTAAATCCAAAAAATTAATATGAGAGATACTGATGTCATGCTGTAGAGAGATTCCTCTATCATTAGAGTTGAGTCTAGAAAAAAATTCCTCTAAAGATGTAACGTCACCCTCCCATATCACTATCACGTCATCTATGTAACGTTTCCAAAGGCGCAATTGTGGCGGGGCCTGCACATCGATCACATCTCGCTCCCAGTAAGCCATAAATAAATTGGCTAGACTAGGAGCGAATTTTGCCCCCATCGCTACACCACAGATTTGAAGAAAGAAAGTGTTTCCAAACCAAAAATAATTGTGGGTAGCAGCAAATTGTAATAATTCTAAAATAAACTCCTTTTGTAAATGAGGTATATTAGATTCCTGATGAAGATAAAAACTAACTGCCTCCAGACCTTGTTGATGGGAGATAACAGTGTAAAGAGAGGCCACATCCGCCGTGGCCAGAATATAACCTTCCTTCCATTCAAAATTCTTCAAAAGATTCAAAACTTCAGTGGTGTCACCTAAATAGGCTGGAGTGGCTTTCACCAGTGGTTGTAAAAAATAATCTACATATTTGCCTATTCTGGCGGTGACTGAATCGATGCCGCTAATAATTGGGCGGCCGGGGGGTTTAACCAAATTTTTGTGAATTTTGGGTAAGTAGTATATCACAGGTACACGTGGTATAATTGGTATAAGATGGGCATGCTCTTTTTTATTAAGGATCCCTTTTTGGAGGCCTTGATCAATGATGTTAGCTAATGCCTTCCTATATTTAGCTGTTGGATTAGAGGGCAAAGCCATATAGGTTAGAACATCAGACAGTTGACGATTCATTTCCTCTATATATTGGGACTTATCCAATATAACGATGCCCCCACCTTTGTCGGCAGGTCTGATTATTACATCATTCCGCTGACATATCTTTTTAATATTAGTTTCAATTGAGAAAGCACTCCTGGGTTTAGTGACTTTCAAGGACAGAAGGTCCTTAGTAACAAGTTCCTTAAATACTTGTATAGCTGGAGCCACAAAACCAGGGGGGTTGAATAATGATGCATTCTTCAAATTGGTATGCTGGATAGGGACATTAGTAATCGGTGTGCCACTATCCATGGAGGCTTCAGAACGTCTCATCAGTGATGAAGGAATCTTGTGAATAATTTGAGTACCGTTCCCTATCGGATTTAAAATGAAATGTCTCTTAATATTCATTTTTCTAATAAATTTGTTAATATCAATAAAAGTTTCAAATTTATTGAGTTGTCGGGGGGGGGCGAATTTGAGGCCCTGACTTAAGATACTCTGTTCGCCCACTGTTAAGGAAGCTGAACTGAGGTTAAAAATACCAGCTAAGTCCGTTAGTTTCCTCTCTTTGGCCCGGATTCGCCTCCCCCCTCTGAGGCCTCTCTGACGTCGTACTCTTTCTTGCTTTGGCTCCGTGTCATGGGAAAAAAACGTGGTGGATTAGTGCTATCAGATTCACACGGTGAGTCCACATAATAGTCTCTTTGGAATGGTGGCTCATTCGGGTACTGTGAAATAACCCCATTCTCTTCCCAGGGATCTAAGTGATAATTAGAAAGGGGAGCAAACCGGTTATCCAGGGGGATGTAACTAGGAGTGTGATTACTCGCCTCCCCCTTATGCTCTCTGTAACTCTGTGTTACCGGTTGTAGATGCCAACGATCTCGTGGATCTATACGAGTGTCTCTGGAATCATTGGTATAATTGGCAACCCTTTGTTGATATGGTCTGAAATGCCAACTTCCTTTGACTTCTCTCCTTTGGTCCATTGAGCTCATATATGGTTGGGGTTCTCTAGATGGTTGAGAATCTCTAGGGACATAGTAGCCGTTTTGCACATTATCCCTATAAGAGGAATCCCTTACAAGAGACGGTATCTTGGGACGTGCTCCTTTAGGAGGGCCTTGGGAATGAACCTTTTTAACTGGTTTATGTGTTTTAGGCGGAGCTGGGACATTATTGGTGTATTGATTCCTAATATTAGCTGAACCTTGTGGTGGTAGCTGTGGGGGGGCTCGATTGGAATTGGAAGGAATGGGTTGTGAAGTTGGGGCTGCAGTAACGGTCTTAACGTTATCAGTGTTCTCCAAAGTTGTTTGCCATTTGAAAACTACTTTGTTGGAATAATCAGAGAGATCACGATTGAATTTTTTCTTTTTCTTGTTTTTTTGATCCAGACCTTCCTTTTCTATAATTTCTTTTAATTGCTCAGATTTAGTTGAGTATATCTCCTGTTCTTTGAAGATATTGAGTTTAGTTCGTACTGACCCGATTTCCTCATTCAATGATTTCAGTTTGGTCTGTTTTTTATCTAAAAGGAACTGGAGAAATTTAACCCCTATCTCATTGAAGTAGGTATACCAGCCCTCAAGATCAGTTTCTCCTTTTTGGGGAGCCACTTCCCACCTAAGGCTGCGGGGTACCATTTCTTTTTCAACATAATGTTCAAGATAAGCAATGTCCCAAATGGTATGCAGCTCGGATATGAGGAGATTTTTAAGCCTCAAAAACAAGCCACCCAGGGCATCCGTTTGCTCTGTGTTTCCATCAAACACACCATCTAAGTTTATGCTATATTGTGATCTAAAATCAAAAATATCCATAATAAATGCTGAGCAGCAGCGTTTAAGTACAAATACAAGTAAAACAAAGCAAAAAACCCTAAGGTTGGCGCTGCGCTGAATTAATTGAGTGATTAGAAGTATAACAAAAAATTAATAATTGTGTTAGTGAAGAGCAGCTAGCATTAAATTGTGTACCACAATCTTACAAACATAAAAACAAAAAAAGGAATGCAGCGCTAATAAATGATGAATCAACAATATGAGTGAATAATTGATGATGTTAGCATAAAAAATGAAAAAAATATATATTATCTTCCCAAAGAGTAAACAAATTGAGAAGTAAAAAAGAGAAAATCACCAAGCTGTAAAAAATCCAAAAATTAGTGAATGATTGCACTTGATTTTCTCATAAATATCCCACAAGTGAAAAGTGTGAAAAAACTAAAAAAAGAAAAAAATGACACAGAAAGTCCAAAAAAAGTTCCATAAAGGTTTCCAAGACGGTGAAGATAGAGTGATGAGAGATGAAATTTCCACACTACACCCGTGCCTGTAAGAATGCCTGCTTACCGCAATTAAAGACTGTATCTCACCAGTCTCATAAAGCCTCTGGGAATTGAGGTATCCCACAACCCATCCACCTGAATGATCAGAAGGCTCAGCATAGAATCCAAACGGAACCGTGGATAATGAAAGAGAAAAGGATTCTCATAGCGTATAACGTTTTAAAATCACAATACGTATTTATTAAAGGTTGCACTTACAATTAAGTAGTGTATATTGAGCAGTAACAAGCAATCACAAAAAGAAATCCTCCTCCGTTGCTTCAGTACTGCGATGCTTCCTCGCTACCAGGACTCACACACCGCTGGCGTTCAGAGCGAAAGCGCGATGACGTCACAGCAACCCGACGATCGTTTCGTCTCAATAGGACATCTACGGGGGTTTGGCCGGATGGCGACGTCAGCGCGTGCAGTGTATAAATAGCAGAGGACTCCATCTTTAAGATGGGAAAGACATGCAAAGGCCCTAGTATGCAACTAAGGGAAAAATAATGTAATTGGTAGCGGGAAAGAAAGGTCATTCCGATCATTGCATATAGCTAATCGGTCAAAATAAATTCCTATAGTATAAATTCTTATAACATATAAGAAAAGGAACGCGGAGGTGTGTTTTTCAAATGGTAGGATAGCATCGGGTAGCAACAACTGAATCTAAACGGAGAGGATAAATGATATGTCTTAAATTAATACAATGTAAACAGTTAATATGCATTCTGGTTTACAATTTATATATGCTTTAATTACAGTTTAAATTAAATAAAAAATTATGTAGTTAATACAACGGTATATTAACAAGTCCATATAGGACTGTATATAGACATGCTTGCCAGTGCTTGATCACCGGAATGCATATATTACTCATTGGGGCATCAAATTTGCTTTTGCCGTACCAAAACAGAGTGTATCAGTGACTAGTGTGCCGGTGTTCAATCACCGGAAAGTATGCAACAATCAGTACGGCATCAAGTTAACTGCAACCATACAGAAGTATATTGCACGCCAATATTTATCAACAACATACATCAGTATAATAAATTATTAATAATAAAACCATATAAAATTAACCCTAAATTAATCATGGGTCACATAATTTTTTAAGAAAATTAATTAGAAAAATTGTTAAAAAAATTATTAGATAAAAACATTTATATTAGGAATTATTAAGGAAACAATTAATATCCCAATCGACATTTAGTCCGAAGGGAACGAAGGATTTTAAACAAAAAATCCAGCGAGTTTCTAACCTCGATATGGCACGAACCATATTGGTACCTCTCCAATGAGGGCGGATGTTATCAATAGCAAAAAAGCTGGTCCCCTTCAGATCTCTCCCATGGTATTTGTCATAATGCTTAGAAAGATTATGTTTTGGGAACCCGCTCTTAATCCTACCTATATGTTCACCAAGGCGGATATGCAGTTCACGTTTAGTACGACCCACATATTGCTTCGAACATGGGCACTGTATCATATACACCACATACTTTGTCGAACAGGTGATAAATGATTCGATCTCATGTGTTTTCCCAGTGACTGTAGATTGAAAATTCGTACATTTTCTTTCCTTGAAGGAATTGACCTTACAAACACTACATTTCCGACATGGAAAGAAGCCCTTCAGAGATTGGAAGAAAACTAAATTTTTAGGGGGGTCAATGACGTTGGGTGCTAAGTTCTGCCTTAGTGAGGGTGCCCCTTTAAAAATCAGGAGTGGATTCTCAGGGATATGTGCCCCCAGGATCCTATCACTTCTAAGTATA
Organism: Rana temporaria; assembly: GCF_905171775.1. Classification (NCBI taxonomy): domain Eukaryota; kingdom Metazoa; phylum Chordata; class Amphibia; order Anura; family Ranidae; genus Rana; species Rana temporaria. The sequence goes on from NC_053490.1 coordinate 478,884,994, forward strand.
TCCCAATGCTTCCTCAGGATTTTTTTAATTGAAAAGTGCTGGTTGGAGTATCTCGTGGTCAACGACCAACTGAATTTGTCCGAGGGAATAGCATTTATTCTATTATTCCTTGTCAGGAGGGAATTTCGATCCATCTTTTCCACTGCAGTGATCGTCTCGTTAATCTTCTCCTCTTGATATCCTTTATTTAAAAATCTTGATTTTAAAACATTAGATTGTTCCTGGTAGTCAACAATTTCTGTACAGTTCCGTCTAATGCGCTGAAACTGACCCTTAGGTATTGCTGTAAGCCAGGAACTATGATGACAACTCGTGGTAGGGATAAAGGCATTCCGATCGGTCGCTTTAAAAAAAGTGTTGGTACTTAATTTTCCATTTTTTATAAATATATTTAAATCCAAAAAATTAATATGAGAGATACTGATGTCATGCTGTAGAGAGATTCCTCTATCATTAGAGTTGAGTCTAGAAAAAAATTCCTCTAAAGATGTAACGTCACCCTCCCATATCACTATCACGTCATCTATGTAACGTTTCCAAAGGCGCAATTGTGGCGGGGCCTGCACATCGATCACATCTCGCTCCCAGTAAGCCATAAATAAATTGGCTAGACTAGGAGCGAATTTTGCCCCCATCGCTACACCACAGATTTGAAGAAAGAAAGTGTTTCCAAACCAAAAATAATTGTGGGTAGCAGCAAATTGTAATAATTCTAAAATAAACTCCTTTTGTAAATGAGGTATATTAGATTCCTGATGAAGATAAAAACTAACTGCCTCCAGACCTTGTTGATGGGAGATAACAGTGTAAAGAGAGGCCACATCCGCCGTGGCCAGAATATAACCTTCCTTCCATTCAAAATTCTTCAAAAGATTCAAAACTTCAGTGGTGTCACCTAAATAGGCTGGAGTGGCTTTCACCAGTGGTTGTAAAAAATAATCTACATATTTGCCTATTCTGGCGGTGACTGAATCGATGCCGCTAATAATTGGGCGGCCGGGGGGTTTAACCAAATTTTTGTGAATTTTGGGTAAGTAGTATATCACAGGTACACGTGGTATAATTGGTATAAGATGGGCATGCTCTTTTTTATTAAGGATCCCTTTTTGGAGGCCTTGATCAATGATGTTAGCTAATGCCTTCCTATATTTAGCTGTTGGATTAGAGGGCAAAGCCATATAGGTTAGAACATCAGACAGTTGACGATTCATTTCCTCTATATATTGGGACTTATCCAATATAACGATGCCCCCACCTTTGTCGGCAGGTCTGATTATTACATCATTCCGCTGACATATCTTTTTAATATTAGTTTCAATTGAGAAAGCACTCCTGGGTTTAGTGACTTTCAAGGACAGAAGGTCCTTAGTAACAAGTTCCTTAAATACTTGTATAGCTGGAGCCACAAAACCAGGGGGGTTGAATAATGATGCATTCTTCAAATTGGTATGCTGGATAGGGACATTAGTAATCGGTGTGCCACTATCCATGGAGGCTTCAGAACGTCTCATCAGTGATGAAGGAATCTTGTGAATAATTTGAGTACCGTTCCCTATCGGATTTAAAATGAAATGTCTCTTAATATTCATTTTTCTAATAAATTTGTTAATATCAATAAAAGTTTCAAATTTATTGAGTTGTCGGGGGGGGGCGAATTTGAGGCCCTGACTTAAGATACTCTGTTCGCCCACTGTTAAGGAAGCTGAACTGAGGTTAAAAATACCAGCTAAGTCCGTTAGTTTCCTCTCTTTGGCCCGGATTCGCCTCCCCCCTCTGAGGCCTCTCTGACGTCGTACTCTTTCTTGCTTTGGCTCCGTGTCATGGGAAAAAAACGTGGTGGATTAGTGCTATCAGATTCACACGGTGAGTCCACATAATAGTCTCTTTGGAATGGTGGCTCATTCGGGTACTGTGAAATAACCCCATTCTCTTCCCAGGGATCTAAGTGATAATTAGAAAGGGGAGCAAACCGGTTATCCAGGGGGATGTAACTAGGAGTGTGATTACTCGCCTCCCCCTTATGCTCTCTGTAACTCTGTGTTACCGGTTGTAGATGCCAACGATCTCGTGGATCTATACGAGTGTCTCTGGAATCATTGGTATAATTGGCAACCCTTTGTTGATATGGTCTGAAATGCCAACTTCCTTTGACTTCTCTCCTTTGGTCCATTGAGCTCATATATGGTTGGGGTTCTCTAGATGGTTGAGAATCTCTAGGGACATAGTAGCCGTTTTGCACATTATCCCTATAAGAGGAATCCCTTACAAGAGACGGTATCTTGGGACGTGCTCCTTTAGGAGGGCCTTGGGAATGAACCTTTTTAACTGGTTTATGTGTTTTAGGCGGAGCTGGGACATTATTGGTGTATTGATTCCTAATATTAGCTGAACCTTGTGGTGGTAGCTGTGGGGGGGCTCGATTGGAATTGGAAGGAATGGGTTGTGAAGTTGGGGCTGCAGTAACGGTCTTAACGTTATCAGTGTTCTCCAAAGTTGTTTGCCATTTGAAAACTACTTTGTTGGAATAATCAGAGAGATCACGATTGAATTTTTTCTTTTTCTTGTTTTTTTGATCCAGACCTTCCTTTTCTATAATTTCTTTTAATTGCTCAGATTTAGTTGAGTATATCTCCTGTTCTTTGAAGATATTGAGTTTAGTTCGTACTGACCCGATTTCCTCATTCAATGATTTCAGTTTGGTCTGTTTTTTATCTAAAAGGAACTGGAGAAATTTAACCCCTATCTCATTGAAGTAGGTATACCAGCCCTCAAGATCAGTTTCTCCTTTTTGGGGAGCCACTTCCCACCTAAGGCTGCGGGGTACCATTTCTTTTTCAACATAATGTTCAAGATAAGCAATGTCCCAAATGGTATGCAGCTCGGATATGAGGAGATTTTTAAGCCTCAAAAACAAGCCACCCAGGGCATCCGTTTGCTCTGTGTTTCCATCAAACACACCATCTAAGTTTATGCTATATTGTGATCTAAAATCAAAAATATCCATAATAAATGCTGAGCAGCAGCGTTTAAGTACAAATACAAGTAAAACAAAGCAAAAAACCCTAAGGTTGGCGCTGCGCTGAATTGTGCTACCCACAATTATTTTTGGTTTGGAAACACTTTCTTTCTTCAAATCTGTGGTGTAGCGATGGGGGCAAAATTCGCTCCTAGTCTAGCCAATTTATTTATGGCTTACTGGGAGCGAGATGTGATCGATGTGCAGGCCCCGCCACAATTGCGCCTTTGGAAACGTTACATAGATGACGTGATAGTGATATGGGAGGGTGACGTTACATCTTTAGAGGAATTTTTTTCTAGACTCAACTCTAATGATAGAGGAATCTCTCTACAGCATGACATCAGTATCTCTCATATTAATTTTTTGGATTTAAATATATTTATAAAAAATGGAAAATTAAGTACCAACACTTTTTTTAAAGCGACCGATCGGAATGCCTTTATCCCTACCACGAGTTGTCATCATAGTTCCTGGCTTACAGCAATACCTAAGGGTCAGTTTCAGCGCATTAGACGGAACTGTACAGAAATTGTTGACTACCAGGAACAATCTAATGTTTTAAAATCAAGATTTTTAAATAAAGGATATCAAGAGGAGAAGATTAACGAGACGATCACTGCAGTGGAAAAGATGGATCGAAATTCCCTCCTGACAAGGAATAATAGAATAAATGCTATTCCCTCGGACAAATTCAGTTGGTCGTTGACCACGAGATACTCCAACCAGCACTTTTCAATTAAAAAAATCCTGAGGAAGCATTGGGATATACTTAGAAGTGATAGGATCCTGGGGGCACATATCCCTGAGAATCCACTCCTGATTTTTAAAGGGGCACCCTCACTAAGGCAGAACTTAGCACCCAACGTCATTGACCCCCCTAAAAATTTAGTTTTCTTCCAATCTCTGAAGGGCTTCTTTCCATGTCGGAAATGTAGTGTTTGTAAGGTCAATTCCTTCAAGGAAAGAAAATGTACGAATTTTCAATCTACAGTCACTGGGAAAACACATGAGATCGAATCATTTATCACCTGTTCGACAAAGTATGTGGTGTATATGATACAGTGCCCATGTTCGAAGCAATATGTGGGTCGTACTAAACGTGAACTGCATATCCGCCTTGGTGAACATATAGGTAGGATTAAGAGCGGGTTCCCAAAACATAATCTTTCTAAGCATTATGACAAATACCATGGGAGAGATCTGAAGGGGACCAGCTTTTTTGCTATTGATAACATCCGCCCTCATTGGAGAGGTACCAATATGGTTCGTGCCATATCGAGGTTAGAAACTCGCTGGATTTTTTGTTTAAAATCCTTCGTTCCCTTCGGACTAAATGTCGATTGGGATATTAATTGTTTCCTTAATAATTCCTAATATAAATGTTTTTATCTAATAATTTTTTTAACAATTTTTCTAATTAATTTTCTTAAAAAATTATGTGACCCATGATTAATTTAGGGTTAATTTTATATGGTTTTATTATTAATAATTTATTATACTGATGTATGTTGTTGATAAATATTGGCGTGCAATATACTTCTGTATGGTTGCAGTTAACTTGATGCCGTACTGATTGTTGCATACTTTCCGGTGATTGAACACCGGCACACTAGTCACTGATACACTCTGTTTTGGTACGGCAAAAGCAAATTTGATGCCCCAATGAGTAATATATGCATTCCGGTGATCAAGCACTGGCAAGCATGTCTATATACAGTCCTATATGGACTTGTTAATATACCGTTGTATTAACTACATAATTTTTTATTTAATTTAAACTGTAATTAAAGCATATATAAATTGTAAACCAGAATGCATATTAACTGTTTACATTGTATTAATTTAAGACATATCATTTATCCTCTCCGTTTAGATTCAGTTGTTGCTACCCGATGCTATCCTACCATTTGAAAAACACACCTCCGCGTTCCTTTTCTTATATGTTATAAGAATTTATACTATAGGAATTTATTTTGACCGATTAGCTATATGCAATGATCGGAATGACCTTTCTTTCCCGCTACCAATTACATTATTTTTCCCTTAGTTGCATACTAGGGCCTTTGCATGTCTTTCCCATCTTAAAGATGGAGTCCTCTGCTATTTATACACTGCACGCGCTGACGTCGCCATCCGGCCAAACCCCCGTAGATGTCCTATTGAGACGAAACGATCGTCGGGTTGCTGTGACGTCATCGCGCTTTCGCTCTGAACGCCAGCGGTGTGTGAGTCCTGGTAGCGAGGAAGCATCGCAGTACTGAAGCAACGGAGGAGGATTTCTTTTTGTGATTGCTTGTTACTGCTCAATATACACTACTTAATTGTAAGTGCAACCTTTAATAAATACGTATTGTGATTTTAAAACGTTATACGCTATGAGAATCCTTTTCTCTTTCATTATCCACGGTTCCGTTTGGATTCTATGCTGAGCCTTCTGATCATTCAGGTGGATGGGTTGTGGGATACCTCAATTCCCAGAGGCTTTATGAGACTGGTGAGATACAGTCTTTAATTGCGGTAAGCAGGCATTCTTACAGGCACGGGTGTAGTGTGGAAATTTCATCTCTCATCACTCTATCTTCACCGTCTTGGAAACCTTTATGGAACTTTTTTTGGACTTTCTGTGTCATTTTTTTCTTTTTTTAGTTTTTTCACACTTTTCACTTGTGGGATATTTATGAGAAAATCAAGTGCAATCATTCACTAATTTTTGGATTTTTTACAGCTTGGTGATTTTCTCTTTTTTACTTCTCAATTTGTTTACTCTTTGGGAAGATAATATATATTTTTTTCATTTTTTATGCTAACATCATCAATTATTCACTCATATTGTTGATTCATCATTTATTAGCGCTGCATTCCTTTTTTTGTTTTTATGCTTAATTTTTCAAGACCGAAAAAGAAAACAATGGCCCAGATTCAGGTAGGGGCGCGCACTGATACGGCGGTGCAGCATATCGTTTTTACGCAACTCCTCCGTAAATTAATGGAGCTACGCTGCATTCACGAAGCATTTGCTCCGTAATTTGCGGCGGCGTTTCGTAAAAGGGGCCGGCGTAAGCGCGCGTAATTTAAATGATCTCGTAGGGGGCGTGGATCATTTAAATTAGGCGCGTTCCCGTGCCGAACGTACTGTGCATGCTCCGTTGGGAAAATTTCCCGACGTGCATTGTGGTAAATGGCGTTGCAAGGACGTCATTGGCTTCGACGTGAACGTAAATGGCGTCCAGCGCCATTCACGAACGAGTTACGCAAAATTTGAAAATCGCGACGCAGGAACGATGTCCATACTTACCATTAGCTGTGCCTCCTAATAGCAGGAGCAGCCTTACGGCGAAAACGACATACGCAAACGACGTAAAAAACGAGCGCCAGCCGCGCGTACGTTTGTGAATCGGCGTAAGTATGCAATTTGCATACTCTACGCTGACAACTACGGGTGCGCCACCTAGCGGCCAGCGTCAGAATGCACCCTAAGATACGACGGCATAAGAGACTTATGCCAGTCGTATCTTAGGCTACAGTGGGCGTATCTAGCTTTCTGAATACAGAAAGTAGATACGCCGGCGCTACTTAGCAATTACGCTGCGTATCTATGGATACGCAGGCGTAATTGCTTTCTGAATCTACCCCAATGGTTATTGGTCACAGCAAGTTTCATCTACCTTTCTCTGGATAACATAAAGAAAAACTGATTGCTTACAGTGGACACCAGTTCAATTTTGCCTTCCTTTCCCACAGTTTTTATAAATCAAACCTACTGTAAAACAGAACAGGAAAAGGTTTACTTTAACGTCTGCCTGCATTGTTTGTCCGCATATTTGTTTCAGTATGAAATAACTGCAGAGAAGTGTCTGGCTCTCCGTATAATACATAATTGTTAGGAAGAGAGGAAAAAAAAATAAGTGGCAGAATCTGCAGAGTTGTTCTTTCTGCCTCAACAAGCTTTTTCGGAAAGGTAACAAATGAAGCAAATCATAATGCAGCTGCTCTAAAATCAGTCTTGATTTTTTTCGGAGAAATGGTGCCACCTGGAGAGTTGCTGACTTCTTTGAAGTCTTCGGGACCTCTAAAAATGTCAATGAGCATTAAATGTAAATATAATATTGTGATGGCAAATGGAGAATTCATATAGCTTTCTACTTCTATGTATTTCAAACAGTAGAACGTGATTGAGAGTCTTGAAAATACCTTTCCAAAGGCTAATGAAAAAAGCAATGTAGAGTAACCTATAACAGCCAATCAGTAATATTTTTTTTCTAATTGGTTCACACTGATGGGCTAGTCGTGATGGTTGTTATGCCTCAGGCCTCGTACACACGGCCGAGTTTCTCGGCAAAAACCAGCAAGAAACTTGCTGTTTTTTTTTTTTGCCGAGGAAACCGGTCGTGTGTACACTTTTCGATGAGGAAACTGTCGAGGATCTCGTCGAGCCAAAAAGAGAGCATGTCTTCTTTTTCCTCGACGGGACGAGATCCTCGACAGCCTAACAAGGAACTCGACGAGCAAAACGATGTGTTTCGCCCGTCGAGTTTCTCGGTCGTGTGTACGAGGCCTCATACACATGGCTGGACTTTCCGAGAAAAAAAGTCCGAAGGGCTTTTTTTCTCGGAAAGTCCGTCTGTGTGTAGCCTCCATCGGACTTTTTTTGTCGGAAGTCCAACGAACCTTAGATAGAGAACCTGTTCTCTTTTTGTCCGTCGGACTTCCAAAAGGGTCACTGCAGACTTTTGCATGGTCAAGCCCTAACATTTTGTACCTTAATGCAATCCTTGCATTAGGGTTAAAAATATTTAGGCATCGAATCTGGCCCATCACCCCCCTTATACTTACCCCGGGCCCTCATTTGAACAAGCACTGTGTACATCTGCAGTTCTTTTCTCCCCTAACTTCTGTATCTCACTGACTTTGTTGGGGCACCAGGAGCCATTGGTTCCCAGTGCTGTCAATGAAAGACAGTGACAAGGGAGCGGGGCATGAGTCCCGCTGTCTGTGTGTGTGGACGAAGCAGGTATAGAGATGTTTTCTATTTAAAAAACAATCCCTTACAATAACTTTAAGTATATGCATCCTTCTAACACAGGTTAGTTAACATACTGTAGGTGTTAGGAGGGGAGGGGACATATATAAGGCTAATTAGGTGTAAGCTGGAATTCCACTTTAAAGAGTTGCCCAAATGTATAAGAGCCAGTGTCCTTAAAGTGGTTGTAAACCCTTTACAACCACTTTAACCTGCAGGTAAGCCTAGATTAAGGCTTACCTGTAGGTGCTTGAAATATCTCCCAGACCTGCACCTTCTAGGAGATATTTGCAAATCGCCATAGGGCGATTTCTTCTGCACATGCGCCAGATTTAGAAAGGGCACACGTGCCGTTTCTATCTCGGGTCATACCATTAAAGGCGGCTCCCGCGCGCATGCACGGGAATGACGTCACGCAACGTCATGCGACTCCGGACAGTCACAGAGCCGGAGTTTAGGCCCCGGAAGGAAGAGGGATGAAGAATGGACGCTCACTCGCGAGGAAGATGGGGACATTGCGGGCTTCTTCTGCAGGTAAGTGTCACATAATAGTCTACTATGCGATGCATAGTAGTCCATTATGCTTTACCTTTGCAGGGAAACAAAGTGGAAGTAACACCCATCAGGGTTTACTTCCTCTTTAAGCTGATATCCAATAGAAAAATCGATGTCAGCGTCCTAGCTTCAACTTCAGAAAAGACTACTTGAACCCCAGTCTGGGCAATAGATTCTCATAACCAAAGCAATATAAAAAATGCCAAGAGTTAATAAACTGTAAGGCTTCATTTCCACTGGCGTTTTTACAGCCACTGTTGTTAGGCTTTTTTACAGCTTAAAAACGCCTGTCCATGTTTATTTTGTAAAAAAAAAAAAACATTTTTTTTGTGAGCTGCAGCTTTAAAAATGCCGCGGTCGCGTTTTTGAGTGTTTTTGCGCGTTTTTGCGCGTTTTTGAGCGTTTTTTAACGTCTGGCGTTTTTACAGCTCTACTCTGGAGCTTCAGAACGCCCTGGTCCTGCGTTTTTTTTTACAGCTCAAAAACGCCTATGCCATTTGCAGCTCAAAAACGTCTATGTGGGCATGATGCCATAGAATAACATGGACAGGCGTTTTTAAGCTGTAAAAAACGCTCAGAAAAGTGGCTGTAAAAACGCCAGTGGAAATGAAGCCTAACTGTGCATCTGCTATCTAATAGCCAACAGGACCACTTTTTCAGGAAACACGTCCTTTAGGCCTCATGCACACAGAGCATAACAAATGCTGCTTATACAGCCTTTATCATTTTTTTTCTTTCAGCCTGTAGAAGCAACTCCATATTAGCTTATGTATCCATGCACATTTGGGCATTTACAGGCATATTTAAATAGGAGCATTTACAGGCAGAAAAAAAAAGTCACTAGCACATTTTGAGAGAAGATTGGCAGATGGGCAGAACAAATGCTTGATACACATAAATGCAGGGTTTAGGCGTGTCCTGCGTTTTCAAGTGTAAATTGATTATAGTGAAAAACTAACAGAGGGGAATGTTTTGAAAAAAAAAAAAAAACTATTTTCAGGTGCCTGTTGTGCATAGACCCTTATGCCGCAAACGACCGTTTTTCATGACGAGAAAAATTAAATTTTTTAAATTGGTCGTGAAAAACAGTTGTGTGTATGCTCCAGAGCATTTTTGTCGACCAGAAAAATTCCAACAGTGAGTATTAGAAAGCAAAAAAAAAAAAAAACATTCAAAGTGTGCTTGAATATTACTGATTTGAATCACCGGATTTAATGAGGGGAGGTTTTTTTTCACCACCTTTTGTACTGTTATTTGAAAGGTTTGGTTATCAAAGGGCCATTTGGCCATGTGGCCATGCAACTTATGAATTGAAAGACCTCACTTCAGAAGATTATTCCTTTTTTCACTCTCCCAATCAACAATGATTATTTTTAATCCTCATGCTGCTAACATTAGTAAATAGATAGTAAAGTATATTATATTTACTGGTTTTAAATGTTTTTGTTTGCATTTCTTCAATTACTTCCTGGTTTCTTGCCTAGGCAAACTATGTTTTCAGGAGAGGAAGAAGGATTTTCTCAGCTAAGCACACTCTTCTGTATGCATGCTTGAGCTAAAGGCAGATGCATTCTGGGAAGCAAATGCTACATGAATCTTCTGCCCCTGCTCAAGATGACCACAGACAAAAAAAAGCTAGGAGATGTTTTTCAAAGTGCTTTCTCAACAAAATAAAACATGGATAGATTGGAGAGTTTGATTTGAATATTGAAAATTAAATAAATGTCATATTTGGTTTGTGGTGCTTAGATGCAGTAAATATTGGCTTTAAAGACATTTCTGGATTGCATTCAGGCTCAGGTGAGTATTGGGGAGCTACAGGGTAAGCTGCATACTGAATGTTTTTTTATCTTCATACATAGAAGGCATGAAGGTAAAAAGCCTTCAACTTTTAGAACCATTTTAAGCAGGGAAGAATTACTTGTTGGGGTAGCAAGTTCTTTAAGGTTCAAGGTTTCTAAGAAATGCTGGATGTCTGCAGGCATAGAACATGGTTCATCATGTGAATATTTAAGCAGTAGCGGCTGGTGCTCATTTTTTTTTGGGGGGGCGCAAACAAACTGAAAAAAAAAACACATCAATTGCAGCCACTGTGCCCATCAAATGCAGCTACTGTGTCCATCAAACGCAGCCACTGTGCCAATCAAACACAGCCACTGTGCCCATCAAACGCATCTACTGTGCCCATCAAAGGCAGCTACTGTGCCCATTAAACACAGCCACTGTGCCATCAAACGCAGCCACTGTACCCATAAATTCTCACCACTGTGCCATCAAAGGCAGTTTCTGTACCAATCAATTGTTGCCAGTGTGCCCATCAATTGCAGCTACTGTGCCCCATCATTTGCTGCCAGTGTGCCCATCAATTGCTGCCACTGTGCCCATCAATTGGCGCTACTGTGCCCCATCAATTGTTGCCACTGTGCCCTATCAATTTCTGCCACTGTTCCCCATCAATATCTGCCAGTGTGCCCATCAATTGCCGCTACTGCGCCCCACCAATTGCCGCTAATGTGCCCCACCAATTGCCGCTAATGTGCCCCATCAATTGCTGCCAGTATACCCATCAATTGTTGCAATTGTCCCCTATCAATTGCTGCTACTGTGCCCCATCAAATGCTGCCAGTGTGCATCCCCCGCCCAGCACTTACCGTCCTCTGCTATGATTGGAGGCCTTAGGCGCCTGTTGCTTCAGCCAATCAGATGACAGGTAACCAGACCCGAGCAACTGATTGGCTAAGAGGTGGGTCAGTGTTAGGAAAGTGATGTATTTGCTTCCCTAACACAACATTGAGTAAACAGCAAGCGCACAGCATTGCACCCGCTGTTTACCATTTTTGAAGCTTATTAGAGCCTATATCTCTAATCAGGATGCCTATTAGAGCCCACAGTTCTAATCAGGCACTTCCAAAAACACCCCCGCCGCTGTAATTCAGATGCCCGACTCCCGACAAGGGGCCGGACACCTGAATAGGGAGCAGCAGCGGCGACCATAGATAGATTCATGCAATGCATGAGTCTATCTATGGTGATAGAGGGGTGACAGGAGAGAGGGGGCGGCGTTCCTGCACCCTTTATGGATGCACCACCACTGTATTTAAGGCTATAAAGAGAGGAATAAAATTAACTGAAACAGCTGCCAATATTATGAGGGTTAGAGACCCCACCTTTCCTATCTGGGAATTGTGGATTTATCCTGTTTGCATTTACATTGTTTCACTAGTAGGGTCTCTGTCTTATTAGCTTGAGCATAGAAATTTAATTTTAGTAGTTTAATTAAGAATTCATATTGCAAGATAAGACTTGTGCTGAGTTTGTGCCTGAGAGTTTGTAATGCCTCAGCACGTTGCTTATCAAAGCTTAAAGGGACTTGTATCAGCATTATATGATGGCATGATATCTAAGGCGTCCAAGGCTAATCAAGGCTTCTAATGCAAAATAATAGGTTTACTTGATAGAAGGCACTGGTACAACTCGGAGTTAATACATGCCTACCTTGCCAGCTCATTAAAGTCTGAGTTTTAAGATGTGGAAGAGAGCCTTAAACACCTCATGAAAGTAAAAACATTGCAGAGGAAAGTTTTGGAAATTCTGGAAAATGTTATACATTGACAGGCTTTTGCACAGATGACCGTCTGTCTACACGGATTTCTGTCCTGTCCAGCTGTAAGGCCTCGTACACACGACCGAGGAACTCGTCGGAAAATACACATTGTTTTCCTCGACGAGTTCCTTGTTAGGCTTGTCGAGAAACTTGACAAGCTTGCTTTGCGTACACACTGTCAAGACCAAATCTCCTCGTTCTCAAATGCGGTGATGTACAACACATACAATGGCAGGGGAAGTTTGATTCCACTGGCACAACCCTTGGAGCTGCTTTTGCTAATCTCACGTTACTGCGTGTTAAGTAAAAGTTTGGTAAGAGACGATTTGCACTTTTCAGTCTGTTACAGCGTGACAAATGTGCTATCTCCATTACAAACGCTACTTTTACCGAAGGTGCGCTCCCGTCTCATACTTTATTCTGAGCATGCGCGGGTTTCTTAGCATACACACGCTCGCGTTTCTCTTCGAAAACCAGCCCGACGAGGAAATTGAGACTCCTGTCGAGGAAAAAGAGAACTTGTTCTCTTTTTCCTCGTCGAGTTCCTTGACAGTTTCATCGATGAAAAACGTACACACGACCATTTTCCTCTGCAAAAAAGCTCTGCCACCAAGTTTCTTGATGGATTCTATCGAGGAAAACGGTCGTGTGTACGAGGCCTTAGCCCCACATTTACCCTGACTAGCTTTTTTAGGTTTCTTAGCTGCCATTTGACAGTGTTATCCTTTCTGTCTCAAACCTTGTACACACGCACGGTTTTCTCAGCAAAAAAGCTGCTGGAAGAGCTTTTCGTAGAGAAAACAGTGCGTGTGTATGGTTTCTCGTCGGGAAAACTGCTGGGAATCTCAACGAGAAAAATAGAGAACCTGCTCTCTATTTTCTTGTCAGGATTCTCGACAGAGTGTTTCCTGCCGAGAAAACCGAGCGTGTGTATGCTTAACTGTCTCCAGGTAAACCGGCCATGCTCGAAAAGACTTTGACGCATGTGCGGTAGCATACAAGGGCAGTGTAGGGTGTAGCAATATTGCGGCGACGGCATCGAATGTGACGAGCGCATGCTCATCATAGTCGACGATGTCACCGCGTTCTTGCCATTCAAAAGAACAGCGGTTGTTTTGAATGGCCCGTGTGTACACTCGGTGAGCAAGGAAAGCTTGCCAGGAATCCCGTCAGGAAAACCAACGTTTTTTTCCTGACGGGATTCCCGGCCGTGTGTACGGGGCTTTAGCTATAAATAATGTTTGCTCTCAGCCCTGACGAAGGGGACACAGATTCCTGAAACGCCTTGGCTAACCTGGGACCTTTAATAAACATTCCAACTATTTAAATATTTCTGTGGGTATGTTACATTTGTTTGGACACAGGTACTGGACCTCCTGACAGAGTGGAGAACCTGCATTTGTTTCACCTCATGTATATACATACGGTTGTGATATCTCTGTGCCAAGCAAGCAGCCTGCTCTTTCTACTGAATACAGACTATAGCCAGTACCCTTAGAGGATAACTCCAATTTCATGGAGAAAAAAATTGCAAATAAAAATAAAATATATAATATAGCATATACAATTGCTACACAAGCCATTTTGTAATTGAATGTTATTTAAAAAATCTGCAGTGCTGCAAGTTTAAAAAAAAAATCTGAGTCATTTGGCAACCTGGAGGTATTCCCAACACAGTTGGTGTACAGAAAGTCTTCCCAAAAATGTTTCCTGCTTGTGTGATTGGCTCACTGATTTTCTTAGAAGACTACACTAAGATACAATTCTGTTTTTTAGGTATCCTTTGCAGCAAACATTTAATTTTTGGTGAGATACTCCCTAAGGGTTAATCACATTCAAAGGGATTCAGATGCTGCACTTTTCCTTATTGGAATCCTGCAAGAGCATCAGCTGATTAGCAATGGAAAAGTCACCCCCATTCACATTCAGGGTGCACATTGATCCAAAACAAACTAAGAACTTTTTCTTCAGAGCGACAAACGGTAGGAATCGGCAACAGAGTTTGTTAAAATCCCAGCAATGTACAAAAAACACCCAGAGGGGATTGATTTTGTCTTAACGAAATCGGAGTTAATCTTAGCATACCTATTTGTTACTAATAATAAAACGGCTGAAAGGTGTTCTATTTCTTTCCCACATCTATAAAAGAAGTCTTTAGATAAAAAATAATGGAATACATGTTTGTGGTAATTTCTTGACCTATTTTCTGGTTAGCAGATATAATTAAATGCTTGCCAATTAACCACTAAAACTTTCATGTCCATGCTTGATTTTCAATTGTCTATATTTAGGGTTATTAGTCTCAATTTCATTTCCATAATAAGTACATGGCTAGGAAGGATAATATATTGGATTTTATATTTGAGAATGAAAAACTGTTAATTTTATTGCTACTCTCTGCCTTCAGAACAGTTTCACAAGGCAGTGTGCATTTTCAGTATTTCTCTAAAATATAATCAATAGAGATGAGTAAACTTTTTATAAAATATGCCGCACGTTGTTTGGCCCCATAATCTGTTTTTTAGCAGAGAAAAAGGAAACACAACATTTATCAACATGGCCTTGTATGAGTCTTAGGTGTTTTTTCTTTTTTCTTTTTTTTTTATAGAAAAGGCAGATAGGAAAAATGAACTTGCATGTGACATCCTTTTTTGACCTACACGTAAATCTAGAAAAGTGAAAATACTACTGAGAATAGGTTATATTTTTCTAATAAAATGTTTTAATAATAGAACGTTGTATCGTTGTGGCTGCTGCACAGAAACAGCACCATTGACAGTAAGTAAGCAAGCACAAGTTACAAATATACAAAAGCATGTGATACTTCTAATACTTAAAGTGGTCGGAAAGTCAGAAGGTTTTTTATCTTAATGCATTCTATGCATTAAAGTGGAGTTCCAGCCTTTCAGTGTTTATTAAAAGCCAGCAGCTACAAAAAGTGTAGCTGCTGAGTTTTAATAAACAGACACTTACCTGCTCCACAGTCCAGTGATGGGGCCGCCCGGAGCTTCGCTCCTCTCCCCCCTCCTCTCCGTCCGGCGCCTCCATTCATACTGTGGGCACCCAGCCGTGACAGCTTTCGGCTTCACGGCCGGGGCACTCACTGCACGTGCATGAGTCGCGCTGCGCTCTATGAGTGGACAGGCGATCTCCTGGGACCTGTCATGTGTCCCTGGATATCGCCTAAAGGGAGGGGCCGCCTAAGGCGAGAAGAGAAATCAGTGAGGTGGTCCCTGGGCAGAAGGAGGAAGTGAGACAGGAAGTCCCACTCCTACCGAAGCCCCCACTCCCCCCCCAAAAAAATGACATGCCAAATGTGGCATGTAAGGGGGTGAGGAATGCTTAAAGCGGAAGTTCCACTTTTGGGTGGAACTCCGCTTTAAGATAAAAACAAAACTACTGTGTGCAGCAGCCCCCCTCAGCCCTTCTAATACTTACCTGAGCCCATCTACATCGAGCGATGTTGCAGCAGTGTCTTGGCTGCCCGGGACTCCTCTCTTCATTGGTTGAGACAGCAGTGGTATGCCATTGGCTGCCACTGCTGTCAATAAAAGTCAGTCAGCCAGTGAGATGAGAAAGGCGGGGCCAGGCCATGACTTTATGTCTAAATAGACACATGAAGCTGTGATTTAGCTTGTGTTCCCCCATAGCAAGCTGCACACTGTGAGGGCACCCAACAGGAGGGAGGGGTCAGGAGCAATGAAGAGGAACCTGAGAAGAGGAGGATTCAGGCTTCTCTGTTCAAAATTACACAAAAAAAAAGAATTTACAGTCACTTTAACTGTGGCAAAATTGAACTAGAACTAGACAAGGGTGTGCTTCCCTACGCACCAAAAGCCCACTTATGTAAAACGTAAAGTGTTACTATACCCAGGACCCTGCATGCATTATATCTGGTCTCTCACAGTACACATAACATGGAAATGCAATAGTTTTAGTAAATATATACTGCTAAATATCTTTTCTCGTCAGCAGTATACAGCAGTCTTCTATCAGTGTCCAGCCAAGCACTGGTTAAAGCTTATAGGAGGAGTTTTCTGACTGACCTATGAGATCCCACTGAAAATCAGTGCTTTGCACATATGAAGGCAAAATGGGGTAAAGGTAAAGCTTTTGATACAAACCATAAAAAAAACTTAAGTATTTCCAAGTCCAGTAAACTGACCTGATCAAGTTGAAGCTGACTTTAACCTTCCTGGCGGTCTTCCCGAGACTGACTCGGGGTTAGATTTTCCTGCTACGATCGGTAACCCCGAGTCAGTCTCGGCTCGCCTCGCTGAATCCACAGGCACTTTTTACTTACCTTGTCCCTGGATCCAGCGATGCCACCGCGCTGTGTGAGCGAGCGGGACCTCGCTCGATTCACATAGTGCCTCCGTGTGACGCGATCTCCGTTCCCTGCGACGTTACGACGCACGGGGACGGAGAACGGCGCCAAATTCAAAAACGTAAACAAACACATTACATACAGTATACTGTAATCTTATAGATTACAGTACTGTATGTAAAAAAAAACACACCCCCCATGTCCCTAGTGGTCTGCCCAGTGTCCTGCATGTACTTTTATATAATAAAAACCTTTCTTTCTCCCTGCAAACTGTAGATTGTCCATAGCAACCAAAAGTGTCCCTTTATGTCAAAAATAGTTTTAGATCAGCTAAAAAACAGCGATAATAAATTATAATCACTTGCAGAATTGTGCGATAGCGATTTGTGGGGAAATTCGTCATAAAAAAAAAAAAATAATGACAGCAACAATTCTGCAACTGAGCAAATTTCAGTGATTTTAATTTGATTACATTATTGAATAATTTTTATTATAATTATATTATTATTTGTTATAATTATTTATAATTATTTATTATATTATAATTTATAATTTTGTTTTTAAAAAAATGTAATACACGGGATGCCTATTAGAATCTTGTTTGGTCAGATTTAAGTGAGTTATTTCTAAAAATTACAGACCTACAATATAAAACGCCAAATTTCCTTGCAAATAATGGTACCGCTTTCAGCATGTTTTTTCTGAAAGAATCATACCGCCAGGGAGGTTAATCAAACTATGTTTATCTAATTGTGAATATTATTATCTGAAAAACATTTTTCGTTTCTATTTTCATTTCTGTGTTTATTTTATAAGATTAGAAAATATTCTTTTCATACACATTACAATCAAATATTGGGAAGTAATTATAAAATATCATCCTGCAAAGAAGTGCAACGTGTGAGTTTTTATGGACAAGGGATATGTAATAAAAATAAGTGTAGGTAAACAAACATTTCTAAAATACAGAAAAAGAGCAATAAACAGCGACAGTTTATCTAAGTCAGCATGCTCATTTACTTTTTACTTGGTCTCTATAGATTTGGAAACATATATGCCTGCAAAAAAACAGTCCCTCTTTAATAAGACATATGGGGATTGATTTACTAAAACTGGATGGTGCAAAATCCGGTGCAGCTCAGTATTAACCACTTCAGCTCCGGACCATTTGGCTGCCAAATGACCGGGCCACTTTTTGTGATTCGGCACTGCGTCGCTTTAATTGACAATTACGCGGTCGTGCGACGTGGCTCCCAAACAAAATTGACATCCTTTTTTCCCCCACAAATAGAGCTTTCTTTTGGTGGTATTTTATCACCTCTGCGGTTTTTATTGTTTGCACTATAAACAAAAATAGAGCGACAATTTAGAAAAAAAAGCAAAATGTTGTATTTTTTGCTATAATAAATATCCCCAATTTAAAAAATAAATACAATTCTCAGTTTAGCCACATATTCTTCTACATATTTTAGGTAAAAAAATCGCAATAAGCGTTTATTGATTGGTTTGCACAAAAGTTATAGCGTCTACAAAATATACATTTTTATGGGATTTTTATTATTATTATATTTTTTTTACTTGTTATGATGGCGATCTGCGATTTTTTTTCGTGACTGCAAAGTTTATGGCCGACACATCGGACACTTGTGACACTATTTTGGGACCATTCACATTTATACAGCGATCAGTGCTATACAAATACACGGATTACTGTATAAATGTGACTGGCAGTGAAGGGGTTAACCACTAGGGGGTGTGAAGGGGTTAAGTGTGTCTTAGGGAGTGATTATAACTGTTAAGGGGCGTGGCTACATGTGACACATCACTGATCGCTGCTCCCGATGAGAGGAAGCAGACAATCAGGCCCCGTACACACGACCAGTTTCCTCGGCAGAATTCAGCTTCCGACCGAGTTTCTGGCTGAATTCTGCCGAGGAAACTGGTCGTGTGTACACTTTCGGCCGAGGAAGCCGACGAGGAGCTCGACGAGGAAATAGACAACATGTTCTCTTTTTCCTCGTTGTTCTATGGGAGCTCTCGTCCCGCCGAGCTCCTCGGCGGCTTCAGGGCTGAACTGGCCGAGGAACTAAATGTGTTTGGCACGTCGAGTTCCTCGGCCGTGTGTACGAGGCCTTAGTGTCATGTCACAGGCAGAACAGGGAGATGCCTTGTTTACAAAGGCATCCCCCCCTTCTGACATTCTGTGACTCGATCGCAGGACACCAGGGGACATCGAGTCTGCGGGACCCGCAGGCACGGTCACGGAGACCGCGGCGGATGCGTATATATACGTTGCTTTGCCTCCCCGTGCCATTCTGCCGACGTATATCAGTGTGAGGCAGTCGGCAAGTGGTTAAAACCAATTAGATTACAGGGTTGTTGTTTAATTCAACAAGCTGAAGTTAGAAGCAGATTGGCTACCATACAGACCTGCACCAGATTTTGCACTCTCCAGTTTTAGTAAATCAACCTCATAGTATATTGTCTATAATAGCCAATAATCATAAAACATCATTGTTCTGACTATATGTGACTCAACAAAGTTTTTAAAAGTTATCAAAAACATTGCAACTGTTATTTCATTTATGCTTTAAAAACTCTGCAGTACGTCATTTGATGTCATTGATTTTCAGTGGTGATATCTGAATGATGCCTGCAGCCACAGTCATCATTCAGATGTCATTTGTTTCTGCTGGCGATTCTGTGCAAGAACAATCATAGCAACAGTTCAGGTGCCTGATCGTTCTTACAGGCGGCGGGATCTGAAAACGCACGGGCAAGACCGGAGAATAAATCGGTCAATGACGAAAGTTAGCCATAGAGATTTCTGTTGACCAGATGGTCCCCAGTCATTTCTATAACCCTCGGAGGCCCGGGCACAATGTTATGATGTCAAGTTTGGACTGGCAGATGTAAACAATGCCGGCGACTAGAAAAGACGAGACAGTTTATTTATTTTGTTATCTTGGTCCTTCCAGCCTGAATGGGAGATCTGCAGTCTTATAGACCCCAGATCTTTCCATAAAGAGGACCTGTCATGCACTTTTTATATTACAAGGAATGTTTATATTCCTTGTAATAGGAATAAAAGTGATCAAAAATAAATAAATTTAAAGAGAAAGTGTAAAAAAAAAAAAAAAAAATTAAAATAAAGACTAAAAAAATAATTTAAAGTTCCCCCGTCACCGCATGCTCGAGCATAGAAGCGAACGCAAGTAAATCACACCCACGTATGTAAATGAGCGAGAGCAAGTTTCTAGCCCAAATCCTCCTCTGTAACTCTAAACAGGTAACCTGTAAAAACATTAAAAACGTCGCCTATGGGAGATCTTTGAGTACCAAAGTTTGGCGCCATTCCATGAGTGTGCACAATTTTAAAGTGTGACATGTTAGGTTTATATTTACTCAGCGTAACATCATCATTCACGCTATACAAAAAAAAAAAATTTTGGCTAACGTCACTTTTTTTTTTTGTTTTGTTTTTTATTCATCAAACTGGTTTCTTTCCAATAGAAACGCATTTGAAAAAACGCTGAGCAAATAAGTGTGACAAATAAAGTTGCAACAACCACCATTTTATTCCCTAGGGTCTCTGCTAAAAAAAAAACATATGTAATGTTTGGGGTTATGAGTAATTTTATAGAAAAAAAAAGATAATTTTTACATGTAGGAGAGAAGCGCCAGAATTGGCCCGGATGGGAAGTGGATAAATATTATTATGCACTTTGTACAATTGCGTTCATGATTATCTTTAGAATGCTGTACTGTGCTTTGACTTGGTACATTGTATTATCTAGTGTATGTCTAATTGCTCATAGTCATAATCATGCGGGCACTGCAAAGTATTTTTTTTATTTATCTTTTTTTCTATTACAAATATGCTATACAGAAAAACATGCTGTTAGAAAGGCGGAACAGTTTGACTGTTCAGTTAACAATGGCTTGCTATGGTTTTCACGTTTTTTTTAGGTTGACCTTCTGATTTGACGTGCAGAGAACCGCGGGCAAGCTGAAGCAGCTGGTTTTCTCTGTTCTTAGCTGACATTTGTAAAGTTGACATCAGCAGTCGCAGAACCTGACTGAGCCTCGCGATAGGGTGGTTCTGCTCTATGGGACTATTTCTCTCTGTATCAACACTCACTGGATAGAGAGAGCACATAATTATCATCATCTTCACTAAACCCATGCTGGTGGCTAAATCAACTTCTGTGTAGACATAACATCATTCGCCTGAACATACAAGGAACTTGCTCGCCCTCTTGCCCACCATGATGCTGTATGATTATAGATACACAGACGTTCACACTGTGTCTAATTGATACTCAGTTTGGCAATATCTTAGCAGTTCTGTTACTATCTGCCCAGAAGACATCAGTTCACTTGTTGCTGCAACATTGCAGTGTTAATAACAATACATAGGCATACAAAAGGTAAAATTATTGTATACCCTTTCAAAGCAGAATACGGAGAAAAATATTATTTATTTTGCGTCTTAGATTAGAATAAATTAAAAGCTTCACTGCATGGCAGTTATTTTAAAGTGAATGTAATTATTTATGACACATACAGTAACTTTTTCTTCTGAGGCCCCGTACACACGGACGGACAGTCCGCTGAAAACGGTCCGCCGGACCGCTTTCAGCGGACATGTCCGCCCGGAGATTTCTGTCTGATGGTTGTACACACCATCAGACAGAAATCCGCGCGTAAACAATACGCGGGGACGTGGCCGCGCCGTCGCCGCGACAATGACGCGGCGAAGTGGGCGGCCTTGAAGTTCAAAGCTTGCACGCATGCGTCGAATCAGTACGACGCATGCGAGGGATGGCGGTCGGTCAGACATGTCCGGTTTTGTCCGCTGGAAAAAGTCCGCTCGGCCGGGAATCCGGTCCGGTCGGCTGTACACACGACCGGATCTGTCCGCTGAAACTGTCCGTCGGACAAATATCAGCGGACAGATCCGGTCGTGTGTACGGGGCCTTAAAGCCAGTAAGATACTTCACTACTGACTTTGATACCCCTTTGAATATTTATGAGCATTTTTGCATCCCACATTATTGACAGTATTCAGCCCCTTTCACACTTGTGCGACTTCAAATTCGCACGATTTTACCGTGATTTTGCCACGATTCACGGTCCTCAATTTCAATAAATGCCTGTGTAAGTGGCATCAAAATCGGACCAAAGTAGTGCATGGACTACTTTGAAGTAGGCACGACTTAAAGTCATGCCAGTATTAACCACTTAACCCCCGGACCATATTGCTGGTCAAAGACCAGAGCACTTTTTGCGATTCGGCACTGCGTCGCTTTAACTGACAATTGCGCAGTTGTGCGACATGGCTCCCAAACAAAATTGGCGTCCTTTTTTTCCCCACAAATAGAGCTTTCTTTTGGTGGTATTTGATCACCTCTGTGGTTTTTAGTTTTTGCACTATAAACAAAAACAGAGCGACAATTTAGAAGAAAATTAATATTTTTTACTTTTTGCCATAATAAATATCCCCCAAAAATATATATAAAAAAAATGTTTTCCTCAGTTTAGGCCGATACGTATTCTTCTACATATTTTTCGTAAAAAAAATTGCAATAATACAAAATAGGGGGTAGTTTTATGGCATTTTTATTAATATTTTTTTTTACTAGTAATGGCGGCGATCAGCGTTTTTTTTTCGTTACTGCGACATTATGGCGGACACTTCAGACACTTGTGACACATTTTTGGGACCATTGGCATTTTTATAGCGATCAGTGCTATAAAAATGCATTGATTACTATAAAAATGCCACTGGCAGTGAAGGGTTTAACACTAGGGGGCGGGGAAGGGGTTAACTATGTTCCCTGGGTGTGTTCTAACTGTAGAGGGGGTGGACTGACATGGGGAAATGACTGATCTTCTGTTCATACATTGTATGAACAGACGGTCAGGCATTTCTCCCCTGACAGGACTGGGAGCTGTATGTTTACACACACAGCTCCCGGTCCTCGCTCTGTAACGAGCAAACGCAGGTGCCCGGCGGCGATCTCGCTCGCCGGGCACACGCACAAGAGTTAGGGACGTCAGCGGCCGCTTAGAGAGCTGACGTAGAGCTACGGGCTCCGTAGAACTGCGGTGGCTGGTCGGCAAGTATTTAATGGTAGTCATTGAAAATCATGGAGGTGACTCTAATGCCGCATACACATGCTCAGAATTTCCAACAACAAATTGTTGGAAATTCCGACCATGTGTAGGCCCCATCGGACATTTTCTGTTGGAATTTTCGACAACAAAAATCTGAGAGCTGGTTCTCAAATTTTCCGACAACAAAATCTGTTCTCGTAAATTTCGAGCATGTGTAGACAATTCTGATGCACAAAATTCCACACATGCTCTGAATCAAGTGCGAGATGGAAGTGCTCAGTCTGGTAAAACTAGCATTCGTAATGGAGATAGCACATTCATCACGCTGTAACAGACTGAAAAGCACAAAGCTGAAAAGCGCAAATCGTCTCTCACCAAACTTCTACTAACACAAGATTAGCAGAAGGAACCCAAAGGGTGGTGCACTTGGTCTGGAACTTTAGTTTTATTGTGCCGTTGTACGTGCTGTACGTGACCATGTTCTTGATGTTCAAAATTTCCGACAACATTTATGCGACCGTGTGTATGCAAGACAAGTTTGAGCCAACATCCGTTGGTAAATTATCCACGGAAATTAGGTAATATCGCATCATCGCGTTACTTCCGCCCAACCAAAATACCCCTGGGAATCATGCACCAGGACGCCAACAAGGAGCTCATCCGTTCAGGGCCGATTACCCTTTATATAATCCGGGTGCTGCGACTATCAGGCACTCAGCAATGTAAGTGTAACTTTTTTAACTTTTGTGGAGCCAATACATTCCTATCACGAATCGCGGTCATCTGTATGCAATTACGACTCAAAAAAAAAAACGTGCATGCTCAGAATCAAGCAGAAGAGCTGAACTGCCTATTGAACTTCATTGATCTCGGCTCGTCGTACGTGTTGTATGTCACCGCGTTCTCGACGTTTGGAATTTCAGACAAGATTAGTGTGACCACGTGTATGCAGGACAAATTTCAGCCGTTTTCCTATCGGAAAAACCGATCGTGTGTATGAGGCATAAGAGTTTAGCTAGCAATAGAGCGGTTCTCTTGCGCTGGATTACGTATCTAGTATATGATCCAGCACTTCCAGATAGGGGAAGCGCAACCACTAGTCACAGAACAAGCCAATCAGCGGGTCCTGGCCAATGATTGACCGCTGACACCTACTGATCTGTGAAAAGGATGACAGGACAGAGCTCTGTGAATGTAAGCAATACAGAGCTTTGTTTGTCAGTGGGGATCCGTCGGTTTCTGTTTCCCTGCAAAGTGGGCAATAAAAATCGGCACATGCTTTAGTAAAAACAGCACACAGTGAATGCACAAAGCACTGTTAGGCACACATTTGACTTCCCTAGATGTTAACTCCTTCCCAGTTCATTAGTACAGTGACAGTGGATATATTTGTGCACAGAAAAATACAGAGGGGGCAATACAAGACCAATCACATACCAGTGAGCAGCAGTGACAGATCTTTATTTACAGGAAACACCTCCACAGAGGCAAACTGCAGACGTAATTTCATTTGTATTATCTTTAGTTCAATTTAGTATCAAAGAAGGATAATGTCACTATGACACCAAGCACATGTACTAAATGTAGTAGGACCCAAGTGCTTGGATGGGGCCAGTTTTAATTATACACTCATAAAATGTGCTGAATTTGGATTGGCACAGCCCCAAATGACAATGCTGCCTTGACCATGATTTATGAGAGTAATCTCAGCGTGGTTTTGCGGACCTTTATGGTTGTATATCTGACACTCCCACTGGTTAGAAGCAAGAAATCTCAGTGTGGCATTGTGGACCTCTGTGATTGTACACCTTACACAGCCTGCTGGATAGAAGCAAGACAGACTGACTTTTTATAATAAAAGATTCAATATCTAAAAATGTAATTTTAAAATATTAGTAAATATAATTAAGTGTGTGTACATAATTTTAATAGATGACAACATATCATACATAATATTTATTCCCTACATTCTCCTCTGTATCGATGTCTTACCTGCTGAACAATTGTACTTATACAGGCAATATTCACTTTCACCTACAAGGCATTTTTTATAATGTGTGAAGCAAATTTAAGTTGTTTGTTATGTGTTGTGGGGAGAGAAAAAAAAACAATCACTTTCAGTCTGAGGAATGTGTTATAATTAGATTATAGATCATTTGCCAGATTTCCCTTTGCAAGCGCTGCCAATATATGGCTATTAGTGCTCTTTGTGAAATGCTTTTTGTTGATAAAACAGAATAAAAAGTGCATCATCTCTGTGCTATTTACAATTTTATGGAATACCATATGCTGGATGAGTCAAGTAAGAATTGTAGGCATGAAAGACAAATCGACACCTACAGATGTAATAATATGCATACTTGGAAAGTGTTCATGGGTACTGTAACAAAGGCATAGATGCAGGATTCTCTTTGCTTTTAACTAGGCCTTGATATGCTGCAGTTGATTTACTAAAGGCACATAGGTGGCTTACTTTAAAAAACAAAAAAAAGAAGTTGCACTTTGCAAAAAGATTTTCCCTAGAGCTTAGTGGATGTGGTGAAAATTCCCTATTCACGTGTAAGAAATATTAAACAAATATATATATTTTTTTACTTGTTTGGATGATGGACATCAGAATAAGGCCTCGTACACACGGCCGATAAACTCGACGGGCAAAACACATCGTTTTGCTCGTCGAGTTCCTTGTGAAGCCGCCGAGGATCTCGGCGAGCCAAATTTTCCCATTCCCGTCGGAGAAAAAGAAGACATGCTTTCTTTTTGGCCCGACGAGATCCTCGTTGGTTTCCTCGTCGAAAAGTGTACACACGACCGGTTTCCTCGGCAAAAAAAAACCCCCAGCAAGCTTCTTGCTGGTTTTTGCCAAGAAACTCGGCCGTGTGTACGAGGCCTAACTTTACCTCATACAGTAAGCTTTGGGGAAAATTCATTTGCAAAGTGCAACTTCCCTTGCACAGTGAACAGTCTATTTTGCCTTTAGTAGATCAGCCACAATTATGTAATTACTGGTGTCTATTTTAGGTATTCATTTAAGTTTTTAATTTACTATAACTATACAGCAGGGGTGCTCAACCTGTTGAAGAGCAAAGCCATTTAAGCGACTTGGTAACCGATCACAGGCCACAATGAGCATAGCGGGCAGACGACAGGTCCGTGTTCTCTCCGCATATACAGACACAGCCTACTCTACTCTTTGGGCTCAGTGAACAGTCTATTTGGCATATGCAGACATGGACACAGCCTACTCTACTCTTTGGGCCCTCCGATCTGCCCAGATGAAAGGGGACAGATCTCCTTCTGTTTTTTTTTAGCGGATCGGATTGGAGGTAGGCAGGTGTAAACGGACACAAGTCTGTTTACATCTGCCGCTCTATAGAGGTAAATGGAGGGTTGGATTAGGTAAGATCAATCATGTGAAAAGGCATAAGGCTGCTTTCACACTGTTGCACTGTGGTTTATCCACACACGGGTGCAGCACAGTGCACCTGTGGCATTCCTGCAGGTTAACTGCACCTTGCCATAGATTTCTATTATATCCTGCAGGTGTGGTACACTTTCTGAAGGTGCACCAAACCGTCAGGTAATAACAGAAGTATATGGCTTAGTGCAGGTAACCTGCAGGTGCACTGCACTGCACCTGCAGATCAGTTTGAAAGCAGCCCAATAACCAATGCAGAACAGATATGTCCATATATACACTGTGATTTTAGTAATAAACTTACCTTTAACCTCTCTGGCGGTAATCCAGAGTGTTGACTTTTCATTACCAAAATCGGTAACCCTGAGCCACACTCAGGATTGCATCTCAGTATCCTGGGAAAGTTACTTACCTTGTCCCCAGAATCCTACTGTGGCGGCGGGCCGTGTACTCCGCCCCATGTACAGTAGGTGAACCCGATTTTGTGTCAATCTCGCTCTCTTTCTCAGCGAGATTGAGCACCTACGAGCCCCATCGCGGGAGCCAGCGCCGAGCTGGCTTGCCGCGATGGAGACAGAGCCGTCATAGAAGCGACGGGAGATCCGACTTGGATTCCCGCCAATTCTACACGTGTGCGGCGTTTGTTATGAATCCTGAAGGGGAAGTCCCCGCCGGATTTTAAATAAAAATCCGGCATGGGTCCCCCCTCAGGAGCATACCGGGCCCTTAGGTCTGTTATGGGTTGTAAGGAGAGCCCCCCTACGCCGGAAAAAACGGCGTAGGGGGTCCCCCCTACAATCCATACCAGACCCGTATCCAAAGCACGCTACCCGGCCAGCCAGGAAGGGAGTGGGGACGAGCGAGCGCCCCCCCCCCCTCCTGAGCCGTACCAGGCTGCATGCCCTCAACATGGGGGGGTTGGGTGCTCTGGGGCAGGGGGGCGCACTGCGGCCCCCCCACCTCAGAGCACCCTGTCCCCATGTTGATGAGGACAGGGCCCCTTCCCGACAACCCTGGCCGTTGGTTGTCGGGGTATGCGGGCGGGAGGCTTATCGGAATCTGGGAGCCCCCTTTAATAAGGGGGCCCCCAGATACCGGCCCCCCACCCTAAGTGAATGAGTATGGGGTACATCGTACCCCTACCCATTCACCTGCAAGAAAAGTGGTAAAAACACAAATAAACCACACAGTGTATTAAAATATTTTATTTTTCTGCTCCGGAGGCCGCCCCCTGTCTTCTTTATTAGCTCTTTTACCAGGGGGGGCTTCTTCTTTTACGTCTTCGGGTGGGTGGGGGCCGCCGTCTGGTTCTCTTCCACCGCCGGGGGGGTGGCTTTTAAAAAAGCCCCCACCCCCCCGGCGGGTTTCCTCCGGCGTCTTCGGCGGGGCTCTTCTTCTTCCGCTATCCCGACGGGTCTTCTCAACTCTCCGGGGTTCTCCTTCTGTCTTCGCCGCTCTCCGTTGTTGACTCGGCGCACCCCGGTTCTTCGTCTCGCTGTCCGGTGTCTTCTTCCGTGCTGTACGTCTTCTCCTTCCGTGCTGTGATGAGTTCTTCTTCCGTGCTGTGACGTCATGTTCTTCACTTCTCTCCTTCTCCCGATGTTGACACGCCGGTCCTCCTCGCTGAAATGACGGATGCGCGCCTTGCATCGGACCTATATAGGCCTCACAGTCCCATCATGCTCTGTACCTACCCATGTGATACCTACCACGTGGTAGGTATCACATGGGTAGGTACAGAGCATGATGGGACTGTGAGGCCTATATAGGTCCGATGCAAGGCGCGCATCCGTCATTTCAGCGAGGAGGACCGGCGTGTCAACATCGGGAGAAGGAGAGAAGTGAAGAACATGACGTCACAGCACGGAAGAAGAACTCATCACAGCACGGAAGGAGAAGACGTACAGCACGGAAGAAGACACCGGACAGCGAGACGAAGAACCGGGGTGCGCCGAGTCAACAACGGAGAGCGGCGAAGACAGAAGGAGAACCCCGGAGAGTTGAGAAGACCCGTCGGGATAGCGGAAGAAGAAGAGCCCCGCCGAAGACGCCGGAGGAAACCCGCCGGGGGGGTGGGGGCTTTTTTAAAAGCCACCCCCCCGGCGGTGGAAGAGAACCAGACGGCGGCCCCCACCCACCCGAAGACGTCAAAGAAGAAGCCCCCCCTGGTAAAAGAGCTAATAAAGAAGACAGGGGGCGGCCTCCGGAGCAGAAAAATAAAATATTTTAATACACTGTGTGGTTTATTTGTGTTTTTACCACTTTTCTTGCAGGTGAATGGGTAGGGGTACGATGTACCCCATACTCATTCACTTAGGGTGGGGGGCCGGTATCTGGGGGCCCCCTTATTAAAGGGGGCTCCCAGATTCCGATAAGCCTCCCGCCCGCATACCCCGACAACCAACGGCCAGGGTTGTCGGGAAGGGGCCCTGTCCTCATCAACATGGGGACAGGGTGCTCTGAGGTGGGGGGGCCGCAGTGCGCCCCCCTGCCCCAGAGCACCCAACCCCCCCATGTTGAGGGCATGCAGCCTGGTACGGCTCAGGAGGGGGGGGGGGGCGCTCGCTCGTCCCCACTCCCTTCCTGGCTGGCCGGGGTAGCGTGCTTTGGATACGGGTCTGGTATGGATTGTAGGGGGACCCCTACGCCGTTTTTTTCGGCGTAGAGGGGGCTCTCCTTACAACCCATAACAGACCTAAGGGCCCGGTATGCTCCTGAGGGGGGGACCCATGCCGGATTTTTATTTAAAATCCGGCGGGGACTTCCCCCTCAGGATTCATAACAAACGCCACACACGTGTAGAATTGGCGGGAATCCAAGTCTGATCTCCCGTCGCTTCTATGACGCGCTTGCTGGGATGTGCTGTCACTATTCCAGTGAGTGTGAGATGTCGGCGAGATCTCGGCACCCTGTCGCCGAGTATCAGCGCGACGCTGTCGTGCTGAAAGCACAATATCACAAACACCTACTGTACTATGTTCTGGGCTCCATTCCCTGCGAGTGTCGCAATGCAAGGGGGTGGAGCGTGGTGGCAAATTCAAAAATTCAAAAAAAAAATACATACAGTACACTATAATCTTACAGATTACATTACTGTATCAAATAATTTCACCTCCCTTTGGTCCCTAATGCTTTGTCCAGTGTCCTGCATGCACTTTTATATTATATATATTGTTCTTTCTGCCTGAAAATGTGAGAATGTCCATGGCAACCAAGAAGCGTCCCTTTACGTCAAAAGTGGTTTTAGACCAGCTAGAAAACATCGATAGTAAATCGAGCGTATGGTAGCCGGTACGGCATTAAGTGGTCGTTCTTTCTGGAGAGCATGCTGGAAAACCAGCAGCTGACCAGCTCCTGATCAGCGGAACCAAAACCAGAGTGTTCTGGTGGGGGGCTGTCCCCCTGTCAGAATGCAGTAGAACAGCAAGGGAGACGTATAAACTTCAGTTCCTTACCTGTGTGTTGGTTAATTGCTAGCATGCCAGAAGGCTCTAACTAAATCAGAATATCAGGGGTTTTTGGATAGTCTGCTTTTTTATCCTCCATTACACCTTTATTTACCCATTGTCATTGAGTGCTTCTGTCTAGACACCTTTCCAAATTGGGAAGTATGCAATGTTTATAGTGGTTGAAAAACCCTTACAGACCACTTGGCCCTACATGTAAGCCTAGATTAAGGCTTACATGTATGTGCAAGAAATATCTCCTTAACCTACACGGTTAAGGAGATATTTGCAGAAAAGACTGCACCGATATCTACTGCGCATGCCATCCCTGACGGCTCCCGCGTGCATGTGCGGGAGTGACGTCATCGCTGCTCCGTCCAGTCACAGCGGGTATCATGGCGATGGTGGAGGAGAGGAATGAGGGTCGCTGCGGGGGCTTAGATCTCAGGGTAGTAGTTAATAATAAGCTAGTATGCTAGTAAGCTAGTAAGCTAGTAAGCATTATGCCTTTCTCTTGCAGGTTTTTTTTTTTTTAGGAAAAGTTTCAGAGGGTTTACTTCCTCTTTAAAAAACAACATAAAACCAACAACATCACAGCCTCATAATCTCCCACACAATTGTCACAATTTCATCTGAAATTGTGACAAATGCATACCAATTGGTCGCTATGGAAAACACCTTTAGCTTTTATTTATTTCCTCAAGGTTGTTGCACATTTTGGAGGTTTAGTATTCATCAGCTTTTTTTTACAGTACATGGATATTTCAAGATTCATCAGTAGTTTATTTGACAAGGTGGCATATGCATATCTATACACATATTTATAATAAAGCACCTAGAATTCATCTGTCTATAATAAAAAAAAATCTGAAAAACAATCATTTTTTGCTCACATCTCCTAAATTGCCTCTCGGCTACAAGAAACATGAGACACGAATCCCCAGATAAGCTCAATACAGGCATTTCAGCCAATGCCTTCCTGTTTCCCTAACTATCATGTTGCATGGCTATATAAAGAACACTTAGCATTCTTCACACACTCAAAATAATCTAAAAATCGAAGGGAAACTATTAACTCTTGGATGTCCATGTGAAAAATTACATGGCGTAAGGATTTGGCACTTTGTAGTGGATATAACAAAATTAGGCAATCCACTTTTTAACAGGCTGGTTAAGAGCCAGAGCTGTTTTGGGCTTTGAAGACACAACAAATTGACATGCATTATTAGTTCATTTAATAGTTTACTTGTTTGAATTTACTTTTTCTTAAAATGTGATTTTTCTAACAGCATAAAGTTTTCAACCCTATATGAAAAATGATGGCCACTATATGAGCAGTATATATATTTTTTTTCATATCCTTAATCATATTACATTTAGTCTTAATAGCAGAAATTCAACAAATGTTTTCAAGATCCGATGAAAGAGCCAGACCAAGGCACACTAGTCATTTTTTGACTGGGTGATGAAGTGATCATGATCAGAAACTGTACTGATTGGCTTTACTATAGGATCTTGGCTACCTAGTGACACCATGATCACAAGCCTTAGGTTAAACCTTGAAAGTACAAACTCAAATAGGTCATTGACCTAACCATGTACCTTTCTGTAGAGCAGGGGTAGGCAACCTGGAGCCTTCCAGCTGTTGCAGAACTACAAGTCCCATCATTTGGGAGTAAGTGTAACTGCTAGCCTTACAATGCCTCATTGGAAAAGTAGTTCCACAACAGCTGGAGGGCCTGAAGTTGCCTGCTGTAGAGAATAATGGAGGTTTTAGGTCACCTGAAGACTGATGGTTGCAGGCCACTCTACTGCCCTAATTGACATACTATCTCCCCTCTTCTAAGTGTACATTGTGTGAAGTCAGGCACCTGAAAGGAAACAGCTCTCTGGCTATAGTTGACCTTGACTCTTAAGATAAACCATTACCATAATAGTACAAAGAGGTTAGGATATCAGAGTATTAGGGGCTTTATTGGCTAGATAGTTTGAACTATAGATGCAGAATCATGAAAAAAGTCTAGCACCCTAGTAAAACAAAAAAACAGTATGTTGTAGCATTTATAATTATTAATGTTATTAGGCTTGAAAAACACTAGAAAGGTAAAATACCAACCAAACCTAGTGGGTTAGGCCTCGTATACACGATAGGTTAACCAGAGGACAACGGTCTGATGGACCGTTTTCATCGGTCCAAACCGATCGTGTGTGGGCCCCATAGGTTATTTAACCATTGGTTAAAAAAGCCAACTTACTTTAAATTTAACCGATGGATTCCTAACCGATGGGAAAAAAATGATCGTTAGTAGGCACAACCATCGGTTAAAAATCCACGCATGCTCAGAATCAAGTCGACGCATGCTTGGAAGCATTGAACTTTTTATTTTTCAGCATGTCGTTGTGTTTCACCGCGTTCTGACACGATTGTTTTTTCTAACCGATGGTGTGTAGGCACGTCGGACCATCATTTAGCTTCATCGGTTAACCTATGACAACGGTCAATCATACTGTTCTTAGACCGTTCTCATCAGATGGACTGATCGTGTGTACGAGGCTTAAGACAGACACTGTATTTGTTACTTTCACCGACACAATTTTGTGAATTCTTCTGCAGTGCAAAATTAAAATAGAATTAGAGTAGTGTATTTTTCATGGAAAGAGTGCTATGAACATAGCTCATAGCTACTGAATATTGAGACGCAACTCCTCTTGTTGAATACCAAAAATTCAACCCCGCACCCAAGCTTACTGATTATTGGCCTTTCATCTACTACATTAGGACCTGTACAAACGAACAAGTTTCTCGGCAGAATTCAGACAGAAACTCAATCGGAGCCGTATTCTGCCGAGAAACCCGGTCGTGTGTACACTTTTGGCCGAGGAAACCGACGAGGAACTCGTCAAGCCAAATAGAGAACATGTTCTCTATTTCCTCATTAGTCAATGAGGAAACTTGGCTCGCCGAGATCCTCGGCGGCTTCACAAGGAACTCGACGAGTAAAACGATGTGTTTTGCCCGTCGAGTTTCTTGGATGTGTGTACAGGGCCCTAGACTAAAATAAATGAGCTACTATTTGCCACAGTAATATAGCCTTAAATCATTAAGTTCTATTTTAAATTATTTCCAGGCTAAATATCCACAGGAATAGGGGCAGACTGGTTAAAAGGCCAAACTGACTAAAATAACAAATTCTGTTTCTAAGATGTACATATACAGTAAAATAAGGATACAAAATGGCTGCTGTTTACCTATTAGAATACAATTTAACACCAAAAACACAGCATCATGTAAAAAAATATGTCTGAATGTTATAATTCTCAAAAAAAAAAAGAATATAAATCTTAAAAAACAAAACAAAAAAAACAAGAAGGTCATGTAAAGCTACAGCATCCACACTTTTTTTGGAGGTCACAAAGTGTCACTGTGGTGGAAAAAAAAACTCACACATTCTGAATTTCTAGAGCTTTCACAATAGCAAGTGGACAAGGATTGTGTATTTTATGTGTGTTTGAAAGCATATCTAACTCCCAAAACAAAAACATCATATATTTTTCCTGTTAGATGTGGTTGTTCAGTTACTTTTTCACTATACTTTCAACAGGTGAATCCTTCAAATAGTGCACTGCAGTTCATTTCCTTTAGTGGCTATGCTTGCTACTTCACTATATCTATGAAGGCAGACACAGTTGTCATACAGGTTGAACTACAAACATGTCTGTCTTTTTTTCATCTACATGACATTATGGACTTATGAGATTAGTAGTTTACATAAGAAAGATATGATTTCTCAAAATGTATTTTCAGCAACAATAAGTGACAAAGGGTGGTCTGGCAAGAGCAACAGGTATTTTCAGTTGCTTACTAAAAAATGCTCTTAGCCTGAAAATTGAAAAATAACACCAAAGGACTGATAAACTGCATTATTTAAACTTGTTGTTCTGGGGTCTGGATATGCTTTAAGCAAGACAGTGGCAGCTCTATTACTTGACACATCATAA
Organism: Rana temporaria; assembly: GCF_905171775.1. Lineage (NCBI taxonomy): Eukaryota > Metazoa > Chordata > Amphibia > Anura > Ranidae > Rana > Rana temporaria. Next base: position 478,918,502 of record NC_053490.1, read on the forward strand.
ATACACAAAATACTGAAGAAAAAAAAAAAGAAGAACAAAATACTGGAAAAAAAAACACAGCCCCCTTTTTGCTTCAAAGTATGTATACCACTACCAAGTCTACTTTAAATTAAACTACAAAGATGAAAAAATTCTATACCCTGGAAAAAAAAAATCACAGATTTTCTTAATGATAGACAGAGATTGCGGTGATGATAAGCCAACTCCTAGGATATGACATTGTTTGAAATCTTAGGAATAAATTAGATGACTATTAGTTACAAAGAAAAGGAACATCAAATGGAAATATAAAGATAGCAAACCAAAGAAAATACAGAGAGATCATTTTTTCTCACTGCGATTAGAAATGTGAAAGATGAAAATTACACTGTCCAATAGAACAACCTTTGCAGTTTCAAAGATGCAAAGGGCATAGTGCTGGGATAATTAATAGTAAAGGAGCCCTAAACCCAAAACTTTATATAAAGTGAACGAGCTACTGTAATCATTAGGGAATAAATGGTAAAAAAAGTGAAACATTTGGCATTTATATATTTCAGTTTGCAGCCTAGTACACTATGTTAGTTATAATTTTTTGAGATGACACAATTTTCTATGGCAGATGTCCTATAGGATTACTGCACAATAAACCAAATGTATATTTAAATAAATTGCACCTCACTATTTATTCTAAATATATTCTGGTGTGAAATGTTCATATAATTATCCATTCATTTTATTATAATTTTTTTCCATTAAAAGCCAGCATGTAATTCTCATTGTCCTTTAAAACCTGATCTCCAGGTAGAAATTAAAGGGAAAAAAAACAGTTAATGCAGATATGTGCTGGATATCCTATTGCTTTCTGTCCAGATCAAAATTGTCACCAGGATTAATAGAAATTATGTTGCCAGCAGTGACATAGACAGAAATAAAAAACAGTTTTAAGTGTTGGAACAGCCATATTACGAACATATCAAATATTCTTATTTTTTTGGAATATAACTAGATATACTGTATATGAATGATATTATGGGCATTTGTATGGCATTTTTATTTAAAGGACCATGAAGTGACTTTCATGGTCACATAAAGAAAGGTTTGACATTGATATAAACAACTGATCTAGGAGACATTAGCATATTTAGAACTGAGTTAACATACAGTAAGTAATGTTTGTTAATTATCAATTATCTGCCTCACCGGTTTGTCACTTATATTATCCACCTCCTTATTTAATATCCACAACTTAGACCTCTACTACTCTCTACTACTCACCACACTGGGAAGGTCTATAGTTAATGTTTAAAAATAGCTGTATTCATTTCCTTTTGGGATTAATAAAGTACTTTGAAAACTGTATTACTTGTGGTCATCACAAAATATAGCAACTTTTATCCTATTTATAGCAACTTTTATCCTATTTATCCTATATATAGCAACTTTTATCCTATTTACCGCATATACTCGAGTATAAGCCAATCCGAATATAAGCCGAGGCACCTAATTTTACCACAAAAAAACTGGGAAAACATATCGAGTATAAGCCTAGGGTGTCCATCTGTATGCCTCACTGTGCCTCACTTTGCCTCACTGTGCCTCTCTTTGCCTCACTATGTCCATGCCTCACTGTGTCCATGCCTCGACTGACGTTTAACATGGGAGTATATGGAAGGAGTGCCTGGCTTTGAAAAATAAGCCATAGGTCCTCCAGACAACAACCTTTGCACACTTGTAGAGGAGAAATGGGGCTACATGTGTGACAAGTTCCGGGTCCAGGGGACCTACGACCAGCCGGTACCGGGTCCACAAAATCACCGGAGAAATTACCATTTAACATGGGAGTCTATGAAAGTGGTGCCCGGCTTTGAAAAATCAGTGCTCCCCGGCCGTAGGTCCACCGGACAACAAACTTTGCACACTTATAGAGGATAAGTGGGGTTACATGTGTGCCAGTTTGGGGTCCAGGGGACCTACGGCCGGCCGGTACCCAAAATCCGGAAGGTCGGGCGCAAAAAGGTGACTTGAGTACAAGCCGACGGGGGCATTTTCAGCACAAAAAAAATGTGCTGAAAAACTCGGCTTATACTCAAGTATATATGGTACTTACAATTGATTATAGAATCTTAACTTACTATTTCTTAGTAAGTTACCTTATCCCTCATACACACGATCGGTTTTCCCAGCGCTCAAAAGTCCACCAGGAAAACTGAGGGGAAAACCAAGAACCTGCTCGGTTGCTTTTCCCTGTGTACACATGGCCGGTTTTCCCTACAGGAAAACTGCCATGACAGCTTTGGTCCGGAAAACCGTCCGTGTGTATGCCCCACTACAGTGTTTCCCATAGGAAAACTGCCAAGCAAAAAAACGCAGAGAATCGCGGTGGGAAAAAAAGAGAACAAGTTCTCATTTTTTCGCTTGCAGTTTTCCTGTCGGGAAAACTGCTATGGAGCATACACACGGATGAAAAACCGATTGTGTGTATGAGGCATCAGGCTCTTCCTAATGATTTATCTTACTTTTAACTTTTGTGTAATGGGTACTTGTAGATCTTCATATCTTACTTCTACTGTGTACACTGCGCCACTGAATGTTTTGGATTGTTACATTGTATTTACTTTATTATCTTCTTAACGGTTAGTGCATTTATAATTGTAGCTGTGTGTTCTTATTTTGCTACTTTTTTTGCAAATATGGCATTTTCACAGAAATTTTTATTGTTACTATGATGATCGGTATCATTTCCAGTATTCCTATATTTCTGCTGAGCTTTAAAATAAGGTAATATTAGTTGTGCTGTTGACCCAAAGGAGGGCTCAGGTAAGCCAGAGATGAATACCATACTATACCACATATTCTATTACTTTAATCAATTTAATCAATGTAAACTTTAATACATTTTATTGAGTGCTGCACCATTTGGGCTTCACTAGTCCTTGTTGCTTGCACCACAACTATGTTTGGAAATACTGTCCACCCTTTGCATTTAAATATACACAAGGCCAGCTATATATGTTTCTACCCATGCTCATTGTTTTAGCTCAATTATGCTTTACTTTGACATGCTCTTATACATATATACACTATATTGTCAAAAGTATCGGGACACCCGCCTTTACACGCACATTAACTTTAATGGCATCCCAGTCTTAGTCCGTAGGGTTCAATATTGAGTTGGCCCACCCACAAGGTTTAGGAATGGGAATGTTTGACTGTTCTTCCAGAAGTACATTTGTGAGGTCAGGCACTGCTGTGGATGAGAAGGCATGGCTCGCAGTCTCTGCTGTAATTCATCCCAAAGGTATTCTATCGGGTTGAGGTCAGGACTGTGCAGGACAGTCAAGCTCGCTTATCCATGTCCTTATGGATCTTGCTTTGTGCACTGATCCAAATCATTTTGTGGAGTGGGGGATTACAGTGTGGGGTTGTTTTTCAGGGGTTGGGCTTGGCCCCTTTGTTTCAGTGAAGGGAACTGTTGAGGCGTCAACATACCAAGACATTTTGGACAATTTCATGCTCCCAAGTTTTTGTGAACAGTTTGTGGTTGGCCCCTTTCTCTTCTGACATGACTGTGCACCAGTGCACAAAGCAAGGTCCATAAAAACATGGATGAGTGAGTTTTGGATGGATGATCTTGACTGAACTGCTCAGAGTTCTGACCTCAACCCAAAAGAACACCTTTGGGATGAATGGAGACTGTGAGCCCGGCCTTCTCATGCACATCAGTGCCTGGCCTCACAAATGCGCTTCTGGAAGAATAGTCAAACATTCCCATAGACACATTCCTGTGGACAGACTTCCCAGAAGAGTTGAAGCTGTTATAGCTTTATATAAATAATGACTCACTGGCAAACTTACTAGAATCAGGCATATGAAGATCTCATTCTCTTTTGTATTTTCGAATTGGTGATATTTTTTACCAGCACTTCACCCGTATAGGGAGCCGTGGCTCCACATTGTACAGTAGGATGCGTGGTTCCTGATAGATTGTGAGTATTGCAACCTGGTGAAAATATGTAGAACATCACAACTTTATTCTAATGCCGCATACAGACGGTCGTTTTTTGTGATGAAAAAAAAATGACGTTTGAAGTGATGAAAAAAAAACGACATTTTTGAAACTTCATTTTCAAAAACGATGTAGCATACACACCATCATTTTGAAAAATGATGAACACAGTGACGGCACCCTAAAGGGGAAGTTCTATTCGCCTTGAGGCTGCTTTTAGCTGGTTACTTGTTAGTAAAAGATGATTCGTGCTTTTTTGTCTGTTACAGCGTGATGAATGTGCTTACTCCATTATGAATGGTAGTTTTACCTCCCGTCTCAAAACTTGCTTCTGGGCATGTGCGGGTTTAAAAACGTCGTTTTGCCCACACACTATCATTTTCATTGACACAAAAAATGACATTTTGAAAAACGACACAAAAAATTCGAGCATGTTCGAATTTTTTTTTGGTCGTTTTTCTGAAGACATAAAACGACATTTTCCCCACACACTATCATTTTAAATTACGTTTTCAAAAACGTCATTTTTTTTCATCACAAAAAACGACCGTCTGTATGCGGCATAACTGTAATATGTAAACCAATGTTGTATTCTTTGATTTCCTGTTAATGCTGTAAATTAAAAAAAAAAATTATAATTTAAAAGAAGTTGTTATAGCTGCAAAGGGTGGGCCAACTCAATATTGAACCCTACAGACTAAGGCCCCGTACACACGACCAGTTTCCTCGGCAGAATTCAGCTTCCGACCGAGTTTCTGGCTGAATTCTGCCGAGAAACCCGGCCGTGTGTACACTTTCGGCCGAGGAAGCCGACGAGGACCTCGGCGAGGAAATAGAGAACATGTTCTATATTTCCTCGTTGTTCTATGGGAGAACTCGGCCCGCCGAGGTCCTCGGCGGCTCCAGGACTGAACTGGCCGAGGAACTCGATGTGTTTGGCACGTCGAGTTCCTCGGCCGTGTGTACGGGGCCTTAGACTGAGATGCCATTAAAATGTTCATGTGCGTGTAAAGGCAGGTGTCACAATACTTTTGGTAACAGAGAGTATATCTATATATGTAAAACAATATTACAGCTACGTATAGCCTTTTATAGAGCTATTCGATCCATCGGATAACAAAATAAAAGCAAATTTAACTCTAAATTAAAAAATATGATAGCATGATAGGATCATGCAAGATAAAGTTGCGCGCAAAGAATTGTGAACCATTTGAGAAAACCTGGTTTTCTACATCAACACATCCTAAAATGTAGTCTGATCTTATAATAATATATAAATACCACCTTAATTAACAAAGAACACATGTAACCTTTATACTGAGTGAGTGAGTGAAAAACTTATATAGCGCAACATGTGCGAACTGAATCGCCTCTGTCATATGCTTAGAAAACAAATTACTCAAAAATATTAAAGTGCATTTTGGAAAAGGCAAATAAAATGAATGCCTTGGATAATGACACCTTGCATTGAGGGTAAATGTATTGAGCTACCCCAGTCATTAAAAATGGTGGCATTGTTTCAATGTGCCCAGCCCAATAAAAAAACAAAAAACAAATGTTGTCTGACAGTCTGATTAGCTGTCTGCTCTTATCAGGAATAATATGTTTAATTGAACCATGTTCTAGTCAGAAAAGCTTTCAAAGGACTCTGGAAAAAGATTTGTGCAGATAAATAAAGCAGTGAAAAATATATTAAATTCCTAAAAATCATGATTAATCAATCCACTTTAATAAAACAGTGTAAGGACAGCAGTATGCTGTGTTTAAAAAGGAGAAAAGGATCTGTAGAAATGTTTAAACTTGTTCATGTTAATGTTCATGGGTCCAGTATATGAAAATAAGAAAAATAATGGTGCATGCAAAAAGACTCCACTGGGGTAGCTGTTATTTCTTTTATAACATGCATGTTAAAGTTTACCAAATATCACATGCATTTTCTTTCCAGCTTCTGGCAATATGTTTTGTGGACAGATGAGAAAACAGCTGATGTTTCTGGTAGAAGCACATAATTCCATGTTTGGAGCACAAAATAATGCCTTATATCCCACCATACAAACTTTGGGCCAGATCCACAGCCGCAAAATTTCTACCTAAGTGCCCGATCCACAAAGCACTTACCTAGAAATTTTCGGCTGTGTAACTTAAATCTGTCCGGCGCAAGGCGTGCCCAATCTAATGGGGCGAGTCCCATTTAAATTAGGCGCGCTCCCGCGCCGGACGTACTGCGCATGCTCCCGATGCGATTTTCCCGACGTGCTTTGCGCGAAGTTACGTTACGCCGAGTTTTGTGAATCGCGCCGGGTAAAAAAAGTTGCGTCGGAAAAAAAAAGAGATGCGGCGGGAAAAAAAATTTGACAGCGTCGCGGAAAGAAGGGTCTACTTTTACATGGTGTACTAACTTTACACTTTGTAAAAGTAGCCCTAATTTTGCGTTTGCAAACTAACAACGTACGGAGACTTCACAAAGGGAAAGCGCTTTGTGGATCTCCGTAAGTGCTAATTTGCATACCCGACGCAGAATTTCGACGAGAAATGCCCCCAGCGGCGGCCGAGGTACTGCATCCTAAGATCCGACAGTGTAAAACTATTACACCTGCCGGATCTTAGGAATATCTATGCGTAACTGATTCTGTGAATCAGTCGCATAGATAGAAACAGGGATACGACGGCGTATCAGTAGATACGCCGGCGTATCCCTTTTGTGGATCTGGCCCTTTATTCCAACTGTGAAGCATGGTGAATGGTACATAATGCTTTTGGCACTTTTCCCCCATCTCTTAAAACCTAGTATCATAAAGGGATACTTTTACAGAAGAATATCAGGATAAGGGTACATTAGCTAAAGCATAGTGAAAGTAGGGTGTACAACAAAACAATGACCTAAAACACAGGCAAAAATCAACAAGAGAATGGCTTAACCATTCACTGCCACTAACATACGTCATATTGAGGTGTCAGCAAGGGGTTTTACACCCAGCCACCGGGAGTGTGTGTATATCTGACAAGCCAACTGTCTGTTATCAGGTGGAACCTGGCAGTTGTGCAGCTTCCATACACCCCTAGTAATGTCAGTCCCCCTGAACCCCCACCATGCATCTTAGGCTCTGTATACCCATCTATGGACCAGCATGGTGAGTGCTGCCAGGCAGAGGGGAGGAAAAAGAGAAAAAGAAAAAGACAAATGTCAATTCCATGTCCCCTTTTCACTTTCCCTAGCCTGTATGGCTGGAGCAGGAGCTGATGGAATGTGATCTACATTCCAACAGCATCGTGGTAGCATAAGTGAGACATCAGGGGTCTTTTGGACCCCTGCTGATTTATTGAAGAGAACCTTTCACCAAATAAGTGAAGCAAAGAAGGAGAAGAATGAGATTAATAATTCTAGCACCAGAGCTCCCGGATAACTTGAAACTGAAGACCTGTAGGAACTTTTAAAGTGTCACCTATGGGAAAGGTTTAAAAAGGTTGGATATATTTTTACTTATCTTATTATTATCTTTTATATTTTCGTAAAATATGGATAGTTTATTTTGTTCGTATGTCCTAAAATTAACTTTAGTTAATTTTTTACTAAATTGTTATGTTTCCTAACCTGATGCACTAATATCACGTATCCTAAGAGATTGAAACTACCACCATTTTATTCTCCAGGGTATCTTCTTTTATATATAATTTTTTTTTTTTAGTTTTTATACATTCTACAGGCCTAAAAAAAAAAGTGATCTGACTCTCTTATAGACAAGTCCATGGGCAAGTACTCTGTAGCCCCCCCTTCCTCTTCCTTCTGTATTTCTACCACTCTTCTATATTCTGTTCCTATTGCTTTTTCATTTTACCTAGTGAGTACAATACAGGTTGCAAGCTATGAAAACAATATTACCATGGACTACCATGAATTGAGCAGATGTCAGATCTCCGTACCCTTAAGCACCCAACTGACCTAGATTGTATTGAACCCACTTGGAGATCCTTTGGATGTCTAAGCTCACAACCCACTGCATTGAACGAAAATAAAACTGAAAGCTCCGGCCAGAGCTGCTGTATTAACGATCAGTTGTGCTGATCGGGAGCCGGTCAGCTGCTGGTTTTCTGTGTGGTAAGCTTCTGTAAACAATTTTAACAAGAAACGTGTGCAAAAAATGCAAAAACTTCTCTGGATTTGAAAGGGTTAAAGTTACCCTGTCTCAAATTCAGAAAATTTACAGAACCAGCCTCCTATAAAAGAATATGGGGAACACTTACCTTTCCAATGAGCAGTGAGTGGAAACATTTTTCTGTTAAAGAGCTACAGGCATTGTTGCTATCAGATGCTTTAGGGTGTGTTAGATAGCATGTCCCCCTCTGGGCGGTCTGGCCTTATTCCTAATGACCCCTACGTCCAAAAAAAAAACACAGTGAGAACCTAGGGGTCAGTGGAAGGAAACACAGTGCCCAGTGGTGGGAGCACTATTTAGCTCCCCAAGAAGAGTTAATAACAATGTTGCCTGAATGCTGTAGAGGTAAGTATTCCTCTTCTTCTTTTAATGGAGGCTGCCAGTAAAATTATCCCACCTGTCAACAGGATCATTTTAACAGAAGAGAAATTGTATCCTGTGATGGTCAAATCAAATCCAGTCCTGAAACTAAGATACTGTTTACAGCTCTCCTGGAAATATCAATAAACTGAGATGGACTTGTAATTGATCAGCAGCAGGAAACCTTTGTATATCCACGTGACTAGAAGATCAGACGTTATTTTAGGAGCAATTGATGCAAAAGAACTGGCACTTCCAAGGGGGACAAACACTTAACTCTTGTATCTATAAGTTAAATGTACACGTAACTAATAGATAAGAAAGAACGATAAAACTGTCACATCCAACTGATTAATACAAACACTAAACAACTATATACTAAACAACTATGTACTAAACAAAAGGTATTGGTAATAAAAAAAAGTACAAAGCAAGCTGTCATTATATCTTAGGCCTCGTACTCACGACCAAACATGTCTGCTGAAACTGGTCCGCGGACCAGTTTCAGCGGACATGTTCGTTCGTGTGTAGGCAGTAACGTACAGAATTCCAGCAAACAATCGTCGGCCAGACCGTTTTCCAACGAACAACTGTTTCCTGGTCTTGCTTTAAAACAGTCTGCTGGAATCGTGTCCGTCAGACATGTTCGGTCGTCTGTACACAAAAGCAGCGTACAAAAACCCCGCGCATGCTCAGTCCAAATGAGGAGACGGGAGCGCTCGTTCAGGTAAAACTCGCGTTTCTTTGGGATATGGCACATTCGTCATTAGAAACCTTTTATTCTAGCAAGAGAACAATGTCTTAAAAAGGCGCACTAAACCACATTTTAAAGCCTCGTTTGATTAATTCTTCTCTTGCTAGAATAACCCCGTTCTCTTGCTGATGCAATTTCAATAGAGTTGTCCCATACTGAAATGTCACATTTCTTGCTTGTGATGTAATCCTTTAATAATGTTTTCTATGCCAGACGTGTGTTTTGGTTGGTGGTCCTCCATAATTTAGAGTAGTCATTTTTGTAAAGGAATGTGCATTTTTTTAATTTCTTTTTTTGTTTCTAGTTATGTCACCATTTAAACTATTTTTTTTTTACATGTATTTTTAAATTTTTTTTTTTTTTTTGGTGTTTCATTAGAGAATATTAAACCATGTTGGCACACCAAATGTCCCCCCCCCCCCCCAAGGAGTGTGTCCTTTGTAAATTACCCATTGTATATTTATTAAAGGTTTGCTGCCTAATAATCCCCACAGTATATCAAACAATAGACATGTTTTCAAATGAAAGCAAAAGGCCTTTTATTCTGGCAAATGTCATCACAAAAAATAAAAAGAACGGCAGCACTAGAATAGATAGCAAACTATATGCAAACTTGCATTTCCAACATGGTGAAGGATAAACTTCCAAGCCTCAGGAGCCAAACACAAAAATATGAAGCAGCAGCACACAAACAAAGGAACCCAAACTGTGGTAGTACAAACAAGATGTCCTTTATGTGGAAGGAAATGGAAGGCAGAAAATCAACGTTTCCTCCTCTTTCCAGCCTTCCCTCCAGGCAGCCTTCCAGCGGATCGAACACGGGGTCTTGCAGGTGGGGTTGATGTGGCAGCAGGAGGATGGTGTTCCGCAAGCCGGGCCGGGTCACATAGCCCAGTGTCTGGGGTCAGCAGGCCCCTCTGCATCCACCAAAGGACCTGGTTCATCAGGGCCTTTGCCAGTCTTCTCTGGTCCTCCTCCCCTTCATTTAAATCATGGGCCAATGAGGCACTGAAGGCCTCTGTGGGGTTGAGGGGGGCCCTCATGATGGCGCTTGCCTCCTGGATCATGCGGAGGCTTGCCTCCTCCACAGGCCTCAACTGCCTCCTTCGGCCTGATGGCCTCACCTGGGGGGGAGAAGACTGGCTGGTGGTGGTTCTCCTGGCCGGGTGGACCTGCTGCAGGCCACTGGGCCCAGCCTCCTCCTGGCTGCCACTGACCCCGGCCTCCTCCTGGCTGCCACTGACCCCGGCCTCCTCCTGGCTGCCACTGACCCCGGCCTCCTCCTGGCTGCCACTGACCCCGGCCTCCTCCTGGCTGACAGACACCTGAGGATCTGCCACCTCCTGGCTGATCTCTTCTTCCTGTGTGTAAAAAAAAGGAATTTTTTTACAATTTCCCTAAATAAAACCACACTCATTTTCATGTTTTTCGTTCAGTATTTTCTGTTCATTATTACTTGAATACACTCTACTTCTGACCCCTGCAGTTGTCATCCCTGACACCTATTTGTCTGTACACCTTTTTGTTTGCTTTTTTCCAGCTTGTTTTTTTTTTTTCAATATCTAATCATTAATCCACCAAGAATTATTTACGCCATAAATATAGAGGAAACTACTATACCTCCTCATCGAAGGGTGGCAGATCTGCATCTCTGTCAGCCAGGCCCTCTTCCTCCGACTCTGCAGGGCTGTGGTCATCTGGGGAATGTCCGCTGGAAGGTAGCATGGAGGAAAGGTTGGAAGAAAGACTGGACATCGTTTTCCTGCCTTCCATTTCGTCCCGCAAAAAAGCCATCTGTTTATAATACCACAGTTTGGGTTCCTTTGCTTGTCTTGCTGCTGCTCCCGATTTTTTGATTTTATTAGCTTTGTATGCTCTCCTGTATGTGCTTCTGAGGTTGGCAAGTTTATCCTTCACCATGTTGGCAGTGCATCCTGGCACCCAAGTTTGCATATAATTTGCTAGCTCTTCTAGTGCTGCCGCTCGTACCTCTTTATTGCAATATAACGAGTGTTTTGAATTCCACAGGATGGGCGTGTCCTGGTATTTTTGAAGTAAGGCCTCTATAGATTCCTTGCTTTGTAGGAGGTCCATTGCAATTTTTGAAAAATTATATTTCTTTTTGAGTCTAGATTACAAAAACATAAACCACAGAAAAATAAATATTCCAAAGGATCAGCGTTGACCTTGATCTAATATGTGTCTTCAAATTTATTACCTATATCTAATTCCAAACACAGTCTCTCTTGTTTAAACAATGATTGGCAGCTCGGCCGCATTGCTTGTACCAAACATTGATTTGCTAGATGCAGAGCCATTGTTCACATTGCAGTAAATATTTTAAATATATTAAATTAAACAATGCTTACAAATGACAGTTTTCATCTAGGCACTCTTTCATGTGTAAATCTCATACCCCTGACAATGGATGACATAAAAGACACTTCCTAATGACCTCTGTACAACCAACACTTGAACAATACTTTGCCTGATCTGAATACACCATTCAAAAACTTGTCAATGAGGTACAGCATTGTTCACATCTCTATTTTGTGAGGTGTCCAAAAGCATTTGGATACCAAAATAACATTGTGGTACCCCATAGACAGAATAGCTTAAAAAGGGTGCAACCAACAGCCCAAACCCCCATCCCATGTGTCTACATTTTCAAGGCCTCTGCTGATCACATTTTTAATTTCCTTACCTTCCTGTCTCTCGCTCCTCGTTTCTCACGCTCGCCTAATTACCGCGTAAGATGCGTAATCACGGCGTAAACCTTTTAAACACTCCGCGTATTTATGAAACCCCGCCCTCGTCACCTTTGCGAGGCCCCTAATCAATGATTTTAGGAAATATGGCGTTAACTGTGTATGTTCTGGATGCGCTCGAAGATTCTCCGCGTAACGGACGTAAACACGTTGTTTGCATTCTCTACACTCCGCGTATGTATTAAACGCCGCCCTCTTCTCCGCCCATGGCGTAAGAATTCATCTTTTCCACGCCCATAATCTCTGTGGGAAAGGAAAGATGGCGATGTCACACGAGCGGGCACGATGCTCTCATGCCACAAGTGAAGGGACAGAGGCAGGGACGTCCCGATCAAGGAAAAGAAGATATAAAGCCACTAATATGCGGTTCCAGGAAATGGTGGAGTTAGTTTACATCATGCGAAAAAAGGACTATGATGGTGAATTAGGGCCATACAAGACCCCTAACCGCCGAAAGGCACATATTATGGACAAGGTGGCGAGGAGAATGCAGAGGATGTTTGGGATCACCAGGTCCAAGGAACAGCTGAGGAAACGATGGTCAGACTTAAAATTGAGGGAGCCACATCAGATGAAGAAAATACTTAAAATTCTGCGTAAAAGTAAGTAAATATATATTGGGTTTGGGGGGGGGGGGGGTGGTGATTGTCTGCAATAATGTGTTGCCATGTATATTTCACCATCTGCCTCCTTGGCCTGCTTGTAATTTTAAAGACATGTTGTTATTTATTTTTTAGAACATAAATAACTACATATTTACAAACAGTGTTCTTAGTAAACAACGTAACATCACATAGTTTATCAGAAAGGCTCGGTTATTCCAGGAACAACACACCTGGACATGGCTCACTGGCCAAAAACTTTGTTTGTAAACATTGTGTAAAAGCTAGTTCTAGAAAAAAAAAGAATGAGAATGGGAAAGGCAAACAGGATTCATTCTAAAAACAGTGGTAATAAAGCAGATGTTTTCACATCTGCAATGCAGAGCACCTGTGTCTCCCCAAATCAAAAATGGGTTTTGGTAGGGTATCCCAGAAATACAGTTTAGGGGGGACATCCATGTGTGTCACTTTGCTAAAAAGGGGCAGGATCAGAGCTTGCCATATAGAAGTAATTGCAAAATGTAGGTTTGGTGAAAGATAAAAGTAACTAAATGAAAGCATCTTCTAAGCAATGTGTGCGATTTATGCTCTCCAATATCTGTGTGCTGATGAGTCTACATTTTGTTTGGTTTATTTCAGGGGAAAGAAGTCGCCAGCATTTGGAGGAGGCAGAGAGGGCCAGACAAGGCCAAAATCTGCCATCTCAACATGTGGAGGAGGAGGAGGATGTGGAAGGAGAAGAGGATGTGGAAGGAGAGGAGAATGTGGAAGGAGAAGAGGATGTGGAAGGAGAGGAGGATGTGGAAGGAGAGGAGGATGTGGAAGGAGAGGAGGAAGGAAGAAAGGAGGAAGGAAGAGAGGAGGAAGAAGTAATTTTGGACTTAGAAGTCATAGCAGATGAAGGGCAAGTGGCGGAAGAACAATTTGGCGAATTGAAAGAAGGTGGATTGATGGATGAAGGAGGAGTCCAAGATGATGGGGAAGTGGTGGAAGAAGGAGGAGTGATTGAAGATGATGGGGAGGTGGTGGAAGAAGGAGGAGTGATAGAAGATGTCGAAGAGGTGGAAAGGAGAAGCCCATCAGGTCAGTGTCACCCTAGCTTGATTCAAAAAAACATATGTAGATAGGCCTCATTGAAAAATAATATTGTAAATGCCATTTTTTTTTTGTTGGTTTAGGGGAGGAGGATGGTGTGCCAATATTTTCACGTGCAAGTGCTGCTATAATTATTCAGCAGGTAATGGAGTGCAGCACTGAAATGCACAATATGCGTGAAAGGATGTTTCTCATGGAACAGAATGTAACAAATGTCCTTTTGGAATGCAGCACGGAAATGGACAATATGCGGCAAAGAATGATGGTAATCGAAGCAAATTTTAAGAACATTATTGACATGATGGGCCGTGTCAAAGACTGAAACACCCCCCGCCCATCCCCCGCCCCCACAAACATTTTAACAGTTTGAATAATGAATACGCCAAAATTTGAAGATACACACACAGTGTGCCAACATGTGCTATCTGCCATCACAGAATATCTAATGTCTGTGCTTTGTGGGTCCAACCCCCTCCTCCATCCTCAAGTAGTTGAGAGGAAGGGTTTGCTCCCACAAAACACAGACATTGATCACCCATGATGTCAGATAGCACATGTGGCCATTTGTCTGTTGAACCAATGACATTTGGCGAGTTTGCACTGAATGTGTGTATCTTCCAATTTTGGCGTGTTCCAGTGTGAAAGCACACCATGACTGACTGCTGTTGTGAGTTTTTATATTTTTTGAATTGGATTTTGTTACTTTTTGACCATGTTGAACATTTTGGGATACTATAAAGTTTAGACCATAAAGAATAAACAACGCCAAAAATTTTTTTAAATATATATATAGAATTATAAATCTCTCTAATCACTGAATTTAGTGAAGTAGAGATTTGACTCCAAATTCTCACCCAAAAATTTTGTTTTAGAAAAACACACCAAAAACAACAAAAATGGTTACAAAATTATTGTTTTTTGTGCCTAAAAAATATGGCCAAAAATAAATTTAAGGCGGTAAACACCCCACCAAATATAATCTATATATATATATATATATGTAAACAATAAATCTAACTATATTTGAGGAAAAAAAAAGTGAACTTGTTAATAAATGTATAATCTGCATAATATTTTTGGTTGAATTACCTGAAAAAAAAAAAAAAAATTAAAAAAAATTTTGAAGACTCCTAAGTACAAAAGCAGGGAGTAATGAAAAAAATTAAAAAATTTTTTGGGGGTCATGAACAAGCAAAAATAAAAAAAAATTGACCTCAACATTTACAAATGGAGTTGCTTCTTATTTCTAGACTCAATACCCTGTTTGTAGATGAGTGAATACTGTGCAAAATGTGGTTAGTTACTAAAAGTGGAGAAATCAATTATGCATTACAATTGAAGAAGTTAGTTAGAGAACCAGGAAGACAGAAAAAGAGAAAAAGCATTAATGACAAACAACTGTATAAAGTCCAATGGTCTAATTATTTATTATTTTTTAGAATATTCCTTTCTTTGGGGGCCGAATTAGAAAGAAATATGATCTGGCATAGCAATGGCCCCCCGACCCATGAAGTACTCAACATATTTGTCGCGTACCTCACGAGCTGATTGGGGGGCCAAGCCAGCGCGACCAGTGTCCAGCCCGGGAAGGGGATCTGAGGGTAGTCTTGCCTCAGAACCGATGTCGGGTAGGTACGTCTGGGAGTGCCTGCGTAAAAAGTTGTGCAAAATGCAGCAGGCAAATACAACGGTGTCCAATTTATATTCCGCCAGATGTATCGATGTCCTGAACAGGCGGAACCGGTTGGTGAGTATCCCAAAGGCATTCTCGACTACCCTCCGAGCCCTGGCCAACCGAAAATTAAACACACTCCTCTCTGAGGTGAGGGTCCTCTGGGGAAAAGGCCGCATGAGGTGAGGACCAAGCCCGAAAGCCTCGTCCGCTAGGAACACAAACGGAAGTCCTTCCACATTATCTTCATCTGGTGGCAATGCCAGACCACCAGCTTGGAGACGATCATAGAAATCAGTCCGTGCGAACACTCCCCCATCAGACATCCGGCCGTTCTTCCCCACGTCCACATATAGAAACTCATACTGTGCCGACACCACCGCCATCAACACAATACTATGATAACCCTTGTAATTATAATAGTAGGACCCCGAGCGGGGTGGGGGCACAATGCGGACGTGTTTCCCATCTATTGCTCCACCGCAGTTTGGAAAATCACACCGCTGGGCAAATTGGGAAGCCACAGACTGCCATTCCTGTGGTGTGGAGGGTAGCTGTGGGGACAAACAAAATTAGAGATTTAGTACTTTGTAACAAATACATCCTACAAGCATCCTTGTGACAGTTCACAGTATTAAAATTGCATTAGAAAAATGTGCATGGAGAATTTGGAAAATGAAATATATAGGGCCACTTCATTAAGAGACTCCACAGCCCTCTGATGGGGACAATAAAAGTTTGAAGGGGGGGGGGGGTGGAAAAAAAAACCAAAAAGTCCTGTTTGAAAAAATGGCAAGGTGGGTTTGTCCCTAGGATAGCATGCTGGACAGGTTAATATTGGGTAAGGGACAAATATGCAGGTAGGCCAAGAATAAAACATGTAAAGCTGATATCAACATGCATAGGGAGAAAAGCTAACGTTAGTTAAACACACAGCATATCTGGGAAAATAAAAATAAAGTTAGTTGGCCACATTATTAGAGCCAGGAAACTTACCTTAATATACTCCTCATGCATAACTTTGATGATGGCAGCACACGTGTCCGGTATGATGACCCCAAGCGCCTGCGGAGAGATGCCTGTCGAGAACTTGAGGTCCTGCAGGCTCCTCCCAGTCGCCAGGTACCGCAACGTGGCAATAAGCCTCTGCTCGGCCGTGATGGCTTGGCGCATCACAGTGTCCTGCCTCGTGATATAGGGGGACAGAAGATCCAGCAGACGGTTGAATACGGGGTCCGTCATGCGGAGAAAATTCCTAAAGTCATTAGGATTATTCTCCTGGAGTTCCCTAAGCAGAGGCATATGTGAGAACTGGTCACGCTGGCGCAACCAATTCTTGCTCCAGAAACGCCTCCGCCCCCTGTTTCTGGCCAAAGTACTGGACAAATGAACATATCCAGCAGCCATCCCATAAACAGCACCAACTCGCGAAAATTGACGCTGCTGCTCCATCATGGCTTCAAACCGGCCGGCTGGTCAGTCAAGAACACACTGAAACAGAAAGCACTCGCAAATCCAGCACTACCTGCGACAAACGCGCGACAAACAGATACGAGCGCACAGGATGCAACTGCTAAAGCAGAAACAACCTGCTTGCCTATAGCCGAATGACAACTACGTTACCGCAAGCACACGCACTGAACCCGTGAATACACGCTGTCAAAGCCTGGAGACCGAGAAGCGCGAATCAGCTCTAACCAAACCTTCACTAACACGAGCAAACACGTAACTAGCAAAAGAGGAACAGAGGGCGGCGCCATTAACTTTGGTCTTCCCCTTTATAGTGACGTCGTACGTAGTTTACGTGCACGCGTTCCGGTACGACGGGAATTTGGTCCGCTGGTGTGTACACGCCAGCGGAACAAAACACAAATCAGCCTTGTACGCCGGAAACTGTCGGGCAGACAGTTTCCAGCGCACAGATCCGGTCGTGAGTACAAGGCCTTACGGTTACTTGGAAACAGGAAAAAAAACATCAAGGTTACCTGCAAAACAAACACATAGATACACATTAGTATATAAAATATGGTGACTAATGCAAAACTATAGAAGAAAATGTGTAAATTACACTTTGGTGCTTTAGTAAAAAAGAAGATACCCTGCCAGAATGTTTTAAGAGTAAGGGGCTCATGGCAACTACTTACATTTCTTTTTCTAATCTGACAAAATTGATATGAAATATATCTTTTTATGGCATTATTGCAGACAGAAAATTGATCACTTCCCCAATTGGAGGTGTCAGCAGGAAGTATTGAGAGTTTTAAAAGACGTTTGGACGTGCATCTTAGTGAACACAATTTACAGGGATATGGGAAATAATTATTGACATATAACACACATACACAAAGTACACAATTTGAATTGGATGGACTAGTGTCTTTTTTCAACCTTACAAACAATGTAACTATGATCAGTTTGTTGTTGTCATTGAGTTCTTCCAATATATCCATAGTATAGGAAAGGGATAGTTTGAAGTTAATAGAGAATATTTTTGAGAACATAGTACTATACCTATACCTAATACTGAATTGGTAAACTCTTTTGGTAGAAGAAATCCTGGCCCCAAGGAGCCCAGCCATTCCAGCATCTTAATTACTTTCAATGCTTTATAATATACAAAGATGTTTGGAAATCCCCAATCACCTCTTTCTTTTCTGAGAGATAATATATAGAAAATTAATTTTAGTACTTCCCATATTGAGAAACATAATTTCCAAATGCATTGTTTTTTGACAAAATCTTTAAAGTGAGCCTGCTGCTAACGCTAACATAAATGTAAAAACATTGGCCCAGATTCAGGTAGGGGCGCGCACTGATACGGCGGCGCAGCGTATCGTTTTTACGCTACGCCTCCGTAAATTACTGGAGCTACGCTGCATTCACGAAGCATTTGCTCCGTAATTTGCGGCAGCGTTTCGTAAAAGGGGCCAGCGTAAGCGCGCGCAATTTAAATGATCCCGTAGGGGGCGTGGATCATTTAAATTAGACGCGTTCCCGCGCCGAACGTACTGCGCATGCTCCGTCGGGAAAATTTCCCGAAGCGCATTGCGGTAAATGACGTCGCAAGGACGTCATTGGCTTTGACGTGAACGTAAATGGCGTCCGGCGCCATTCACGAACGAGTTACGCAAACGACGCAAAATTTGAAAATCGCGAGGCGGGAACGATGTCCATACTTACCATTGGCTGCGCCTCCTAATAGCAGGAGCAGCCTTACGGCGAAAACGACATACGCAAACGATGTAAAAAACAAACGCCGGCCGCGCGTACGTTTGTGAATCGGCGTTAGTATGCAATTTGCATACTCTACGCTGACAACTACGGGTGCGCCACCTAGCGGTCAGCGTCAGAATGCACCCTAAGATACGACGGCATAAGAGACTTATGCCAGTGGTATCTTAGGCTACAGTCAACATATCTAGCTTTCTGAATACATAAAGTAGATACGCCGGCGCTACTTAGCAATTACGCTGCGTATCTATGGATATGCAGGCGTAATTGCTTTCTGAATTTACCCCAGTGATCCTACCGTAAAAATGAGGCGATGAAAAAGTCATGGACAAGGGCTCAATGCTGCCAATCACCAATACATTATGCTGTTGACTATTTGTAATGCATTCCTTGTCATAAAAAAAGTCTCCAGACTGTACAGATGGAATGTTTTACATCTAGAGCTGAGCTTCAAGCAGAATAGGGTGGCAATTTATGGTTGCAGAACTTATTTGTTGTCTCAAATTTTCAATGGAGAAAATTCAAGGCTGAAGTTGAAGCAGAAATAAACCCTTCTATCTGCTGAGGACATTGCCACCTTAGCCTCTTTTTAGATCTGCAGTTGCCATTGTGCCTCACATAAATAGCTATGACGTCAGCAATTTCAGAGCTGACATAAGCACACTGGCAACTGTGACAGTTATCACAAGAGTCATGCCTTCAATGTGGCATACCTATAGATTGGAAATGACTACAAACATGGACTTTATCGGCACCAAACTTGATTAAAACTGTGTAAGTGTATTCAAAATGTGTTAGCAATATTAAAAATAACATATATAAAAAAAGCACCATACAATTTACCCTATACCAGGGGTGCCCAACCACATGTGGCCCGCCGAGCCCTCTAATGTAGCCCGCGACCTCCTGATCTGGGATGGAATAGAATACTGTTATTAAAGGTCAGTTTATTACTAAAATCAGTGTATATATGGGCATATCTGTTCTGCAGTGGTTACTGGGCTGCTTTCAAACTATACGCAGATGCAGAGCAGTGCACCTGCAGGTTACCTGCACTGAGCCATAGACTTCTGTTATTACCTGCATGTTTGGTGAGCTTTCTAAAAGTGCACCAAACCTGTAGAATATAATATAAGTCTATTGCAAAGTGCAAAAAAGCCAAAGGTACACTGCGTTGCACCCGCGGTGCGGGTAAATCGCAGCACATTAGTGTGAAAGCAGCCACGGGCCCCTTTCATGCGGTCAGTCCAACCCAATTGGACCCTCCATTCACCTCCATGGAGTGGCAGATGTAAACCGACTTGTGTCCTTCCTCCAATTCGATCTGTGTTGGCTCTGCATATGCAGAGTGGTCATGGACCTGCCATCTGCCCCCTTCGCTGATTGTGGCCTGCAATCAGTTACCAAGTTGCTTAAGTGGCCTTTGCGCTTTAAACGGTTGGGCACCCCTGCCCTATACCATCACATACAAGGCCCTGTATAAATGTATGTTCATGGACACGATAACCGTGGGTCAAGATAACGGCAGTGTAACTTGATGTGTTAGGAGATATGGATGAATATTCTCTACATGTTTCGCATAGAGCTTATTCATCCATAGCTCCAACACAACAAGTTACTCTGCTGTGGTCTTGACCCACGGTTATCGTGCACAGGAACATCCTATGGCACAGTAGGTTTTTTACCCTAATGAAGAGAAAGCATTAAAGTAAATAACCATGACCATGAAATACAGACATACATGGACAGATGGTCCATGTACATCCGATCCCCCCATAGAGGAGAGCGGAGATCTGACAGGGCGATCTCTGTGCAGGGCGGTCTTTGTGCAGTGTGCGGGGACCACCCTGTCATCTGCCAGCTCAGCGGGAATCAACAGAGCGATCCCCGCTGAGCAAGTGGACGAGAAAGGTACGGACCCTCACAGGATCCGTATGTGTGAAAGGGGCCTAAGCCTTTGGAACCTCTTTAACTACTGAGATATATTGTCATTTGCACGCCCTGCTCGTATTATTTGGAATAATGCTCTAATTATTTTCTAACCCAATAAAAAGAGACACAATAAATAAATAAAAAAGTACAATAATTAACCTTTTCTTGTTTATGGTAGATTACAATATACAGCAACTAAGGGTTTTTAAATTTTTTACCTACTCTTGTACTTGATCTACCATATTAAATAAGCTGGTAAATGTCTGCTCTTATATGAATTTTGAAACTGCAAATGCTGACAACTTATAGCCACCCAGTTATTGATGATTTACAAATCCCAGCACGCCTTGCCAGTCATGTCCAATCATATCATCATAGTAAACCTTCCACTTTCTAAAAGTCCAGTACATATATCCCCTTCCATGTATCTAATGTTTTAGGCACTCACCAGATATACGTGTCACCTGATAACGACCTATGTAAAATGATGCACGTAGGTCATACTTCATAGCAAGGACAAAGGCTCTGCATGAATACATTGTAAGCTAAACTGCCTAGCTGGCATGATGGAAAAGAGTGGATTTAAAGCACTTGTATAAAGTCATGACTGTTTTAATTATCTGCACTGTGCTTAAGAAGGATATGCATTATTTAAACAATTATGCTTTTTAATTTTGTAAATATAACTGTGTAGTGTGCAATTATTAAGCTTTTAATAAGACTGGCAATAATCATTTTATCTGCTTTTCGCTGCTTTAACAGATCATATTTTCAAATGTAACTCTCAATTAACCTTGTTTATTTGTATTCGTATTGCATTTGTATTAATATGAGCCTGCTTGGACATGATAATAGAGAAATGCAGACCAATAACTTCACCATTAGATCACAGCCTATGAGGCTGATTTACTAAAGGCAAATAGTCTTTCACTTTGTGAGATAATGTTCCTCAGCAGCAGCAACAGTATTTTTGCGCATGTGAGTTTGAAAGATGAAAGTCAGCAGGGCTTCATCTCCTTCACTAAGCTTAACATTACCTTGCAAAGTGGGCATCCTAATTGCATTTAGTAACTCAACCCCTCTGTATGCTTTTTTACTGTAAAAGGGAACCTTGCTTTAGGTTTGATTAACCTCCCTAGTGGTATGATTATTTCAGAAAAAAGGTGCTGAAAGCGGTACCATTATTTGCAAGGAAATTTGGAGTTTTATACTGTAGGCCTGTAATTTTTAGGAATAACTCACTTAAATCTGACCAAACAAGAGTCTAGTAGGCATCCCGGGTATGACATTTTTTTAAAAACAAAATTATAATATAATAAATAATTATAAATAATTATAACAAATAATAATATAATTATAATAAAAATTATTCAATAATGTAATCAAAATGTGAAAAAGATTTCTGCCAAGACAGAAAAAACACTGCGCTAACGTAAATATAATAAATATCAGCAGCCTATCCCCAAAGACGTCCTACTCGTGACGAAACGCGTAGGTTGGCTTAGCTGGGTGACGTCATCACGCTATACGGAGACACGTGATGACTGTATTTTGAGCAGACGGAGGAGGACTCGAGGAGACGCCATCCTCTCCAACTTTATTTTCTTCCATATGCGCTGCATTATTCTCATCTCATTGTAAGTGCACACTTTGCTTTCAATAAATCCCCTTGTTAAATAGTATTACACTATGTGGTATCCCATTACTTCTCATTGCATGGGTGGTCATATCGACATCTGATTGCTGGAGTACTTATGATCTGGATCCATTATTTGGCATTTTCCCAGTCCCAGAAGCAGTCTTTTTGGGAAGACTTGTTAAAAACATCCATGGGCCTCATAAGACCGCTGCAAATCCGGTCTTTCCTTTTGGTAAGGAGAATACATTCTCACTTATCTGGTGTTCCTTTCGGTGGAGGATTTCCTTATTTAGTCATATATGATATTCACTTATGAACAATCACTCATGAACTTTTTTATTCACTTGCATGATTCTAAGATTTTTTGAATTTGTGTTTTGGACTATTTTTCATTCAACAATCTTTCAACTTTTTGTTGTCACAGAATATTTCACCAAATTTGTTCAGTTGCAGAATTGTCGCTGTCATTACTTTTATTTTTTTATGACGAATTTCCCCACAAATCGCTATCGCACAATTCTGCAAGTTATTATAACTTATTGAAATGAGAGAGTGGGTAACACAGGGACTGTACAAGTGCTTTAAACTGAGCTGCGCATGCACATCTCAGTTTACACACCACCGAAGACAGCGAGCAGGCAGGTAGGTGTATTTTGTAATAAAGAGCCAGCCTGCTCATACATTTTTGTATAATGCCTTTAGTTCCACTTTAGATAATAAACTCCAGGCAGAACAAACATTGTGTAAATACAAGAGGCATGTGCATTGTGGTTTACCCTGGCCACACACAAACTGCCTTGTGAATTTAGCCTTGTTAAAAAGTTTTGTGCCAGGAGTTCAGCATTAAACAGCATTAATCAGGGGGAACTCCAGATTGTTGTGGATCACTGATACAAACTTTTTACTAAAAGATAAGAGTTCTAATAAGCATCTCTAGAAAACAAGTCCACAAGTGATTACATTTAGCTGAATTACAATTTATATGGATCAATTCTCCAACCTCTGCTAATAGTCCATAAACCAAGTATTTTTTCTTTCTATAATAACTATATTTAAAACATGTGGGATTAAAGCTCATTTAAATGAGGTTCATTCAAGGTAGCCAAGCAGCATTTTATTGTTAAAGAACGGCTGAAATGGAAAAGTAACATATCACAATATAAATGGTATTAAACATGACTATACACTTCTGTTTTATTAAATATACTAGCTCCTGCTGACTGTCCCTCATGTTCTTTACCTCTTGCCAAAAACTGATAGAGAAATCTTTTTTTGCACAGAACAATTGACGAGGATAAATTGGCAGGTGGAGGATCGCAAGCAGCGGGGGTGGACTATTAGGGATTATGTTAAAACTTTTGCATGCTGCATTAACCATCTTATACATCCAAGTCTGGCTTATGGCAACAATGGTATAAAGCCAATTATGAGGCTGTCTTTTTATCCTGTTGGACGGTGTACTATAAATCTGACACCAGTTCTGATCTCTGAAAATTACATTACTCTGCACAAAACAATGCAGAGAAAAGTAAATTGCTGGACCTTAATTGGTTACTGGGTTTATATATATTTTTGCAAATCAATGCAGCAGGATTGCATTCCAAAAATGTCTGCTGTTATTTTACATTCAATGGATAAAATGTTTTCATTGAGCTTGAAATGAGTTAAAGCGAAACTAGCCCCAGAGATATTGGGATAGATTCAGATAGATTAGCGGATCTTTAGATCCGCGTAATCTATCTGATTTACGATCCGCCGGCGCAAATTTGAGAGGCTAGTGCAGTATTCAGAAAGCACTTACCTCGAAACTTGCGCCGGCGGATCGTAACTTGCCAGGCGGATTTTAAATTCCGCGGCTAGGGGGAGTGTAGTATTTAAATCAGGCGCGTCCCCGCGCCGATTTAAATGCACATGCGCCGTCCGTGAATTTTCCCGGCGTGCATTGCTCCCAATGACGTCGCTAGGACGTCATTGGTTTCGGCGTGAACGTAAATTACGTCCATCCGTATTCACGACCGACTTACGCAAACGACGTAAAAATTCAAAACTCGGTGCGGGAACGATGGCCATACTTAACATTGGATACGCCGCATATAGCAGGGGTAAATATACGCCGGAAAAAGCCAAACGCAAACAACGTAAAAAAAAAACGACGGGCGGGCGTTCGTTTCTGAATCGGCGGAAATCGGAATTTGAATATTCGTCGCGTAAAAAAACGAAGCGCTACCTAGCGTCCGGCGGGAGATTGCAGCCTAAGATCCGACGGTGTAAGTCACTTACACCTGTCGGATCTAAGGGAGATCTATGCGTAAGTGATTCTTATGAATCAGTCGCATAGATCCGACCGTCGGATCTCAGAGATACGACGGCGTATCAGGAGATACGCCGTCGTATCTCTTTCTGAATCTCCCCCATTGTTCTTGTAGGCATGCTAAGTAATTTAAAAGTGCACCACTCAAAGGAGCAGAGTACTAACCCAGGCAATACTTCTACCCTTCTTCCTTTGGAATAGACTGGTACCTTTGTTTTAGTATCA
Organism: Rana temporaria; assembly: GCF_905171775.1. NCBI lineage: Eukaryota > Metazoa > Chordata > Amphibia > Anura > Ranidae > Rana > Rana temporaria. The sequence continues at coordinate 478,943,233 of NC_053490.1, forward strand.
CCCAAGGTCACTATATTATGCTGGTCCATTGATAGACACAATCTCTTTTTTGTTCTTGGCTGAATATATACATATTTTGACTTCTGGCTTTCATTTTATACCCATGGTCACGGTCAATTACTATCATGCTTACTCAGCTCAACCCAATGATGTCCCTCTTACTGTGACCTGCCAGAATCCTATATTGATCACCAAGAAAAGGGAGACTTTGAAAATGCTTTTTCTTGCCTTCAGCAGACGAGTACATAGTTTACCCAGCATGCTCCTCTCCTTTTTTTCTTTGTTTTCTTTGTCTGAATGTCTCACTTCCTGTTCCTCCTCAGTAAGCTGTTCTAAATGACTTTCCACCGCTCGGATGATGGTGGAAAGCTTACTGAGGAGAAACAGGAAGTGAGAAATTCAAACAAAGAAAAAAACATTTAGAAGGGAAATCGAAGGAAAAGGTAAGTGAACCAGCAATGCACTAGGTTAACCACTTAAGACCAAGACCAAAATGCAGGTAAAAGACCAGGCCCCTTTTTGTGATTCGGCACTGCGTCGCTTTAACTGACAATTGCGCTGTCGTGCGACGTGGCTCCCAAACAAAATTGGCGTCCTTTTTTTCCCACAAATAGAGCTTTCTTTTGGTGGTATTTGATCACCTCTGCAGTTTTTATTTTTTGTGATATAAACAAAAATAGAGCGACAATTTTGAAAAAAATGCAATATTTTTTACTTTTTGCTATAAGAAATATTCCCCAAAAACGTATATAATTTTTTTTTTTTATCCTCAGTTTAGGCCGATACATATTCTTCTACCTATTTTTAGTAAAAGAAATACGCAATAAGCGTTTATCGATTGGTTTGCGCAAAATTTATAGCGTTTACAAAATAGGGGATAGTTTTATTGCATTTTTTTTTTTTTTACTACTAATGGCGGCGATCATAGATTTTTTTCGTGACTGCGACATAATGGCGGACACTTCGGACAATTTTGACACATTTTTGGGACCATTGTCATTTTCACAGCAAAAAATGCATTTAAAATGCATTGTTTATTGTGAAAATTACAGTTGCAGTTTGGGAGTTAACCACAAGGGGGCGCTGAAGGGGTTATGTGTGACCTGAAGTGTGTTTACAACTGTAGGGGATGTGTCTGTAGGTCAGACGTCATTGATTGTGCGTCCCTATATTAAGGAACACACAATCAATGACAGCACCACAGTGAAGAACAGGGAAGCCGTGTTTACACGCGGCTCTCCCCGTTCTTCAGCTCCGAGGACCGATCGCGGGACTGTAGCGGCGATCAAGTCCGCGAGTCCTGCGGCCGAGGTCACGGAGCTTCGGGCCGGGTCACGGGAGCACGCCGCGGGTGCGCGCCCGCGACCCACCGCTGGGCTTTATACAATCACGTACAGGTACATGATTGTGCCCAGCGGTGCCATTCTGCCGACGTATATCGTTGTTAGGCGGTCCTTAAGTGGTTAAAGGAGCCTATTTATAAAATAAAAGACGAACCTTTACAACCCTTTTAAAGTGGAACTAAACTCATCAATAACCTGCACCAGGATTCTGCAATGCAATCCCTGTGGCTCGGGGTTATCGCTAATGGTACTGAAACACTCAGGATTACCGCCAGGGAGGGTAATGGGAAAATAAAGGGAGAGAGGTGTGTTTATTCATTTCTCCTGTGGAACAGCATACACATTGATTACCTGCAAATGACAGCAAAATTAAATCTTACTAGGCTATATTTTATCCAGGTCACATGTTCTTCCTAACGTGAGTTAGAAAAATACCACATTATAGCCACTAGATGGAGCTGATGATCATAGGCAATGAGTATATATTTACTATGATCAGCTCCATCTACCATATTGATGTATTTTCCCATTCATGCTATTCTTGGGAGTGAAAAACATCCACATTATTTACACATGAACTCCATGGTGTTTGGCTACTTACACTAATAATGTAAAATGTAAAGTGTTCACATGTTCCCTTGTAATTCATGTTATATGTGTGTTGTAATGGCAGGTCCACTTTTGTACTGTATATTTTAGTTTTAATTGTAATAGACTATTTTGAAATCAAGGAAATGTTTCTGCCACACACTTAATTATTGAACAAAAAAAATGTTGACATGAAATCTATTGCAATACTTAGACATCTATGAACTAATAGCAAATTACAGCTTTCATTTATTACGTTGTTACAGAAGTAACTTTGGTTTCATAGAAATAAACAAAAGTCAGCATCCTATAATTTGCCAAAAACACAAATTAATTTCTACTGTTCTCAAAAGAAATCTTAAATATTGTTTCAATCCTAGGACTGGATTCCTTCCAAATCTCTTGCTGAAATTTAAATGAATCAAATGTTGTTCATTATTCACCATCATACTTCCACCGGCATGCAACACACAGTTCAAACACAATTTCTGTCTGAACAGACCTAATTGGAAGTGTGATGCAGATAAATATTGAACATTTACTTTACTGCACTTAGCAAATGAACGCTCAGTAAAGTTTCAATTTTCAATGTACTCAAAATATCTTCTCTGTCTGCTACGTGCCATAAATTGGTAATGATCACGGAGGTATGTTCCCTCAATTTGTTCTATCAATTTATATAGGGTTGTGAGATTCTGTATCGGTTTCCAATATACATAGACCAATCACATCACCCCCCCCCTCCTCCCCCCCAGATGTCTTCATCTGGAGTCCGATGCCTGCAATCTTGGCTCCTCGTTTTCTATGTCTGCTCCCATAGAAATCTGCTTGCTATGGATGCAGGTTTGAAGGCTTGCTCCCAAGCCAGCCTGTAGACAGACATATAGGTAGATTCAGCAAGAGTTAGGCCCCATACACACGAGAGGATTTATCCGCGGATACGGTCCACCGGACCGTTTCCACGGATAAATCCTCTCGAGGATTTTCGAGGATTTTGATCCGATGGAGTGTACTCACCATCGGATCGAAATCCGCGCCGAAATCCCATCGCGATGACGTGTCGCGCCGTCGCCGCGATGATGATGCGGCGACGTGCGCGACGCTGTCATATAAGGAATTCCACGCATGCGTCGAATCATTACGACGCATGCGGGGGATTTTGATTCGGACGGATTGATCCGGTGAGTCTGTACAGACCAGCGGATCAATCCGTTGGGATGGATTCAAGCGGATAGATTTGAAAGCATGTCTTCAAATTTTTATCCGCTGGAAATCCATCCCAGGGGATAAAAATCCGCGGAATCAGATCCGCTGGATTGTACACACCAGGGGATCTATCCGCTGGAGCCGGTCCGCGGATCAATTCCAGCGGATGGATCCTCTCGTGTGTATGGGGCCTTAGGCCGACTTATCAGTAGATAAGCCGACCTAACTCAGAATCTACGCCGACTTATGTTTAAGCGTATGCTCAAACAGAGATACGCTTAAACATATCTAAGATAAGACGGCTTGCGCCGTCCTATCTTAGGTTGCAATTTTTTGGATGGCCGCTAGGTGGCGCTTCCATTGCGGTCGGCGTAGAATCAATTAATGAGTTGATACGCCGATTCACGAACGTACGCCCGGCCGCCGCAGTAGTTTTACGCCGTTTCCGTAGCAGGCCTAAAGTTATTCCATCTATTAGGTGGAATAACAATGTTAAAGTATGGCCGCCGATCCTGCCGCGAGATTCAAATTTTTTATGTCGTTTGCGTAAGTTGTCCGCGAATCGGGATTTACGTCGTTTACGTCCACGTCGAAATCAATAGGCCCGTGCGGCGTACTTAGCCGCAGTGCACCCTGGGAAATGTAGGCGCCCGGTGCATGCGCATTAAGAAGTAACGTAAAAAACGTGAGGTCAAGCCTCATTACCATAAAACACGCCCCCCTCCAAGACATTTGAATTCGGCACCCTTACGCCCGCCCTCTTTAGGCTACGCCGTCGTATATTAGCAGCCACCGCAAGTTTAAGCCTTTTTCTGTGAATCTACCTAATAGTCCGGCTTGGTCCTGCCTCCTGCTCTCTGCTTACTGGATTTAACTGACAACAGCAGGAGCCAATGGCTCACACCCTTCTCAGCCAAGCCAGTGAGACCAGAAGAAGAGGGAGAGGAAACCTGCAGCCAGCCACAGCACTGGATCAATACAGGAATCAGGTAAGTGTTATTTGTGTGTGTGGGATGCCACGGCGGCGCTTCTGGCTCCTCCTTATCATTAGGTGCCCCCACAGAGATCCGCTTTCCATGGAGCACGCATGGAGGCACCCATGCGAGCACACTAACGCTGCTGCGTCTATTGACACAGATTTGATTGACAGCAGCCGGAGCCACTGGGCTTGTGCACATCGCTGAAACAGACAGGCTTAGGTAAGAAAAAGGGGGGCTCTGGGGGCAACTGCAGCACAGAAGGTTTTTCACCTTAATGCATAGAATGCAATAAGGTAAACAACCTGGAGACTTTACAACCCCTTTAATTCAGAGAAAGCATTAAGATACAATTTTTTAGACTTAAGAAACCACTTTAAGAATATGTGGCTGTCATAGTGACATGTTCTTAAACTAGTGGTAGTTAGAACTACCTAGATTTGTTGCATGTATCAGTACTTAAATAGCACAAATACTTGCCTCATTTAGGCACAGGTAGGTTCATAGGGAACTACCAACAGTAAATGTTTTATCAAACTGAACATTTCTTTATTTATTTTTTATTTGTGACATGAATTTAATTGGCCTCTTCATAAATGTAAACACATCCAAACCAACCTAATCAATGAAGAGCAGTGCCTAAAAATTAAATTGGCCACATCATGTAAAGTCAATGTAGCTTAAAAAAAATTACATTTATTTCATGTATTTGTGTGCAAACAAATGTACTGTTTATGGGGATCACTTGTATGCTGGAGAACTTACACTGTGTGTGTGTATATATATATATATATATATATATATATATATATATATATATACACAGTATCTCACAAAAGTGAGTACACCCCTCCCATTTTTGTAAGAAATTACACTTTGCTACAATGTAAAGTAGTGAGTGTACAGCTTGTATAACAGAGTAAATTTTCTGTCCCCTCAAAATAACTCAACACACAGCCATTAATGTTTAAACCACTGGCAACACAAGTGAGTACACCCCTAAGTGAAAAATGTCCAAATTGGGCCCAAAGTGTCAATATTTTGTGTGGCCACCATTATTTTCCAGCACTGCCTTAACCCTCTTGGGCATGGAGTTCACCAGAGCTTCACAGGTTGCCACTGGAGTCCTCTTCCACTCCTCCATGATGACATCACAGAGATGGTGGATGTGAGAGACCTTGCGCTCCACTACCTGCCATTTGAGGATGCCCACAGATGCACAATAGGGTTTAGGTCTGGAGACATACTTGGCCAGACCTTTACACACCTTTACCCTCAGCTTCTTTAGCAAGACAATGGTCGTCTTGGAGGTGTGTTTGGGGTCATTATCATGTTGGAATACTGCCCTGCGGCCCAGTCTGTGAAGGGAGGGAACCATGCTCTGCTTCAGTATGTCACAGTACATGTTGGCATTCATGGTTCTCTCAATGAACCCAGGGCCAGCAGAACTCATGCAGCCCCAGACCATGACACTCCTACCACCATGTTTGACTGTAGGCAAGACACACATGTCTTTGTACTCCTCACCTGGTTGCCGCCACACACGCTTGACACCATCTGAACCAAATAAGTTTATCTTGGTCTCTTTATCTTTGGGGATGGCCCCTTCCTGTTCCAACATGACTGCACACCAGTGCACAAAACAAGGTTCATAAAGTCATGGATGAGTGATTTTGAGGCAGAGGAACTTGACTGGCCTGCGCAGAGTCCAGACCTTAACCCGATAGAACACCTTTGTGATGAATTTGAGTGGAGACTACACGCCAGGCTCTTGATCCACATCATTTCCTGACCTCTAGAAGAATGGTCAAACATTCCCATAGAAACACTCCTAAACCTTGTGGACAGCCTTCCCAGAAGAGTTGAAGCTGTTATAGCTGCAAAGGGTGGGCCAACTCAATATTGAACCCTACAGACTAAAACTGGGATGCCATTAAAGTTCATGTGCGTGTAAAGGCAGGTGTCCCAATACTTTTGGTAATATAGGGTATATACTGTATATATTAATAAATGTTGCTCAGACTTTAAATTAAATTATCAAGGTCATGGTGCTCATAAAAAGAGGGAATTGCAATAATAAATTCTTTGTTTAAACTTTTCTGTCTCTTCACTCAGCCCAGATATAACCCTTTTGTGATTTCAGCTGAATGCAATGGTTACTTCCTAGAATGCTCATAATCTGTGGCAGAAAGGACACCTTTACCATTCACATCTAGGTAAATCCATTATACTACTTCTAATGAAAAATTAGAAATATATTACTTTATAATGATCTTTAGCCTTGCAATGAATTGCAGCTACCTTAAATGAATTAAACCAAGACCTAACGCATATAAAAGAAAGATATTATTCTTCAAGTTGGAAGTTCTGAAATTTAGTTTCTGATGGTGCATTTGACTTACTTTTCATGTAATGATTAAATTATGCTTCACTGGAAATGAGAGAGCTGATGACCCACATAAACTACAATCTGACCCAAGTCAGGCTACTTCACGTATACCTGCAAACATTTGCTGCTTTTGGGAACCAGTCTAAACTTGTTTTTTATTTTTATATGTACAAAGAAAGCGTCCTCGCTTCACAAAATACCAGGGGAAGGAAGTTGCAGATAAACCCAGTACCTGGGATTCTAGGACCTTCTTCTAGGGTTATCCAGGGGCAGATCCATGTTGGGGCAATGGGGTAATTTAGGTAATTGGGGCAGGTGACGTGGCAAGGGAAATCCGCAATTTGTGGCAGGTGACGTGGCAAGGGACAATAGGCAACTTGTGGCAGGTGACGTGGCAAGGGGACAATACGCAACTTGTGGCAGGTGACGTGGCAAGGGAAATCCGCAATTTGTGGCAGGTGACGTGGCAAGGGACAATAGGCAACTTGTGGCAGGTGATGTGGCAAGGGGACAATACGCAACTTGTGGCAGGTGACGTGGCAAGGGACAATCAGCATCTGGTGGCAGGCAAGTGACAATCCCTAAATTGTGTCAGGTTACGTGGAAAGTGACAATCTGCATCTGGTGACAAATGACACACTCGGAGCTCTCACTGATTCAGCATTATGGTGAGTTGAGCTATTTCATTTCATATTAAAATGTAATAATATAAATAATGTTATTCAATCATCCTGACACCATATCAACCATGGTGCCATGACGATTGACAAGCCAACACCAGCTTTTGACCCAATAAATTGCCTGCAAAAAAAAACATATTTTCTGGCAGTGCCCCTCCCAAGACTAGACTCTGTATCCGCCCCTAGGATTATCACAGATTCAGAAGAGCACCTTCAGCACTAAGAGGTGACCACACATTTAAGTACGTCTTGATAAAGTGGACAGATTATGTTCCTGATTGGTAGCTCTGGCGTGAGGAAAGAACCAGAGCACAAGGAGTGTAACAATAGCTGTGCTCCCGGTACTTGATAAAATTGTCAGATGTAAATTAAAGAGAAACTGTAAGTCCATGCGCACTAGTGATGATCATAGGAAGGGGACCTGGCCGGGGTAGAAGAAGCCAGCAATGCACTGGGCCTGCAAACCTGCTGAGTCCTGGGCTGGCTTCTTCTAGTTTTACTCTGATAGGGCAAAGGTCGTCGCCCCTCACCTCTGCAAAGAGTGTGCACTGGAATGGAGAGGTCGCGGACACACCAGTCAGCCACAGCAAGGCCAGGGTGCCAGCCAGCCACCCACAGTGACCCACTCACAGCAGGGTCAGGGTGCCAGCCAGCCACCCACCCACGGTGAGTGACCCACCTACAGCAGAACCAGGGTGTCAGCCATCCACGGTGATCCACTTACAGCAGAGACAGGGTGCCAGCAACCCATGGTGATCCCCTTACATCAAAGCCAGGGTGCCAGCCACCCACAGTGACCCACCCACAGCAGAGGCAGGGTGCCAGCAAGCCACTCACAGTGACCCACCCACAGCAGAGTGAATATAGGTGTACACTGTACACTCTGTTAGAAAGAGGCCCCCTCCAGGTCCCATTATACTCCTTTGTAGTCTCTAATGGGACCTGGAGGGGATTCTTGCTAAAAGGCTCTATAATTGACACCGGAAGGGCCTCTGTTAGAGAGACCCCCTCCAGGTCCCATTAGACTCTTTTGTAGTCTCTAATGGAACCTGGATTGGAGTCTCTCTCTAACAGGTGTGGGTCATGAGCGGAGACATGTCAGGTCATGGGCGGGGTCAGGGATGGGTCATGGGCAGGGCCTGAGTGTTGTCATTCTGCCCCTGTATGTATCTGCATACATTTCTACTATTCCAACCATTATATTATTTCTGCCAATGAAAATAAGCTTTGCCAAATTCCAAATAGAAAAAATACCCCCCCCCCAAAAAAAAAAGATAACTATGGCCCGGATTCACAAAGCACTTGCGCCGACGTATCTTGAGATACGCCGCGTAAGTGCAAATATGCGCCGTCGTATCTGTGTACCGTGCCCACAAAACCGAGATACGCCTGAAAACAGGCTTCATCCGACCGACGTAACTTGGGCGCATATTTACGCTGGACGTATTTGGCGCTTCCATTGATTTTCTATTCACATATGCAAATGAGGGAGATACACCGATTCACGAACGTACTTCTGTCCGACGCAGTGCGCGTAAAGTCATACGTCCGGCGTAAAGTTATGCCCCATAAAGGAGGTGTAACTCAGCAGCATCCATGCAAAGGGCTGCACCAGGGAACACAAGCCGACGTATTTTACGTAGTTCACGTAGGACGTGATTATGACTAGGCGTAGGTTACGTTCACGCCGTAGCAGTGATCCGACATATCTTAGGCAGTTGTTCCGACGTGATTGTGAGCATGCGCACTGAGATGAGCCCACGGGACGGCGCATGCGCAGTTGGCGATACGTATCTGTCTGGCGCTCAGCACATCATTTGCATGGGGTCACGCCTCATTAGCATGGCTCACGCCCACTTTCATTTACGCCGACTTACACCTTGGAAACCCAGCGCAGATTTGGAAGCACTGGCTTTGTGAATTCAGTGCTTGCCTCTCTGCGCTGCGTCGGCATAGCGTAAAGGAGATACGCTACGGCGGCATAAATATGCGCCAGTGTCTGTGAATCCGGGCCTATGTTTTCATAGCTGTGGCTAAATTTTCTCACATGACAGAAATATTGAATAATCTTTCTATATACACTGCCATGTGAAACCTCTGGCTGTCCTGAATAAAATAACAAGTTCAGTTCTGACAGCAAACACAAAGGCAACATTTTGAAATAAACTGACATCTCCAAAACTGACACAGTTTTGCTTCAGTAAAACAACTTCTATTATCTGATTACAGCTCTAATTAGCTACAAACTGTACCTCCCCAAATTATTTTATGCATCTCTACAAGACTGTACCTTCTACCTGTGGCTGAAAAACACATGGCTGAAATAAACACTAAGAAAATTGCATCTAATGATCAAATTCCTAAATTACAACTCACAAAATAGATTTTGGCATTGCAATTTTAACTCAGGTCTGCGAAAAAAATGGTGTATTCAGACAAAAAATAATAACAGTGTTTAGCTATTTACAGCATTATATAAATAGCATTGAATACACAACTTCTGTGGTTGTGACAACTTCTGTCTAAGGACAGGCTTTGAAAATGACAAAGTGCAGAGCTTTTGGTGGGTTTTTATCAATTTTTCAGATCTATGTGCTTTCCTGACATCAACTCTAGAGGCTTTATTAAAAATGTACTATTATTAATAATTCAGCACCTAAACCACAGGAATGGGAAATCAGTTAGTGTTACTTTTGAAAGAGAGTAAAGAAAAAACTGTCAGTCAAGCTTAAGTTACTGCATATAATCTGCTTGACGATGCAAAAGAGAAAAATGAAAATGCAGGGAATTTTCAGAAGACCATGTCTGGGTCAGGCTGAAGTTGCAGTATCAGTATATAGATATACGGTATTTAATGTAGTATGTATTTATAGATCTATCTGATATGTTCTTCTTTTCTTCCTTCTATCTTTCCTTCCTTCCATACCTAATGAACAATGCACCAGTCCTTTAGTTGGTTCACTATAATAGTATGTGTGGCAAAAAATTCACAGAGAAAGGAAACAGGTACCAGTAAAACCTTAGATTGCAAGCATAAGTCTTTCCAGAAACATGCTTGTAATCCAAACCGCTCTTATATCAAAGCAAATTTCCCCATAAGAAATCATGGAAACTCAGATGATTTGTTCCACAACCATTTATTCATAATTCATACGCTTATAGCCACGTGATAGTGATGCATGTAAGGTAAAGTAAAATCGAACATCTTAGAGTGTCTCCAGGAGCATTATTGGTAGCCATCGACGTGGAGGCCCTGTATAGCTCCATCCCACACCCCTTGGGCTTGGCCGCTATACGGGATGTCTTATTTCCCATCTTCCGTGCTGATCAGAAGCTTGGGGAATTCCTCATCATGGCCTTGGAGTTCATACTCTATCACGGTGTCTTCTCGTTTGACGGCTCCCACTTCCTCCAGGTGCAGGGGTTTGCGATGGGGACCTCTTGTGCCCCATCGTATGCCAACCTGTACCTGGGGGAGTGGGAAAAACTATTCCTGACCAGTAACCAGGTAGAACCATTTATTCATCTCGTATCTGGATGGTTCAGATATATTGACGATGTCCTCATGATTTGGGAGGGATCTACTGAGGAGCTCGAGTCATTCATGTCCATCATGAATTGCAATGAGCTGAACCTAAAGTTCACAGTATCCTCTAGCGACTCTCAAATCCCCTTTCTTGATGTTACCCTACTCAAAAACCCCGATGGGTACCTATCAACAGGGCTCTACAGAAAACCCACGGCGGGTAATACAATATTGCACGCTTCCAGTGCACACCCCACATCTCTGATAGGATCAATACCCTATAGTCAATATCTACGCCTCAGACGCAACTGTTCTACCCAGGAATCCTTTCTACGGGAGGCAGCTGGATTACGTGATAGATTACTACACAGAGGGTACTCGAAAAAAATCCTCAAAAGATCATTTCAATGATCAAATGGACAAATTAGATCACACCTACTGGTGCAATCAGGCAAGAAGTCCCCTGATGGCAGTGATGTTACCAGACTAATCACTAAGTACCACACTCAACATCAACAAACGAGAGGAATCTTCAAACAATTCTGGCACCTACTCTCCTTTGACCCTCAACTCGGTCCCTTTGTACCAAAAGAGCCAGCGATAACTTATCGACGGGCCTGCTCACTCAAAGACCACATTGTGGCCAGTGAGTTCAAGGACAACTTCAGGAAAGATCCTTGCAAAAGGAAGGGTACCTTCACCTGTGGGGGCTGCTCCATTTGTCGATACATCAATATAGAGCGAGACATTGTATTACCCAATGGTCGGCCTTATAGACCGAGACACTTTGCTAATTGCAAGACATTTGGTGTAATATACTTACTCACTTGTCAATGTAACAGGTTCTACGTGGGAAAAACCAAATTACCATTTTTTAAGCGAGCTTCCCGGCACCTACATGCCATGCGTTCGGCCAACCCAGACTTACCACTAGGGCGCCACATCTTGTCTCAACACAATGGACTTTTTTCAGGTGTTAAATTTTTAATCCTCGATAGGATCCATCCAAGCCCCAGAGGTGGGGATTGGAATAAGATCCTCTTACAATATGAAACTCGTTGGATTGCCGAACTAGAGGCTAATCTTCCACCGGGCCTCAATGAACAGATTAGCTTTAGGCCTTTCTTGGAAGGTTTCTCCTGAAAAAAAAGACTGAAAAAGACTATTTTGTACTACGGGGACCTTATGTCACCTATTGTCCCCATCCGTAACCTCTTTTATTATTTATTATTATCTCTTTTTCTATTCTGTCAACTCCCATGTCAGTATCACATACTCAATGTTCCCTGTATGTATCACTATGCTCATGTACCCTCCTGCATACCCCCGGGGACTTCGCTTTCCAAGCGCAGATCGGCTCGATTGGCATCCCCTTTATTGTCACTCCCTAGCTAGGCGCACGTAAGCCGTCTGCCCTCTTTCCATGGGAGACGGCTTTTTCTGACCTGGTCTCCTTGCACCCTTTGGTGTCTCTGACCGTGGGTCGATACTTGCGCCTATAACAGGGGCAGGGATCACACAGTGGACATTCCCATGCCCCTGTTTTTCCTTATTGCCCCTGGACCTATTAGCCCATGTGTCCATATTTTTGTATAATTATGATATCCTTATATATAAAAAATCTTTTTATATTGCTGTCCCTTTAATTTTACGGTTGAGCATACCTGTATTTAAAAATTATTGTACATACAAACTTCTACTTGCACTGAGCAATACTTGTGTTTACAAACTTTTGTATATACAAACCTCTACTTGCATTTAGCAGTTTTAATATATTAATCCCCTTTCTTTACTATTTCCTCCTTAGCTGACTTTTTATGTACTTATCTCCCCCCATACCTGCGTTGTTTATGCCCTTGTATCATACGTCTCTTGCTTATTCTGTACAAACAGCTAACTCATTTGCATATCTCCTCTCCTTGATCACTTGCTGTTTAGCTCTTACGGCGTTGTGGCGTGCTGGCGTCATTCGCGCTGTCAGGCGGCTAGTGTGGGCGGAGGTGAGAGAGCAGGACGTATCTTCTGCCCTCTCTCTCTGTCCCGCCCATTGTATACATCACGTAGTTGCATCTTGATGCAGCTCTGCCACACCTACGTCACCAGTGCGGGCTTCCATGTGAGGAGAGCGGGGCACACCCGTCCTCCCCCTCCTCACTCGGAGGCGCTTCACGTCGACACTTTCCAGCACCGCCCCCTTTTCCACACTGACCCAAAGCAACTCATGCTTTCTTTGACAGACGCCTCCTACCTCACTCCCCTTTCCCTCCCTTCTCCTATTTAAAGCCAAGCAGCCCCACAATGTCAGACATTGCTGGACGGCTGCAGTATCATTATATACCTCACACTGCTTGTGCTCTTTTCCCATGTAAGTACTGTCTCCTTTGATGTTTCCCAGCCAGACTTCCAACCTGTCTTCATTGCCTTACATGTCCTTCCCTCATACTCTGTATATCTCTAAATTGCCATTTATATTATTTTCACTTTCCAGCTTCTGAGCTCTCTACTGACCTCTTTGGCTACTCTTTGATATTACAGGTATGTCTCTCACCTTATATATAATTTCTTGGTTCAGTTTTCTTTTTCTTTTGCGTTTTTTGCTTCTGGCACCGTTGATATTATCTTGTCCTTTTATTTATATTTTGGGACAGGTAAAAATAAAAATACAACCTAATAAACTTTTTACGCTGTGACACTTCGGGCCAAAGGTCTTGCTACTTTGTCACTGATATAGGATGCCAGTCCTCATTCCTGTCTTCACCATCTGAGGTTTGCCATGCGTCCCGACTGTGATGTCCTATTAAGGGGTGTGCTGAGCCGTTGAAACGTCTTGGGTGGTATGATGTTTTCTTATCTGTGCCAGTTTAATATGCATTTTTCCATTGTATGTTATTATTTTCAACACATTGCTATTTATTTATTTTTTTCTAGAAAAATTGTTTGTTACACTCTCTGACTCTGTTAAACTATTATATATTTTTGTATCTACTATGACTACTTGTACTACTGTTGCCTAAAAAGCCCCACCCTGGGGGATCCTCCATTTTTTCATGTAAGGGATGAGGTCAATGGCAGTGCAGAGGATGGTCCATGTGGACAGCTTTACCCCAGATGTCTAAATACTTACCGTATTTATCGGCGTATAACGCGCACTTTTTTCCCCTTAAAATCAGGGGAAAATCGTGGGTGTACTGTGCACTCGGCTAGGCTCGGCCACGCTCGGCTTCGCCCGCAGGACCGCGAGAGAAGCCGACATAGACCGAGCCGAGTGTACTGCGCACTCGGCTAGGCTCGGCCACGCTTGGCTCTGCCCGCAGGACCGCGAGAAAAGCCGACATAGACCGAGCCGAGTGTAGTGCACATTCGGCTACGCTCAGCCACGCTCGGCTCCGCCCGCAGGACGCAGGAAATCCGGCAAGACAGCAGATGGACACCTCCAAAGCCGCAGATGGACACCCACAAGGCTGGATGGGCCGCAGACGGACACCGGACAAGGCCGCCGATAGACGGCCTTGTCCTTCAACTTCCCTTCTAAGTTTGGGGTGCGCGTTATACGCCGGCGAGCGTTATACGCAGATAAATACGGTATATGTACTTACTTTAATCATCAACCATGAGAGTTGCTAAATGTTGTACCTTCATTAAATGTAGCCATATTGCCACATAATTTTTCGGCTTCTGAAAAACGACAACATTTTTTTCGAGCATGCTGCATTTTTTAACAACGTTTTAAACAATGTCGTTTTTCGAGTTGTAAAAAATGATCGTGTGTGGGCTAAAACGACGTTAAAACCCCACGCATGCTCAGAAGCAAGTTATGAGACTGGAGCGCTCGTTCTGGTAAAACTACCATTCATAATGGAGTAAGCACATTCATCACGCTGTAACAGACAGAAAAGCGTGAATCGTCTTTTGCTAACACGGAATCAGCTAAAGCAGCCCCAAAGGTGGCGTCATCCGCATGGAACTTCCCCTTTATAAAGCCTTTGTACATATTGTACGTCACCGCGCTTTGCTAGAGCATTTTTTTAAAAACAATGGTGTGTGGGCAACGTCGTTTTAATGATGAAGTTGGAAAAACGTTGTTTTTTCTACATACTGAAAAACTTTGTTTTTTTAATGCCGAAATATTATCGTGTGTACACGGTATTAGAGGTGCCTCTCTTCTCTTTTATACTCAGTTGTGACATGATGCTACTTGTATATCAAGATATCGCTTGTATATCAAGTCAAAATTTATAAAACAATTTTGCTTGTCTTGCAAAATGCTCTCAAACCAAGTTACTCTCAAACCAAGGTTTTACTGTAGTTTTTTTTTTTTTTTAAACGGTTTTTATTGAGAATAAAAAGAAGTACAATACAACTTATGCAATGCATCAATACAATGACATGAGAGTAAAGAATGGACGTCCCCTACATGCGGGTCAGACCTCTAGTAGTGAACATAGGAGAAACGTGATATACTGCAAATCACATATTATAAACTACTGTAGTTAGATTACAGCCACAACCTGACCCCTACAAACAGGAACAGCAGTGGTGTGGTAGAATCCCCAATTTAAATTAGAACTGTGACCAGGCTATGACCATTAATGCGCCACTATGAATGTAGTATTGATGTGTGCATGTGGGAAACAACAACAACTCGGCCCTTCCCTGTAAAAATTAATGAACATATTTCAAACATAAACAGAGGTCTAACTAATCACAGTGTTCCTAAACATTATTCACTTTACCATAACAGAGACCCCAGAGGTTTTGATCATTGACAAGTATGTGTCTCCATGGAGGGGCAGTTCTAGTAAAAGAGGGGTCTCATGAATAGAAACTTTATGGATTTATGGGTTGAAGTCCTACTTTCACTATGGAATGAATATGGAGTAGGACATCAATGCCTTTATTAATGCAGCATGAGTGTTTCTCCTGAGTTTGGACTGTTAGTCCCTGATTCTTACTTCTATTATTGAGATATGATGCTGGCTTATTCATAATATAGGTATTCAGCTTTCAGTGCTGTCGCACTTTGAATAATAATTGCACGGTCATGCAACGATGTACCCAAATTTCATTTTTATATATTTTTTCCCACAAAAAGAGCTTTCTTTTGGAGGTATTTAATCACCATTATTTATTTTATTTTTTGCAAAACAAATGAAAAAAGTATTTATTTTTACGTTGTTACCGTTATAAAATGTTGTTTTCTCCTTCACTAACAGGCACTAATGAGGCTGCACTGATGGGGCCTGATGAGGCAGCACTGATGGGCACTGATAATATGAAACTGATAAGGTGGCACTGATGGGCACTAATATGAGGCACTGAAATGCAGCACTGATGGGCACTGATATGCAGCACTTGTGAGGAGTGCAAATGGGCTATTGACCCTCTGTTCCTCTTTTCCTTTGGCTTAAACTCGAGTCAATAAGTTTTCCCTGTTTTTTGTGGTAAAATTAGGTACCTCGGCTTATACTTGGGTCGGCTTATACGAGTAAATATGGTACTTTAATTGGTAGGGTTTTCATACACTTTAGGTTGTGCATATTTAGTCTGTTTTGTAAACTTTGCAATCAAGGTTTCACTAATAAAACACACCATCTGATAATTAAGCAACAGGGACATTTCTTCAATGTCATAATACAAGTTTAATGAAACCCCCTCTATGAAATTCCCTTTTTGCTTAATAATTTGTAGAATATATGTTAAAAAATGTATGCAGTATCAGAACCAACAATTAAAATTCTTAAAAAGTAGTGATGATATGCAACCTGTAGAAACATTTTACAAACAATTTGTTTTCAGTTGACGGGAGTCACAGAAGTCAGAGAAGCCAGAAATGGACAATTTCTGTTTTGTGCTATGCATGTTTCACATTATGTCACATTTTTGTACTGTCTTCCTGAATAAGTCTCCTGTTGTCCCATCTAACTACCAACAATGGATAACCTGAAATGAGCAAACATTTCTTCAAGAGAAGCTAAAGATCTGAACAAGCTTAGTTTCAGATAATATGTTTTATGGTTACATATTTAATTTGAAAAAATACACTTCTAAAAAAGCGACACTAAATATCCGTAATCTCCAAAAATGATCGATATATCTATAGAACTATATAACTATATAACTACTTAAAGTGGAGTTCCACCCATAAATATAACATTACATCAGTAGTTTTAAAAAAATGTCATTAGTCCTTTACAATTTTTTTTTTTTTTTTTAGATGCCTTCAAAGTGTTGTTGCTAGGCAGAATAGTTAATCTTCCCACTTCCTGTACCTAGGTGCTTAATGCTTCCTAACCTACACCGCACAGACTTCTGGGAATGTAGTGGGTGTAACTTTCCAGGAGTCTGTGCACTCCCCAGTCTCAAAGAATCATGTGACTTGGACAGCACAGGTGCTGAAACCTGATCTGACACTGCTTGTGCAGCACTGAGCATGTGCGAGATCTGCAAGGCTGAAATCCAGGAAGTCATACAGTCTGGCTTCATGATGCCCACACTTAAGATAGCCCCAGTCAATTTCTATTTTATAAAGTGTCTAAATGCTGTAACAACCCAACAAAACGGACCTTAGTTTACAGACTAACTTTACTAGAATACATTAAGCTTGTGTATTACAGGGGTATTTATATTTAAAAAGTGAAATTGTGGCCGGAACTCCGCTTTAATGACCCTGTAATCTACTTATCATTAAATCTTTTTACTGTGTTTTTCTGCCTCCATGCAATGTCTTCCATTACCACCCAAACCTCTTATTTTCCATTGACTTCTCACTTCCCTTTATGTGGCGTGAGCAGTGCACATTAGCTGTGGTCATGTGTACTCTTCCATGTACAAAACAAATTCAATAGTCTAAAGTCCTTCTTGGGAGTGGGCAAGACAGGGTGGCTACATTCCTACATACAGTGGGTCCATGAAGAACAAACATGGCCACCACCTAACAGGAATTCATAACAGCAAAAAAGGAATTTGGAGATTTGAAGGAGACTGAGAGCAATAGAAGGGACTTTTTTAAAGTTAAAGTGATACTAATGCCTAGTACACACGATCGTTTTTTCCGGCGCATAATAGACCGACGGTTTTCTCGAAAGAATTCCTCTCAGCCTGCCTTGCATGCACACGCTCAGACGAAAGTCCGGTGGTCCAAAGCGCAGTGACGTACAACACGTACAACGGGACTATAAAGGGGAAGTTCCATTCCAATGGCACCACCCTTTGAGGGCTCCTTTTGCTGATCATTGTGTTAGTAAAAGTTTGGTGAGAGACGATTCGCGCTTTTCAGTCTTTGTGCTTTTTAGTCCGTTACAGCGCGACGAATGTGCTATCTCCATTACGAACGCTAGTTTTACCAGAAAGAGCGCTCCTGTCTCATACTAGATTCTGAGCATGCACGGTTTTCTGCCTGTCGGAAAACCATACAGACAAACGGTTTTCCCGTTCTGATTTTTGGCCTGACCGGAAAAAAGAGGTTCTGATCTATTTTTTTTGTCTGGCAGTTTTCCCATCTGAATAACTGTGATGGAGCATTCCCGACGAAAAGCTCAAATAGCAGTTTTCCTGTCGGAAAAAAATGTCTGTGTGTACGAGGCATAAAGTCTATTTTTTTTTGTTCATTAATAATAACAAACATGTTATACTTACATGCTCTGTGAAGTGGTTTTGCATAGAGCAGGCCAAATCCTCCTCTTCTCAGGTCCCTAATTCGGTGCTCCTGGCCCCTCCCTCCTGTTGAGTGCCCCCACAGCAAGGAGTTTGCTTGCTTCCTTTCAGACACAAAGCCTTAGGCCCCTTTCACGCTGGAGCGGGAGACACGGTGGCGGTATAGCGGCGATATACCGTCAGCTTTGCCACGGGATTCGACCGCTAGCAGTGCAGTATTAACCCCCGCTAGCAGCCGATAAAGGGTTAATACCACCGGGCGGTATTGCCGCGGGTTCCCATTGTTTTAAATGGGAAGGAGCGGTATACACACCACTCCAAAGATGCTGCTGACAGGAGATTTTTTTTCTTTCCCGCCAGCGCATCGCCTCAGTGTGAAAGCCCTCTGGCTTTCACATTGAGTATGCAGTGCAGGAGTTTTTCAGGTGGTATAGCAGCGCTATTTTTAGCGCTGTACCACCTGAAAAACTCCTCAGTGTGAAAGGGGTCTTAGTCTTACCCCCTTTCTCTTCTCAATTGCTCAATGACATTGGTTGACAGCAGTGTGAACCAATGGCGCCACACTGCTGTCTCAGCCAATGAAGAGGGGAGTCTCAGACACCGAGTCTCTTGTGCAACATCGCTGGATCGAGATGGGGCTCAGGTAAGTATTAGGGGGGCTGAGGGGGGTTGCTGTACACAGAAGATTTTTTTTATCTTAATGCATAGAATAAAAAAAAACTTCTGCCTTTACAGCCACTTTAGGAATGTATACTTTAATATCATTTTTTGTTTACATCAGTTTAGTGTCATGTTATATACAACCTCAAGTGCTCCTATTCACTATTTTATTATTTCTTATATTTCTATACCAAGTGATCCTACTATTATCTAAGTGCCAGTTCATATACCATTCATACAGTATATTCCAATGTTAGTATAAAACAAACATTTCATGAGAAATATATTACATCCAAAAAGTGCTGCATGATAGTTCATATTACAACAGTGCAACACATTTATCCAACCATGAATAATTCAGTCCCATCAGTGTAACACTATTAGTATGTGTAATCCATTTCATTCTGTCAGGGGAATTCGGAAAGAGAATTTTTACGTGCCTCCTCACAACAAAATTTCAGTTTGTTTGATTGATTTATGTACTTATTATGGACATGAACTGACGGTGGAGGTGCACCGAGACAAGGCTGTACATACAGACACTCCACCCACTGTGCTTCCTTCTCCCAGTTGCACCTGTCAGGAAATATTGTACCTGGGGGATGGAGCCTGATAGGATTACACAGACACTAATTCCCCATCAGGTATGTTCTGCTTGGTATTGACAACAGGCAGCCCTTATTGACTCCAGAATCTGCCTACCATCTGCTATCAATTACAAGGTGAAAGCAGACTTGATGAGGAACTTGTGTCTCAGCTTCCCCATAACACTCAACCCATTGCAGCATTACTGCTTACTAGGAGGTTGTTAGCTGTGAAGCTGGCAGTGTCCTTAATAATTGTAATAGGAAGGGGGAACCAGCAGCAAATATGCCACTCTGCTGCACTGTGTACAGGGACAGGCACCAAGTTAGAAGTTGGGTTTAATTATCTCTAGTCTTGCTATCTATGGACTGGATGTAATTATTTTTGAATTTGGTGAAATAATAGCGCTACTTTGTAAAAATGGCAACATTAAAGGGGTTGTAAAGGTTCGTGTTTTTTCACCCTAATGCATCCTATGCATTAAGGTGAAAAAACACCTCGCTGCCATAGGCCCCCAGCCTGCCTGTTTTACTTACCTGAGCCCGTTAACCTGCTGTGCACGTCCCCTGGCGTCCTCATCTCCACAGAGTCTGGCCGTTGATTGGATAGATTGATAGCAACGCAGTCATTGGCTCCCACTGCTGTCAATCACATCCAATGATGCGGCCGTCGGGGGGCAGGACCAAGTCATACATTTGGAGTCTATGGATGCCAACTGTATGACACGGAAGCATGCCCGCAAGCTTACCCCCTCGGGAAAGAGCTTCCCAGAGGGGGTTAGCGTTAGCAGGAAGGAGCCGAGACAGCCGCCGTGGGACCCCAGAACAGCAGGATCAGGGCCACTATGTGCCAAACGAACTGCACAGCGGAGCTAAGTATGACATGTTTGTTATTTAATAAAAAAAAAATCAAACCTTTACAACCCCTTTAAGGTCTTGTACTCACGGCAGGACATGTCCGATGAAAACGGTCTGCAGACCGTTTCCATCGGACATGTCTGGCCGGGGACTGCCCGGGGACTTCTGTTCGATGGCTATACACACCGCGGTCCGGGGCGTGTCCGCGGTGTCGCCACGACAATGACGCGGCGACGTGGGCGGCCCGCCTTTAAAATGCTTCCACGCATGCGTCGAAGTCATTCGACGCATGCGAGGGATGGCGGGCGGCAGGACATGTACGGTAGGTCTGTACAGACGACCGTACATGTCCGGGCGGACAGGTTTCCAGGAACTGTTTTAAAGCAAGTCCAGGAAACAGTTGTCCGCTGGAAACCTGTCCGATCCGCCCGAAAATGGTCCGCTCGGGCCAACACACGGCCAAACATGTCTGCTGAAATGGTCTGCGGACCAGTTTCAGCAGACATGTTTGGTCGTGAGTACGGGGCCTCAGAACTACCTGAATTTGCCACAGTTACCATTTTAAATGGTCATAGCACCAGAAAAGTGTTGGTATTTATTTACTAAAATCCCCCGTGTTTCTTCTATAATCTTTATCTTTCATGATTTCCACTCTTGCAAAATGCGGAATTATATAGTTACATAGTTACATAGTAGGTGAGTTTGAAAAAAAACACAAGTCCATCAAGTCCAACCTATGTGTGTGATTATATGTCAGTATTACATTGTATATGTCTGTATGTTGTGGTCGTTCAGGTGCTTATCTAATAGTTTCTTGAAACTATTGATACCCCCTGCTGAGACTACAGCCTGTGGAAGGAAATTCCACATCATTGCCGCTCTTACAGTAAAGAACCCTCTACGTAGTTTAAAGTTAAACCTCTTTTATTCTAATTTTAATGAGTGGCCACGTGTATTGTTAAACTCCCTTCTGCAAAAAAGTTTTATCCCTACTGTGGGGTCACCAGTACCATATTTGTAAATTGAAATCATATCCCTTCTCAAGTGTCTCTTCTCTAGAGAGAATAATGGATTCTGTGCTGGTCCCAGCACAGAACCCTGGGGGACCCCACTACCCACCCCTGACCCTTCCGAGTACTCCCCATTTATCACCACCCTCTGAACTCGCCCTTGTAGCCAGTTTTCAATCCATGTATTCACCCTATGGTCCATGCCAACAGACCTTATTTTGATTTCTTCTTCTTGTTCACTTCAACGAGCCACAGAAGCATGCATCAAAAGATATAATGTATTTCTGATTAAATATTTGTTTTATACTCACATTGGTATATATGAATGGAATGTGCGCTAGCAGAAATATATATCTATATATAGATATATATGAAATAGATATATGAGTAATATAGAACGTTGTAAAAAAATTGTGCTGGCTTGTTCGAAAAAGGGAAACACATTATACTGCACATTGCAAAGAGAAGGAACAAATATATGAGTCACTTTAAAGCTGAACTCCAGCTTTTGATATACTTTACAGTTTGGCCCAAACTATCTCTGTCCCTCGCTAACATGTGAGGCCACTGGATGTGCAGTATAAACTGTGTGTAGCTGAGGCTACATACAGCATGATGTACCACGTTCCAGGTTCGAGCCGATTGACTCTACAATAAACCAACACATTTTTCTTCATCTCTGGATGTACAACTTTTTCTCTTTGTTGCATTGATTTCCCAGGTTGCAGACCTTGGCAGACTCCCAGTCTTGTTGCCAGATTAGTATCAAGAGATCTTTAATTTGCAGGCAGCCTTGGAGAAGTGTACACTTCCCTTTTCATTAATGTTACATATCTCTTTGGAGGGTTTGATATTTAGCATTTTGCTTGGGCATCATGCACCAACGCGTTTCAAGATTTATGAATTACTCTTTTCATCAGGGATGATTTAATTGTTTCAATTTATCACCAAAAATATTACCACTTCTCATGAAGGCTGCCCATATCAACCTCCATTTGCTTGTGAGCAGGGGTCCATGCAAGGATCATAAAGATTCCCATACCATGGAAAAGGGAGAATTACACAAGGCCCATTTTCCAATGCTGTTTACCAAAAAACAAACTGTACAGGTCTGCTCCTTAGCACATTTCATACGATTGTTGTTTTACTCCAGGCAGGAAATATTTTCCTCCAGTGGTAAATCCACCAAATAGATTTTTATTTTTATTTTTTAAACAACTCTATCCTATAGGCAGACTTGCTGGCAAGTAAGCATATGGACTGCCATACCTTTAACAAGATGTGTACAGGGCTCATTAATAACTTTTTTACGTTTTTTTTTACATACTTTTTACTTTTTATTTTTAAAATCCTTAAGAAAGTTGGAATATAAAGGAAAACAGCAGATGGCTGGATCGGGAACCAACAGATCAGATTACAAAAAGTGGATCAGACAGACTGCCAATGGAGTGGATTTTCATTGTTCCCTCATCTCTATGTATAACATATGTGTGATAAACATATAATTTAAATATCATTTGCATAACAGCCAGATGCTAATAAATGTGAGCATGTGTAAAATGTTAGTACAAAGAATTGATTGTGCCAGTGTGGCAGACATATTTTCCATAGAGCAGTATTTAAAGTGTAATTTAAAATCTTGCATATAGCCAATGAAAAATAGCAATGATGTATCAAATGTGCTGATTTGTTTCATTTGAACATACGTTTACTTTTCTAAGTGCCTTACACTTTGTTTTATCTAAATTAAATAGGACTAGGTACTACATACTATCATATTTGACTTTCATTTTGAGGGATATAAAGTTGACCTTTCAATAACTTTACAAGTCTTTATCACTAAATGCCTAAAATATCATAGTTTACAGCTACAATATTTTTTTTTTTCAAAAAAGCTTTTGCTTTTATTATTAGAAATCAGTCATTGTTCTCTCTTTCAAATGTTTTTGGTTGATGAGTCTGCTGCAGGCAGGAGCAACAATTCCCCAAGTCCCTTTCCCCTCAATGATCAAACTACAACATTCTAATTACGGTATGTCGCTCATCACAACATTTGTGAATGCAACAGAGAACTGCACAGGCACCCACATTTACATGAGTGCATCATCTCAGAGCCAGCAACTCAGTTCAGAAAGCTCATGTTAAACCTGGTTGATTCCAGAACAAAGATGGCAATGTCATTCTGGGAAAAAAAAGCAGAGAAAAGCATGAGCCGTTTGACACTTTTCTGGGGACCAGTGACATTATTACAGTGACCAGTGCTAAAAATATGCATAATATTACTGTACCAATGCCACTGGCAGGGAAGGGGTTAACATCAGGGGCGATAAAAGGGTTTACTGTTTGCTTAACTAATGTTTCAGTGTAGTGCAGGGGGTGCTTTTACTAGTGAAAGACATGGATCAATGTTTCTGCTTTACAGAAACACAGGATCCATGCCTTCTGTGCCGACAGAACGACAATCTGCCCTGTTTACATAGGCAGACTGCCATTCCGTCAGAGTACCTAAAGATTAGATTGTCCGGCGGACATCGGGTCCACAAGACCCGCTGATCAGCTTCCGCTGTGTAAAATCACAATGGGAACGAGCTGCTGGCGGCACTCACGCCCAAAACCCGGAAGTACGGAATCACATATATGTACAATATATATATATATATATGATTCTGTGCAGCGCAGCCGCCCTGTAGCAGTAAATGTGCTATGGGGCAGTCAGTAAGTGGTAAGGGTAGATGTCCGAAGTTTTTGTTAAGGGTAGGTGTTAACCGCTTAAGGACCGCCGCACGATCATTTACGTTGACACAATAGCACCGCTGAGCAAGTGGGCGTACAGGTACGTCCCCTTTAATTTGCCGCCGTGTGGATGTGCTCGCCACCGGTGGCGCATTTGGGACCCTTTCACGAGCTCCGTGACTGTGCCCGTGGAACCCGCAGACTCGATGTCCACTGGTGTTCCACGATTGTGTCACGGAGCTGGAAAACGGGGAGATGTAAGCACAACATCTCCCCGTTCTTCCTAGTGACATGTCACTGGTCTAATCGGGAGCAGCGATCAGTAATGTCCCCTAAAAGTTAGAATCGCTCCCTAAGACACACTTAACCCCTTCAGCGCCCCCTACAGGTTAACCCCTTCACTGCCAGTGTAATTTTTACAGTAATCAGTGTATTTTTATAGCACTGCTCGCTGTAAAAATGACAATGGTCCCAAAATGATGTCAAAAGTGTTCGATGTGTCCGCCACAATGTCGCAGTCATGATAAAAATCACTGATCGCCGCCATTACTAGTAAAAAAAACATATTAATAAAAATGCCATAAAACTATCCCCTATTTTGTAGATGCTATAAATTTTGTGCAAACCAATCAATAAACGCTTATTGCATTGTTTTTTACCAAAAATATGTAGAAGAATACATATCGGCCTAAACTGAGGAAAAAAAATGTTTTATATATTTTTTGGGCACATTTATTATAGCAAAAAGTTAAAAATATTGTTTTTTTTTTTCAAAATTGACGCTATTTTTTTGTTTATAGCACAAAAAATTAAAAACGCAGAGGTGATCCAATACCACCAAAAGAAAACTCTATTTGTGGGAAAAAAAGGATGCCAATATGGTTTGGGAGCCACGTCGCACGGCCGCACAATTGTCAGTTAAATCGACGCAGTGTCAAATAGCAAAAAGTGGCCTGGTCTTTGGCCAGCCAAATGGTTTGGGGCTTAAGTGGTTAAAGCAGAGTTCTACCCAAAAATGGAACTTACGCTTTACGTGCAGATGACCCCCTGATGTGCCACATTTTTGGGGGGGAATGGATACCCTCTTTTTAGAGGGATCCAGCTCCCACTTCCTCCCGGGGGCAATCAGGCATAACAAAGTCTAGAAAGTGCTCCGCCCAGCCTGGATTTCTAAACAAGTCCCAAATGTGAGATGACCTTCCAAAAGAGCTGATGTGTTTCAGAGCTAGAGAGCTCAGCCCGTACCTCCCCCACTCTCTGCTCCTCTCTGTACTCTTGCCGGCAAGTCCTTAGCGGCCAATGACATCACCAGTTGGTAGAACGCTGTTGGGCAGCCAGCTCAGCTTACTGTTTTGCTGTTAAGAGTACAGAAAGTACACAGGACTTTACAGTGCTCCCTACCTCATGTAGCACAGAAGCTAACAGAGGATCGCTCAGATCAGGCACTCCTCAGGGAACCCCAGAGTGCCACAACACCCTGGTTGAGAAACACTGGGCTGGAATTCCACTTCAAATATCAATTTAATTATTTAAACTGTTTAAATATTGACTTATTTTTTTAAAGGACTGTCTATAAGATTTAAGGTTAAGAGTAAAAAATGTGCTGTCAGTAAAAAATGTGTGAGCCCCGCTACTCTGGTGCCGGCTACAGAAGAATATGGAGCTTGGAACCCATGCACAGATATATTTATCTCATAGGAAAATAAAATAAAAAAGGGAAGGCAATTTATTGTTCCATCATCTAACTACATCTGGATTTTTTTTTTTTTGGATGGACCAAATGTTCAAAATATAATTGAAGCTTTATTCCAGGCATAGAGGAAACTACAAGGGCATCATCAGATGAATTCTGTTGCCTTTCATTTATAGCTGCCCATAGCATGATTAATAACTGCCAGGTAAATGTGGTGCAGTGGCTGCTCAGGAGTAATATCACAGTTTTGCAGTCATACAGCTTACAGTGCTGCTAAACTACTATAATTGACAAGACTGATGTAGAACAGACACATAATCATGCATTATACATGCCAGCTTGGTATGTAATTTCAAAAAACATCAAAACAGAAAATGCATTATATTAATTATCGCATTGTTAGAAATAGTGAGTTAATTTTGGTTCAGTCCTGTGATTTACACAGATGGTTTCTTATAAATTATTGAACAGTTAATTAGCATCTTTACTAGATTAAATCGGACTGTTACATTTGTCTTTCTGTAATAATGGTAGCATGACAAACCAGCGCTAAAGCGGGAAAGTAATGATAGATTATTTACAAAAATAGAAGCAGAATGCTCATATATTCATGTACTAATGGATACAAATATTATTTTTATATATGCTTTGTTTACATCACACAAGTGCACCACTAATGACAATGTATTATATGAAGGAAGAAAATGTACTACTTGCAAAAATAAAAGCCTCTAGTTCAAGGACAAAAATGTACCAATTCATTTGATTTTTAAAGATGCTAAGCTAAAAATCTACAGGCTTGGAAAAATCTGTTTGCAAATTGAAAGAAAACTGTCTAAAAGACAGAATTCAGAGAGTCGTGGTTAATGATTCTTACTCTGAATGGTCTAAGGTTATTAGTGGTGTACCTCAAGGTTCAGTGTTGGGACCTTTACTTTTTAATATATTTATAAATGATATTAGGTGTGGGATTAAAAGTACCATTTCAGTCTTTGCAGATGCCACCAAGCTATGCAGTGAAATAACGTCCTTACAGGATGTCTCCAACTTACAACCCAACCTCAATGCTCTGTTTAACCATATCAGCACTTTCGCCCCCTTCCTTCCCAGTCCAATTTTCAGCTTTCAGAGCTCTCGCATTTTCAATGACAATTGTGCGGTCATGCTACACTGTACCCAAATGCCATTTTTATCATTTTGTTCACACAAATAGAGCTTTCTTTTGGTGGTATTTATTCATGACTCCGCTTTTTATTTTTTTTGCGATATAAGCGAGAAAAAAAGCGGAACTTTGGAAAAAAAAAAATATTTTCGTCTTTCTATTAAAAAAAAATCCAACAAAATCTAATTTTGTCATACATTTAAGCCAAAATATATTCTACTACATGTTTTTGGTAAAAAAAATCAGTTTAGTGTATAATTGGTTTGTGTGATCACGGACATATGTACGCAAATGATCATGTACAGATGTGTGCAGGTGATTACGGACATATGTGTGCAATGATCATTGGGACATGTGATTTTACTGTTACATATGTGGGGGGCAGGTGTTTTTACTATGTGGGGACATGTGTTTTGGGGACATGTGTTTTGGGGACATGTTTGTTTACTTTGTGTTTTACACTGTGTGGGACACTAGACTGGTGATCAGTGAGTAAAAAGCTGAAAAAAACAGCTCATGCTCACTGATCACCAGCCAGCTGCAGCGATCCGCCCTCCTCTCCTCAACGACGACTTCTGTGTAAGGATAGGAGAGCCGATCACCTAGCAACCGGCTGTTTACATCACATGACGGCTGTGATTGGACATGGCCGCCATGTGATCAGGAGGGCCAATCACAGTGCCCTCCAGCCGAACTATGATGCGCCATGTCCGGGTGAGACGAGTGCATCGGGATCGCGCGTGCGATCCCCCTTCTTTTGAGGGACGTTCCTGAACATCCACTCAGAAGGAGAGAGCGCCCACCCGGCCGTATATATGTGCAGTGGCCAGGTGAGAAGTAGTTAATTGGGCAACTATGTGGCAAATGTGGTTTAATGTTGATAAATGTAATGTTATGCACTTTGGAGCTAAGAATATGCATGCATTATAAAATACTAGGAGAAATACAACTGGGGAATCAGTGGTGGAGAAGGACCTGGGTGTTTTGGTAGATCATAAACTTAACAATAGCATGCAAAACCAAGCTCCATTTTCCAAAGCAAGCAAAATCCTTTCTTGTATTAAGAGCAGAGAGAGAGATATCAATTTAGCCCTGTACAAATCATTAATAAGACCTTATCTGGTTCAGTTTTGAGCACCAGTTCATAAAGGGGATATCAGAGATCTGGAGAAAGTGCAGAGAAGGGCAACCAAACTAATAAGAGGCATGGAGGAGCTCAGCTAGGAGAAAAGATTAGAGGAACTGAATGTATTCACTCTTGAGAAGAGGAGAATAAGGGGGAATATGATCAACATGTACAAATATATAAGGGGTCGATATAGTGAACATGGTGTTGAGTTATTCACTTAGTACAAGGGGGCACACAAGGGAGCACACTTTACGTCTGGAGGAAAAATGGATTTAATCCCCAAATACGGAAATGTTTCTTTATAGTAAGAGCTGTGAAAATATTGAATAGACTTCCTCCAGAGGTGGTTCTGTCCAGCTCAATAGATTGTTTTAAAAAAGGCCTGGATTTTTTCCTAAATGTACATAATATAACTGGATACTAATATTTATAGGTAAAGTGGATCCACGGAATATCCGATTGCCTCTTGGGAGATCATGAAGGATTTTTTTCCCCCTGCTGGAGCAAATGGATCATGCTTTGCTGGGGCTTTTTGCCTTCCTCTGGATCAACTATAAATATAGGATTGTGTATATAAGATCCCCCCCCCCCTTTTATAGATTAAACTAGATGGATTTTTTTTCAACAAGACTAACTATGTAACTATGAAATTATTTGCAAGGACAAAAAAATATTTTTGCAAATAATTGTGTTATTTATACAGTTTAGGAGCAAACGTAAAGCAATCCTGTGGCCGTGTATTGTCAACAACAGGGTCACCTAAATGCCCAGTCTTCCAGCAGCACAAAATAACTTTTCATTAGCTCCATGGTTGCAGAATTTAGGATGGGAAGTTGAAGACAGGATGCCCATTGCTTATACATGGCTGAGGATTGCACCACTGCCCCCCACGTGACAACCTTAGGCCAATCACCAAGCATAAGTGCTGTCAGGTGTGAGTAAGAATAAGTGTGTCACATATTTCTCTATATTAATGAGTAGTGGGTATTGTCTTTTCTCCAAAGGGAGTGGCGGATGAGTGTAGGAAAGTTGAGTAAATGCTGATAGAGGACTGAACATTAACGCAAACCTGTTGTTTTGCCAGTCATGGTAAAATAACAGGTTAGATCTAAAGCTGACCCACAGCTTTAACCTCTTCCCACCTGTCACGGTCCTCAACTTAAATTGGGGGGGGGTGAACATCCTGATCATGTTACTACTGTAATTGGCTGTCACAGTAGTCACATGACCTAGAGCCAATTGTGCCAGCTCCCGATCATAACTAGAGACCAGATGCCAATGGTGATAGCTCAGTCACTGTGCTGGGAGCATTTAGCAAGTGTGTTCTCAGCAGAGAAACCTAAGCCACCATGGACACAAATGTGCAGCATGTGAACATTAAGGTTCACCCTCTTTGCCACCACACATACAATATGTGCTGTGTGGTTGACATGAACTTAAAGTGGACCTTTCCATCACCAAACCTAAAAAGCACAGGTGTTTGCAGCTCTGAATACTGATCTATAAACACATTCTGGGAATATGTAAATAAAAGGATTTTTTGTGAACATACATTTTAACTCGTTTAACTTTAAGTTTTCTGAGGCACTGGTGATATAGTCAGTGTTGCCAGTCTCTTAAAGGGAGGTCTCATCTGTAGACCGGAATCTCTCCCAATATTTCATGAAGATTTCAAGGGCAAAGGCTTTTTGTTCCCTAAGAGATGATGTGTAAAGTTAGATGTGCAAGGAGGCAGACCCATGCTTAAATTACCAAAACCCTGATAGATTTTATTAATTTATTTGGAGATCTGTTTATGCATCCTACTCATCGGGTGACTGACATAATCAGTGGACTGGTACAGGAAATGCAGAATAAGAAGAATGATGTCTACTTTTTAAATGGAACTTGGGATTTCTTGGTGGTGGAACAGAGATTTGACATGTGGGAAGATTGAAAGAAATGTAATTAATGGTGGCGTTTTAATATAAGGAGGAGGAGGAGGTCAACTTTAAAACACCAGTGCATACAGTTCTGTATGAAAATGGTGTGGTATCACTAGAAGCCATCTGGTATCAGTTAATTGCTTAACTCCAGTACAGAAAAGTCAGACTACCAGCTAGGCTGTGTTATGTGGCAGAGCAATGAAAATCTTATGACTGTGGATTGACAGAAATATAAATTCTCCAGCTAGTAAAGCAGCTCCCATATAGAATATGTCAGTCTAAAATAAATTTAGCTGTTTGTCCACATATCAGCTTGTAAGGGGGCTTGCAAATGACCGTGTATCGGTGCCAAGAGCTCAAGTCCATACACTGCTTCTTCCTACTAAAACAACAACCCTCTTGTTTGAAACCTTAACTCTCCATCATATTGTGTCCATATCCATGTCAGAGACCTCCCCGAGACTTTCCCAGCCATTAGTATTTATATCTCAAAGAAAGAAATGTCCGCACCAAAAGATAGAGTTGCTGCACTTTACTAATGTTACTTCAAGGTGGCAATTACAGTTACATCTATAAGACGTACTATCCAGCATTACTTGGCAGTACTTTGTCAATCACATATAGTGGATGATCTGCACCAGTCACATGTGAAAACATCACACATTACATTTATAAAAAGCATTCCCTTCCCTTACTCATTGATTCTCCTTCCCAGGGTTATTAGAGAGCTCTGACTTGCCTTAGGCTATCTGTGTCCAGCTCACAAATTCTTGCATATAGTTCCTAAAACAGGATCATTGTAGTTCACCTTTGCTTTAGTACACTTCTCTCAAGTCTCATGGGATAGCTGCACTTTAGGGAACACTTGGTCTGGTCTAAAAGGCCTCTTGCTACCTGCACTAGCCTCCACCATCCAAAGAGACAGGATAATTACAGCCGTATCTTATGAGTGCAGGACTACCTCACCATGTTCTCCAAGCCCTTTCCAAGGCTAAGGCTCCACCCAACCTGGTTTAAAAACAGGCACTGACTCACCCATGACATCACAACAGGAGGGCTCAAAAGCAAAAGGGCACCTAGCACCTGATCACACTATTCTCTAATATAAACATACTATTCTGGGACAGAGCAAACTAGTGTCAGACTAGCTAACTGCATCTGCTTACAAACTATTTGCATTATTTCCTACAATGTTTAATTATCCACTAGGGGGAGAACTGTATTTCACTGCATGCACTTATTCTCCTTGGTTATCAACTACTGAGGACAGGGCCAGTGCAGAGTGCATTGTATTCACTGGGGCTGATTTACTAACGTGAAAACAACTGTTCACTTTACAAGGAAATGTTCCCCAGAGCTTAGCAAATGAGCTGAAGTTTTGTTGCCTTCTATCATCCAATCATGTGCAAGCAAAAATGTTTTCTTTTTCAATTTCCCTGCATGTGATTGGGTATTGTTTTCAAAGTGAAACTTCCCCCCTGTACTAAGCTCTGGGGCAATTCCCTAGCCTTTAGTAAGTCAACTTTTTGTAAATGTTTTGACTAGTGCCATCTCCTGAGGGCAACAGCGGGATCATTTTTGTCAAGATGCAAGTCATCACATGTGCATACCCCGCTATGGCTTTCTTTCAAGCTCTACAGAGGGTGGAAAGGTTAAAGGGTGGAAAAACATAACTTAGCCTCCTATATGTGCTGCCCCCCAAACCACATGTGTAAAGTGTAGGACTAAGGCAGCCCATAGATAAGTCTAAGTCAGATTTGTGTTCATTCCACCAGCGAGGGAAAAAAAACTGACTTGATTCCCCCAGCCACACACTCAATGTGGAAGGGGGAATTCTCCCTGCTTGTATTCTGACAGCAGAGAGACTTACCCACCATCAGAATACACTGATCAGCGCTGCAAGCTACAGCCTGCAACGTTGATCCAATGGGGAAAATCCAACAAGGTGATTGTACAGAAGTCAATTGCCAGATCAACTTCTGTACAACCTCCCTGCCCAAACATGGATCAAAATTCAGGCTATTGCCTGCGGAACCAAATTTTGATCTCTGTATTGCCAGCTTATGTGTGCACTTTGATGCACATTAAACATACTTGAGTAGACAAACATATAAATAAAGCTTTTTAATGTCTTTCCATCTACTGAATACACAGGTTTGAACTTGAACCACTGTAGTGTGCTTATGTCTTCTGTCAAACTTGGGAGATTGAAGCTAAATTGTATTTGTTTATCTAAAAATGTCTTTGTGTGCTTATATTTGTCTAAAAATCTTTATATTCTTTTATAGTGATCTTATATACAGTGCCTGATATTAGAGTTCTCCTGAAGAAGCCATTGAAATGGCGAAACATGAAGAGACCTAATCAGCTTGCGCTTTTGTTTATATATCAAGATCTAATGTTAAATGTATTCCATGATTCATTGACGATGCATTTTTTAATCTATTACATTTATATATTTTTCTACATTTGTGTATTTCTTGCACCTTAAAAGTCCCACAAAAATCTTTCTTTATATGTTATTATGCATTAGGGATGTGGTGATATTTTGATTTTCAGTTGTCTAGCCAAAATCTTTTCTCCTTGTGATACTTGAGTTCATTGACATGTTTTTGTACTTTTTTTTTTCTGTAGCAGAAGCCAAACTACTTGATTCTGCTTTCCCATGCATTCTGCAGCATGTTTTGATGCATTGCAGGGGATTGCACTGATTTTAAATGCAGACTGCTCCATGATAACCGAGCACACATTAATGCAGCGCATTGGTTTAAATTGGACCAATTGGAAACAATGTACTTTTTAGCTTATCATTTTAATGGGCCTGCGCTGGCTGCAGATGTGGGGGAAACAGAACTCCAAACAGTAAAGGAAGCTGGGGGACTTCAATTTGAAATTATAATTACTGTATAATAATAATAATAATAATAATAATAATAATAATAATAATAATAAGAAGAAGAAGAAGAAGAAGAAGAAGAAGAAGAAGAAGAAGAAGAAGAAGAAGAAGAAGAAGAAGAAGAAGAAGAAGACGAAAACAAAGAATAAGAAGAATTTAAATAGGCTATAACACTGTAAATTAATAATTTAATTGAATTTCTATAGATAATTCACAAAAATGATTTTCCCACCTTTGCATATCTGCTTCCCCTGTTTCTTAGATTTTTTTTTTTACTTTATTATCTGCTCAAAGCTTTGTTTTAATGGAGGATTGTTTACAGAGGCGATAAGGGACTGACAGCTCTGAAGTCTTCTGTGGTGTTATTATCCCCACAAGCTCCTCAGCAGGATTAGGGTGACTTGAGGTTACGGAAAACAATTAAGTGACGCAAGCTCTCCTACACGCAAGGAAAATCCCACTCAATGTCATCAGAAATCAAAACAGACAAATGTTTACTTTGACATGATTACACCTCCTTAAGGAGACTAATTACTTCACTAAATTGTTTTCAGAATTTGGTATTTTTGCAATCAAAGTAGGATTACAGTCCTTATCAAGTAACTTGTCATATTTATAGGTGACTTTCCCGGTTCCCAGACATTCCATCATGTTGACAAACTCAGCCGAATTAAGTCTTATGCAGAGATGCTTAAATCTGAAGCATGCATACACTGCATAATTGTACAGTTCTTCTATGTGCTGCTCCAAGGAAAGCTTCTTCTGGGCCCTCTGCAGAGTCTTTTTGTTTTAGGACATTGGGGGAGAGTTTACTGTCTACAGCAGGGGTCTCCAAACTGCGGCCCTTTGCTTTTATCCGGCCCTTTGGGCACAAATGCACCGGATGCTCCAACTGATATAATGCACTATTCTGCCATCGAACACCAACAATGGAGCACCATTTCTCCCACTGACACTAATAATAGGGCACTATTCCTCCTTATGATACCAGCGATTGGGCACTATTCCTCTAACCTAATACCAAATGTGGTGATGTTTACTCCTACTGATGCCAGAAAGATTTCCACTCCCACTGGCCACGATCTGGCCCTCCTGAAGTCTGAAGGACAGTAAACCAGCCCTTTGCTTTTGAAAGTTTGGAGACCCCTGGTCTACAGTATCTCTATAGCTATAGTGCTCTATATTCCCATAAAAATTTATATGTCACTATGTTAGGAGCTAATGAGTTGTTAGGCTATCAACAATGGGGTTCTTTAAAGTGTTACTAAACCCACATCATAAAAAACTATTAATAAATGCTGTATTATATGCTGTTCATACTCACTCAGTAACTATAAGATTTGTTTTTTGTATTCTGCAAAAGAACCTGGTTGATCCT
This sequence comes from Rana temporaria, assembly GCF_905171775.1. Lineage (NCBI taxonomy): Eukaryota > Metazoa > Chordata > Amphibia > Anura > Ranidae > Rana > Rana temporaria. The sequence continues at coordinate 478,977,623 of NC_053490.1, forward strand.
GCTGCTCTCTAGCTCCACCTTCTGTCCTTGTCCCCAATTCAGAAGGATATTGCAGCTGTGGTGGCAACTCTACACATGCTCAGTTTTCAGTGAGTTTCTATGCTAAGCATTTCCTCCCTATAACATTTGAGCAGCCCATGTTACTATAGAGTCACACATGTGGGCGTATACACAGTGGTAAATGGCAGCCCATGCCCTCCCTCCTCCTCCATGCCTACTAACCAGATAAACACAATGGAGGCGTGATATTACATGTAGATTAATGGAGGCTTCACCTCTCTCTTATTCTAAGACACAAGCTGGAGGGGCGTGAAAAGAAGCCCTCCCACGCTATGTCATTGTCAAAAAATAATAAAGGTTTTATTTCAAATATATATTTATATGCCAATTTAAAACAGTTTATTGATATTCATTATTTATTTTTACTCTGTATTCCAAAGGCTGTTTTTTTTTAACATGTGACCAGAAACAGATGACTAGAAGCTTCTCCTGCTTATGTTTCCCAACAGGCAGGCTGGGAAAGATCTGGGTCAAGTGACAACTGTAAATTTATTACAAAAAAGATACTTAGATGTTTTTTTTTTTATTAAAATAATTGCAGTGCCATCATCCATATACAGAAATAGAAGGGACAATGTAAATGAAACTGTGTGGGCCAGATTCACAGAAGAAATACGCCGGAGTATCTACTGATACACAAACAAGATACGACGGCATTTGGCTAAGATCCGACAGGCTTACGGCTTCGTACACCTTCGGATCTTAGGCTGCAATACTTCGGCCGCTGCTGGGTGGAGTTCGCGTAGTTTTCCAGCGTCGGGTATGCAAATTAGCTTTTACGGCGATCCACATAGGTACTCACGTGCGTTACGTCGTCGCTCGTCGTTTTTTCCCGTCGCAAAGTTAAGCCTGCTTTTTCATGGCTTAACTTTAGACGAGCCATGCTAAAGTATGGCCGTCGTTCCCGCGTCGAATTTAATTTTTTTTTTGCATAAGTACGTTATGCACGTCGCCATTCACAAACACATTGGGGCGCCGTAATTTCGCGCAAAGCACGGCGGGAAATTTCCAAACGGAGCATGCGCAGAATGTTCGGCGCGGGAACGCGCCTAATTTAAATGGTACACGCCCCATTTGAATTAGGTGGGCTTGCGCCGGACGGCTTTACGCTACGCCGCAGAAAGTTTACACGCAAGTGCTTGGTGAATCAGGCACTTGCGCTGAAAACTTGCGGCGGTGTAACGTAAAGACGATACGTTACGCCGCCGCATTTGTACCTGAATCTGGCCCTGTATGTTTAGTCCACTTTACATTTATTGCATAACTTCCCTACAAAAATGATATTGCCAGACACAGAAACCAAAATGTTGAACTTAAAATGAAAATGACATGGAAAGTGTGGCAAGAGTAAATGCAATAATGTGCACATATACACAGCAATACATGTTTTCCATTAAACTAATATAAAGGCTAAAAATCCTGTTTAAACTGTATATCCAGCCAAGATTAAGTGTTTTTATTTTTATTTTGGTACACAGTAGAGAGGGATTAAAAGAACTCCTTTCAGGTTTTAGTGCTATCTGGTGCGCCACTAGAGAAATTTAATCTCACTTCCTGCACCGCTGACAACAGCTTACCAGACAGGAGTGAGGCAAGGACAAACTCAAACAGAAACACATAAATAAAAATGCTTTTCTTTAGCGATACAGGGGAAAGATAGAACCCCTGCTAGATTTTTATTTCTGTCTGTGTCCTTGTTGCAGATTTCTCCTCACTTCCTGTTTGGTAAAACTGTTGTAATAAATACAGGAAGTTATGGGAAATATCCTTAATGGAGCCCCGGATAGCAAAAAAAGCCAGAATCCTCCTCAACTCTATCCAAATCAAGACAAACAAGATGTTAACTTGACAATTTAATTACCAGGCACTCAACTTAGCTTCATTAAAATCATTGGCCCAGATTCAAGAAGCACTTGCGCCCGCGCAACCATAGGTTGCGCGGCGCAAGTGCTTACTTGCTCCGGTGTAACGAGTGCTCCTGATTCAGGAACCTCGTTACACCGAATGCAGCCTAGGATGTGATAAACATAAGCCTCCTTATGCCTTCACATCCCAGGCTGCATTCTTGCGTTGGCCGCTAGGGGGCGCGGCCTTTGTGATCGGCGTGTAGTATGCAAATTGCATACTACCACCGATTCACAAAAGTTGCGCGGGCCCTGCCTACGCAAGGTACGGAGTTTCCGTACGGCGCCTTTAGCATAAGGTTGCTCCTGCTATAGCAGGAGCAGCCAATGCTAAAGTATAGCTGCGCCTCCCGCTCGCGACGTTCAAATTTAACGTTGTTTACGTAAGTGAACCGTGAATGGCGCTGGACGCCATTCACGTTCACTTACAAGCAAATTACGTCCTTGCGACGTCATTTGCCGCAATGCACGTCGGGAAAGTTTCCCGACGGAGCATGCGCAGTTCGCTCGGCGCGGGAGCGCGCCTAATTTAAATGATTCCCGCCCCCGGCGGGATCATTTACATTAGGCAGCCTTGCGCCCGGCTGCTTAGCATATTGCCCGCGCAATTTACGGAGCAACTGCTCCGTGAATCGCGGGCAAAGCGCAATATTTGCGTGGGCGCAGAGAAAAAAATTTGCTCTTTGCCCACGCAAATATTGCGCGATTCTACTTGAATCTGGGCCATTGAGTTAAGTTTATATTCACTTTGATGTAAGAACATACTCCAGAAAATCACCCCCACTGAGCTGAAAAAATATAGAGATAAGAAATTCTGTTTTTTGTTTGCTGCATGCTTCTTCCAAAACTCTGACTCAAATGTACTGAAGATAGACAAAAGGGCAACTAGAGTTTTCAGAAGTAGGTCAGCAATGGTAGCCCTCTTATTTCTTGAATGAAAGGTGTACATAAAAAAAAATACTTATGTGGTGCTTAGAGAGTAACAGTACGTTGGAATGATTGTAGTGTTCAAGGGTTTAACACTGTGCACCGCACATCCCCTTTTAAGCAAAAGAATGGAAGCATTTCTCAAAGATCAGCTAAAATTCTCTAATCTAATATCATGGAAGAGGCAGATAGTATTTTGGAAAGTTCACCTTTTCACTGAAACAAAGCACACAGAACAGTACAAACCTAGTCAGCATGCTGTAATGCTTGTGCTCACACTGGAACAAAGCTATTATCTGCAGTTTATAGAGCCTCTTTCAGAAATAATTACATAACTAATCAATAAATGCAATGTCCTAATCTTTTATTATCCCGTTAATCCATTTTGAAAGTTATATGGGTTTATTTTGGGTCAAAGACTGTTTTATGGAAAAGGCTGAAAATATACAGTGTATAAAGGAAATTGTACTTAGGCAGCAAGGCATACATGGATTTACTGGGCTTCTTTCCGCTAAAAACTAGAGTTATCTGTCTGAAAGTTCACATTTTATGCACTGACTGAATAACAATGTCACGGAGAAGCTTTGGTTCGCAATCTAGTGTCAGCAACTTGGATAAATAATTTTGACTCAAAGAAAAGTTATACTGCAAACCAACGGTGTACCTAGTCTGTTTACACCTTTACCAAAATACTTTCTCAGTTTTGGATAGAGTAGAAAGGCACTAGAACAGGTTTTTTTATGCTGTCTGTATTCCTGTATGCCCCAGAATGCTGGAATGTTCACTTAGCTCCCCCAGGGTCCGGAGCTCAGAGCTCGAACATCCATTACATCTCTATTTGTCCTGTTAACTGTTATCAATGGAAGTGAATCCCAAATTTTGAGCTGTCATAGGAAAAAAAATAGCGGGAAAATCTTCAATAGAGACAGTTTTGGTGACCCTGATGAAGTGATTCCCTCACTTTGAAGGGATTTCCTCTAACTTCCTACTTTGGCTATGGGACAGGAAGTTATAGCCATCTATTACTTTATAGATTTAAATCTAATTCTACTTTAACCACTTCTCCACTGGGCCTATTCTGGCACTTCTCTCCTTCATGTAAAAATCACACTTTTTTGCTAGAAAATTAATCAGAACCCCCAAACATTATATATATATATATATATATATTTTAGCAAACACCCTAGGGAATAAAATGGCGGTCATTGCAACTTTTTTTCTTGCACGGTATTTGCGCAATAATTTTTAAAATGCCTTTTGTGGGGGAAAAAAACAGTTTCATGAATTATAAAAATAACAAAACAGTAAAATTAGCCCAATTTTTTTTATATAATGTGAAAGATGATGTTACGCCGAGTAAATAGATACCTAACATGTCACACTCTAAAATTGCGCACACTCATGGAATGGCGCAAAACTTTGGTACTTAAAAATCTCCATAGGTGACGTTTTAATTTTTTTTACAGGTTACTATTTTCAAGTTACAGAGGAGATCTAGTGCTAGAATTGTTGCACACGATCTAACGCATTTAGTGATACCTCACATGTGGGGTTTGAACGGGGTTTACATATGTGGGCGGGACTTACATGCGTGTTCGCTTCTGAGCGCAAGCTTTTTTTTAATTTTACACTTTTTTAAAAAATGTTATCACTTTTATTCCTATTACAAGGAATATACACATCCCTTGTAATAGGAATCACTGTGACAGGTCCTCTTTATGGAGAGATGGGGGGGGTCAATAAGACCCCACATCTCTCCTCCAGGCTTGAAAGCATGAGATCGTGAAAAAAAAATTGACGATTTCATGCCGACAGCCATGATTGCGGCTATGTTTACTTCCGGGTACCCGGACGTGATGTGACAACGTCATCTCTATTGTCGTGACCCGGCGCCAGCCAATTCGTTCTCTGTGCCCCCAAAGACAAGGAAGACCCCAGGGAAGCACCGAATGGCAGCGGGGGGAGATGTCCCACTCCACTGCCTATAAGCACGAACAAGCGGCGTAACTGCCGCCATGATCGTTCTTATCACGCACAGAATCACCGGCAGAAGACAGTGATATCTGAATGATGCCTGTAGCTGCAGGCATCATTCAGATATCACTGCACAAAGTCGAGGACGTCATATGACGTCCTTGGGGGACAAGTGGTTAAGCACAATAATCAGTTAAAACAATAAAAGCTGCATTCCAGGAATTCAGCTCCTTTGTAAAAAGAGAAGGCACACTATGAGTTAAATCCAACAAGATGCAGTACACCTCTTAGATGTATCTCTATTGTTTACCTCTGGCAGTTTTTTGGAACTCCAGGAAGACAGCTATTGCAGTAGCTCCCGGGAGCCCGATGCTGAACCCAGCATCTTCAACAGCAGAGTCGCTGCAGCTGCTATGCCCATTCCTCCATACAGTGTTGCATGACCGCGTAATTCTCATTGAAAGTGGAAGAGAGTGCTGAAAGCTGAAATTTGGCCTGGGAAGGAAAGGGGTGAAAGCGCCCAGTATTGAAGTGGTTAAATCAATATTAAACATGATAAATTTGTCCTTATTAACATATATTTACTGTAACCTTATTTCTATAATAAAAGATTTAGATCTAGGTATAGATTTTATTAAACAACCATTATGTATAAGTGTTTTAGAAATATGTATGAATTCAGCAACTATTTAAAAGATTAGTCCCGTTATGATGCAATTTTTTTCTGATTTTGTTATGATGAGTTGTGACTGTGTTTTATATCTTTTCACCCAAATGTTCCTGATTTTGCTGAAAACCTCAAATTTTGACAATCCTTGTTGTGATTCTGAGAGCTAACGGGGGCAGCAGGGGAGTTTAAGAAAGGTAAGTGTAAGCAAATAATGGTACCTGATCTGCATGAAGTCTGTTAATTTTCCTAGTAACAAGGACATTTAACCACTTCATTACTGGGACTGATTTTTTTCCCACAAATAGAGCTTTCTTTTGGTGGTATTTGATCATCTATGCGATTTTTATTTTTTGCGCTATAAACAAAAAAAGACAGAAAATTTTGGAAAAAAACACAATATTTTTTACTTTTTGTTATAATAAAATCCCATTTAAAAAAAAAAAAAAAAAATTTCCCTCGGTTTAGGCCGATACGTATTCTTCTACATATTTTTGTTAAAAAAATCGCAATAAGTGTATATTGATTGGTTTGCGCAAAAGTTATAGTGCCTACAAAATAGGGGATAGATTTATGATTTTTATTATTTTTTTTTTACTAGTAATTGCGGCGATCTGTGATTTTTTTGTCAGGCCTGCGATATTGCGGCGGACGTATCGGACACTTTTGACACAATTTTGGGACCATTCATATTTATACAGCGATCAGTGCTATAAAAATGCACTAATTACAGTATAAATGTGACTGGCAGTGAAGGGGTTAACACTAGTGGGTGAGGAGGGGGTTAAATGTGTACCCTGAGTGTGTTCTAACTGTGTGGGGAGGGGGACTGACTGGGGGAGGTGACCGATCTATGTCCCTATGTACAAGGGACAGAGATCGGTCTCCTCTCTCCCTGACAGGACGTGGAGCTCTGTGTTTACACACAGAGCTCCACGTCCCTGCTGTCACCGCCGATCGCGGGTACCTGGCGGACATCGCGGGCACCAGGCACACGCATCGGCTTCCCAGCGATGCGCCGGGCACAGTGTTTCCCAGCTGCGCGCACCCAGCAACGCGCACAGGAAATGTAAACAACAGCACGTCCAGGGACGTCCACCCGGCACTTGAGAGCCGCGCTGTGGATGTCTTTCGTCTACAGCACGGATATCAAGTGGTTAAGGATGTTTTAAAAATCTGACCAATTCCCTTTTTTATGATTTCTGTAAAATACACATTTTTACATGACTCAAAATACTTGAGTTTAGGAACAAAAGCATGAAAAACAATTGTCACATTTACACCTCATAATCATTATATCCATTTAGTTTGCGTATCGCTCATCTGTCATTTTGTGTTAGCGTATCATCCGAGATAGGTAAAGGTTAATGTACTATTAGGAGGGAAACAAAAGAGTAGGGGGTCAATCTGCTGTATAATGTTGGTGTCAAGGGCATCCATGTACAAGAAAAGGTCATAGTGAATTGCTACATGTGTTCTGGACTTAAACAGAATGCAATTACTGTACAGTTTGTGCAGCTTATTTCAGGTCCCATTGGAGGTAACTGACAAAACAAAATACATGGAATTTAAAGCAGTTGATCGCCTCTACAGATATTTGGTGTAGGCAGATATAACAAACCTTTTTTATACCTTGATTGTATACTAGTTAGCATCTTCTCTTTCAAATCAGTTTTATTCACGCTTAGTTCTGAAGATTGCACATACATTTGTCCTTATAACATTGATTTTAGTAACCACATATATACACCTAGCTAAGCCTGCCATCCACTTTTTGAGATCCATGGTGTATTCTGTTAAATATGAGCTTCACTAAACCAGATTTTAATCTGTATGACCAATTTCTGCTTTAAAGTGGTTCTAAATGCTCAAGGTTGTTTACCTTAATGCATTCTATGCAATAAGGTAAACAACCTTCTGGGTGCAGCTCCCCCCAGCCTCCCCTTATACTTACCTGAGCCCCATCTCGATCCAGAAATGTGTTTGTGAGCAGCTGCTCTCCCCGGTATCTCGCTCCTCATTCTCACACAAAACACCCCTAGGCATTGACTCCTGCTGCCGTCAATCACAGCCGGTGAGCCAATAAGGAGAGAGCAGGGGCAGGACACACTTTGTGAGTGAATAGACACACACAGAGTGTGGCTCATGAGCAAACTTTCTCAAGTGCCCCCATAGCAAGGGGCTCGCTATTTGGGCCACTCAGCAGGGGAGAGGAGCCAGAAAAAGAGGAGGATTAGGGCTGCTCTGTGCAAAACCATTACACAGAGTAGGTAAGCGTAACATGTTTTTTTTTTAGTTATTCTTTCTTTTAGAATCACTTTAATACTTGGTAAGGAAGCAACCTACTACTCAAGTACCAATACTCCAACTCGGTTCAAATAGTTTGGTTGGACTAAGCTGGTGCAAACAAACTATTATGTGCATTAACAGATGCAGTGTGTGCTGTAAAAACTCTACATAGATTAAGCTACATACAATATACAGCACTGGATAGGAACTTCCTGTCCCACGCTTAATACAAAACAGTCAGACTGAGCACTGCTTAGCCATTCACAGGGAGCTTTTGTAATGAAAAAAAATATAAAGCTTCCCCTGATTTGCTGAAGTGGAAAGGTAGATGGATGATGTCACAATCTCTGCCTCAGTCAATCATGTGTAGCTTTGTATTCATTCACTATAAAACGTTATTTTGTTCTGGTATGGGATGGGAAGTTCCTGTTCCTCTGCTGGAACACAACACTATATAGTGTTCATACAGCTTACATAGCCGCTACATCTGTTAGCATAGGTAATAATTTGTTTGGACCATCTTGGTCCTAACCAACTATTTAAACTTGTTTTAAAGTTGGACATCCACTTTAAAATACACAGATGTCACAAAAGAAATACTAAAGTCTGAAAATGCTTGTGGTTTCTTCTGTGCACCTCTCTGATATAGGTTTATTTTGTAAACAAGTAAACAGTGCCTCTTCCTATATAGACGTCTTGGTTTTCCTTTTTTTTTTTTTTTTCAAGATAGCTGGCTTTAATTAGCTAGTAAACCCTGTCCTCTGGCCATATCTGATTTAGTATCACTTTGTTATTAGGGCCTCGGTTTTCCTGATTGCCATTCTATTGTCCAAAGAATTTGCATAGCCAACTGCCATTTTAATGTGCAATGAAATTGCCTCAGTAGACAGTTTGCAAGGAAAATAAAGGAATACAAGTGTTAATGTGCAACCAAAGGCATTTTTTTTATATTTTGCCAACAGATGGCATGTCTCTTCTGCAATAAAATACATTTTAACATTTTAACACACATTTTAAATCTTATGCAGAATGTAAATGGAGCTGTGCAGCTCTGTTTACACTTCCGGGAAAGTCCAGTGTGGCTTGATGTTTGACTGCCACATGTGGGAGAGTGATGTCATTCTGCACAGGCCAATAAGGTCAGGTAGAGACCGACACCCAGAATAAGCCAGGAAGACAATACTCCCACCCCTGCAGACATTGGATCTAAGATAAGTATTGCTGCCTTTAATTCAGCTTTTATTCCTGACTTATCCAGGAGGTTGTGGTGTTCTTTACAAAATACATTTTTGTACAAGTTCTGTTTGTTTATCATTAGCTGAGTGATATGATTATTGTGATATTGAAACCGGACTATGCTCCAACAGGCAGCAGTCTGACTGCATGTAAGAAGACCTGTCACCATTGTTGTGGAGCTAACCCCATAAGTGGGGCTAACAGTGTTCGCCAATGCTACCCTCTCCTCCATTCACAAACACAAATTATGGCAGAGCTGGACAGTCTTGCTTCTTTTCTACAGAGAAGCCTGAGACTTATTATATTATGCATGCACATCAGATATACCGTAGGAGTCTTTGGCCACCCTCCCAGTTAGCAAGCAATTGAGCTGCAAGTTTGAAAATAACTTGCTAAGCTATTGATAGACTTGCCAGGCTTCACAAGTTTGTTTCACAATTGCAGCAAATACGCATTGCATGTCTCCAAATCAACTTTCTTTGCTAACATTCTGCAAATCTGCTGCAAGTTCTGATTCAGTTGTGCTGTGCAATAGTCATCCCACCACAGAAGTCACTGTGACTTGCAGAGCTCTTGCTGTAGATTCACCACTGCACTTTGCTCTTGCTAGAGGCTTGCCACACAAATTTGATACAAATTGGAAAAATGTAAACTAGAACTTGTGCACTCCAAGTGTACAACTTGCCAGTGAAAATGTGCAGCAAGTTAACAGAATTACAATTTAACAATGCCACAAATGTGTGGCAAGTCATCCTTGCTCTCTGGGCTGCTACCTTTTCCCTCAATATTATAAATATTAAAATGTTAAAGTTCATCTTAAGGTTTTTAGTTCTGTTTTTTTCCTGCAGCACAAAATGATACTACTCACAAAGCTTATAAACTTCAATAAAAGTTAGTCGCCAAGAAAATCACTCTTCTTTATCAACATTGTTTACTCAGTATGCCTCTACTTATTATTCAACAGCTAGTTTGCTCATGCTGGACTAATGAAAGCATAACGAATTCCTCATATAATTGTGAGAGTACCCTCCTCATATTGATCTGACAATAATAATTCACAGAGTACAAAGGTTTTTAAATCATAATCAATTTGTCCAAGGCCTAAAAACTAGATGTGAAATGTAAATGAACTTTGTTTATTCACCATAACCTTAATTTGTCGGGTGTTCCATAAACTTTAGCTTCAGAACAATAGGCAATTAACTGTAAGCTACACTGCTAAACACTAACAAGTAAGCATTTGTATGCAGATGACTGCACTGGCTTTGCATTCCAATTTCAAGGTTAAAGTGTAATCTGTGCATAGAATTTTGGGCTCTAAATCTTGAATGTATAAAATTAGGGTGAACGAAAAAAAAAGGAAACAACGCACCACTAAGTTTTAGGAAAAGTAGTGCTCTTGTTTCAGAAAATATTGATTAGCTACTTGCTCCCCTTGTTCAGCTACTTCAGTAGTCATATAATTTTCCTATTGTTTTTACAGAGTTGCAAATTGACTCCAAGGTATATCCCTCTAGGAATGAAAAATTGCACCCGGGCCGTTTTCTGCAAAATGCAAAGGAATAATTTGGAGGTGGATTTTGCTGAAATTTCATAGATGGTATAATACATTTCTTTGCTCACCCCTTGATATGATGGTGCTTACAGAGTGCCAATATAGCTGAGCAGTAATTTCAAAGGTTTGTTTTCAGTTTTTAAAATTCCAATAAAATACCGGTAATACCAGTTATAAATTACATCCTTTCTTATGTGTATTTTTTTAATTTTGCCTCTGATAGATCGCTTGATGTTGTCCTCTTTTGTCAGCAAATTGTTCATTATCTGCTGCAATTCTGTCTTCTGTTTTAATTTGATATGACAGGTATGTCCACCAATGTGTCTTATTGCAATGTTGTCTGTAAACTGCTGCTCAACCCCTTTTCTGGTAGTGCATGCTTCATCAATAGCGATCAGTAAGCATCTACACAATCCAAGTTTTGCCAAGGCTTCCATTTCTTAGTAAATAATGTTGATAACCTGAAAATATTCTGATACATTGTAAATAATGTACTTGTTTCTGAGTTTTCCAAAATACCCTTTCTTTCTTCCAAATGATCATGCAAAGCAAAGGTATGAACATTTTTATACACACATTTCAACCTTTTTCCTAAGGGCCCTTTCACACCAGCGCACCTTATGTTCGTATTTCATCCATCAGTTTTTGGATGAAATACGGACATAGGCCTCGTACACACGGCCGAGGAACTCGACGTGCCAAACACATCGAGTTCCTCGGCCAGTTCAGCACTGAAGCCGCCGAGGAGCTCGGCGGGGCGAGAGCTCCCATAGAACAACGAGGAAATAGAGAACATGTTCTCTATTTCCTCGCCGAGCTCCTCGTCGGCTTCCTCGGCCGAAAGTGTACACACGGCCGGGTTTCTCGTCAGAATTCAGCCAGAAACTCGGTCGGAAGCTGAATTCTGCCGAGGAAACTGGTCGTGTGTACGGGGCCTTACATGTATCCCTATGGGATCTCATCGGTGTCCACGATGCTCCGATTCTGCAGACGGAGGAAAATCCTATTTTTCCATCTGTCTACAGAGCGGATCGAATGAACACAGACGGTCCATGTTCATCTGATCTCCCCATAGGGGAGAGCGGAGATCTGAAAGGGCGGTCCCTGCACAGTGTGCAGGGACCGCCCTGTCATCTTCCGGCTCACCGGATCCCCGCTGAGCAAGTGGATAAGACATGTACGGATCCTCACCTGGATCCGTACATGTGGAAGCGGCCTTAAAACCAAAGTCTCCTTTACCTCCCTGAAGCAAGTAGAGGTGAGGCACTGAATTGAAATCATTAGAACATTGATCTGAATGTAATAGAGCAACGTGGGGTTACTAAAGGCAAATAGGTTGTTAACTTTGCAAAGAAATTTGCCCCAGAGCCTAGTTAACATGGTAAAGTTTGAATTTGCAAAGCATAGCCAACCACATGCAGACAAAAAATATATATTTTTTTGCTTGCATTGGATGATGAAAGTCAGCAGAGCTTCACCTCTTTCACTAAGTTTTGGGGACAATTCCCTTGAAATGAAATGAAATTAAATATTTGCAGTTAGTAAATCAACCCCAATGTCTCTGATGAGTCAGCTCTTGACAAAAATGGGATGTAACTCACAGGGGGACCAAATTTGAAAATCAATATGCTTAAAGTCCTCCCCCTTCTTCAGAGAATAAACATAATGAGTAATTATAAGGAGTCAAAAAATGACACAAATTATCACAAGTAAATAATTTGTTGCATATGCCACGTACACCCGATCGGAATTTCCGATGAAAAAAGTCAGATGGACTTTTTTCATCGGAAATTCCAATCGTGTGTGGGGCCCATCTGTCTTTTTCCCGTCGGTGTTTAGAAATAGAACATATTTTTTTTTTTTTCGATGGAAAAAAAAACGATAGGAAATTCCTATCGTCTGTGTGCAACTCTGTGGCTCTTCGTAGTGTTTTACGTCACCGCGTTTTGGACGGTCGGAATTTGGTCTGTGTGTATGCTAGACAGCTTGAACGGAATTCCGACGAAAAATTCCATTGGGTTTTAGGCCATCGGAAATTCCGTTCATGTGTACGGGGCATAAGTCTCTGAAATACATTAGCTGTTTTGTGCTGTCATTTGTAAATCAAATCTAAAGCTTTTTGGACCCTCCAACTGTTTGTAATTGCAATTTGACTTTGTATACACCCTGGGGGAAGGAAGAAGGTTCAGTGGGTCTTAGGAGAACACACACTTTGAGCTGATGATGTGCTTGAAATTAACTATGACACTGCTCATAGCTCTATGTTACTAGGGGTGCATGCATAGGTCTTTGCATCATGGCCTTTGACTGAAAGCCATTCTGGGGAAAATGTCACAGCATCCAAGTGGATGAAAACAAGAATGTAAAGACTGCAAAATAACCAGTGATCAACTTTTAGTCTGTACTATGTGGAAGCCATTTTCTAAAGTAGATAGGGGAAAGGGTTTGCAACAAGCATATATTGTAAGTAAGGAGATTACATTTGCAATCTGTTTGTTGTTGGTCTTCTGGACTATACTGAATAGTAGTACTAACTAGTGTATTAGCGATAACATTGTGATCCACAAACTATTTCTCCATCTAAATCCTTGGCATGGAGGTAAATAGACACTGTCTTTGCTTAAGCTGTCCACATAGATTAATAACAAGCTAGAAAAAAAGTTGAAGAAACACTTGGTTGTAGTGTGTGGTGGCATACAAATAATATGAAATACTAATTTATCCTTTCTGGCACGCAATAGTTTCTTTTTTTCCAGTCATGACATAGTTTAGAATGATAATGACAAATGTGAAATTTGGAATTGTATTTGAGGATCTTCCCTACTTTTGTTCATTTCCTTACAGTGGTTTGTGTCTAAATGTTTAATTGCAGAAATCATGCACTTTATTGTGCTGACAGCATTCCTATCCCAATCCATCTCAATAAAAGAGGAGAGGCTGTCATTTAGACCCCATTAGCTGACATGGCAACACAAAGTTCATGTTACTGTATATTTTATATTAAACTATGCCATTTGTTTCCCAGTTGCAAGAGTAACACACATAAATGGTGAAGGCCAAGTGGATCCATTTAAGTGAAGCTTCTATAATAGTAGCTTTATCTTGTGATTCATACAAAACAAATTGTATGAAGGAAAATAGAGATACCACTATCACATCAATTAATGGAGGTTTAACATATATATCTGCATAAATACATATTACTTTAACCATGTTTGCCCTTCTGTAACCCTAAATGTGTATTGATATCTCCTTTTTAAAGGGGGGTTCCTAGGTGCATGTACTGCAATATATGCTTAGGTGTCTGCTGTTTCTAAGTGGCCCAGTGTCTGGCTGGTCATATTAGCTAAAATATGTGTTTGCATGTACAGTTGTGGCCAAAAGTTTTGAGAATGACACAAATATTATTTTTCACAAAGTTTGCTGCTAAACTGCTTTTAGATCTTTGTTTCAGTTGTTTCTGTGATGTAGTGTAATATAATTACATGCACTTCATACGTTTCAAAGGCTTTTATCGACAATTACATGACATTTATGCAAAGAGTCAGTATTTGCAGTGTTGGCCCTTCTTTTTCAGGACCTCTGCAATTCGACTGGGCATGCTCTCAATCAACTTCTGGGCCAATTCCTGAATGATAGCAACCCATTCTTTCATAATCACTTCTTGGAGTTTGTCAGAATTAGTGGGTTTTTGTTTGTCCACCAGCCTCTTGAGGATTGACCACAAGTTCTCAATGGGATTAAGATCTGGGAAGTTTCCAGGCCATGGACCCAAAATGTCAACGTTTTGGTCCCCGAGCCACTTAGTTATCACTTTTGCCTTATGACACGGTGCTCCATCGTGCTGGAAAATGCATTGTTCTTCACCAAACTGTTGTTGGATTTTTGGAAGAAGTTGCTGTTGGAGGGTGTTTTAGTACCATTCTTTATTCATGGCTGTGTTTTTGGGCAAAATTGTGAGTGAGCCCACTCCCTTGGATGAGAAGCAACCCCACACATGAATGTTCTCAGGATGCTTTACTGTTGGCATGACACAGGACTGATGGTAGCGCTCACCTTTTCTTCTCTGGACAAGTCTTTTTCCTGATGCCCCCATTCACCATATTTTCTGCAGAAGATCAATCTGTCCCTGATGTTTTTTTTTTGAGAGAAGTGGCTTCTTTGCTGCCATTCTTGACACCAGGCCATCTTCCAAATGTCTTGTCCTCACTGTGCGTGCAGATGCGCTCACACCTGCCTGCTGCCATTCCTGAGCAAGCTCTGCACTGGTGGCACTCCGATCCCGCAGCTGAATCCTCTTTAGGAGACGGTCCTGGCGCTTGCTGGACTTTTTTGGGCACCCTGAAGCCTTCTTTACAAATGCAGTGGAATTTTTATACATACATATATATTTTTGGATCTATCACAGACTTTTCATTTACCCCAATGAAAGGATCCATAACTCTATGTTTGTTTTATTGGGTATATGTTGACCTTGTCAAGTAATAGGGTGTTGTTGTCTGTTATATGTAATTTTAATCTATTTTGTAATAAAGCAATGTTTTTTTATAATTACCGCCTCATGATATGTCCACAAAGTCCACCATTTTTTAGGAGAGCCTTCAACGCAACTGTCACTTTGACCTGGGCACTGTTCACATATAGAGCAAAAGAGAAGCAGTAGACAGTCTTCATTAAGCCTAAACAATTCTCCCAGTTTAAAATATCCAGGAGGTGTTGGGTAGTGAGCAGCTCCATCAATTCATGTTTAACTTCCATTGAGACATGAAGAAGAGCATGTTTCTGCTTGGGCAAGAAGTGAAGGGAATGCTTTATATAAGACCTCATTTGCACATTATAGATGATAAGAGGTAAATACAAAGGCTTATCTTTGTCTGCATCTGTCTATACACAGTTAAGGGTTGATTTATTAAAACTGGAGAGTACAAAACCTGGTGCAGCTCTGCATAGAAACTCAGCTTTCAGTTTTTTTTCTGTCAAAGCTTAATTGAACAAGATAAAGTTAGAATCTGATTGGCTGCCATGCGCACCTGCACCAAATTCTGCACCCTCTAGTTTTAGTAAATCAACCCAATGTGTTTTTTTTCCACTTAAGCAGGGGGTAAAAGTTCTTGCACAAAATCCCTTAGCTGACCACCACTGAGCTGGAAGACAAATTATTGGCTAAATAGTGTTGTATTGCGAAAGCTATTTAGCTGCTGTATATGAACGGTATTTAAAATGATGGAATGTTTAAAGCTCGGCTTTTCATGTTGCCTCTGGGGCACAAGAATTTTTACCCATTTATATTTGATAGCACACAATCAAAAGTTCCCACCATGCCGAATATACTCCTGTGTTTCTTATTCTGTTCAGTGCCCATGTAGACTGCTCAGAATTTTGAACAAACACATTGGAATGTCTGTGAATTCTCACTGTAATAAATGGTTATGGCATATCAATAGGAAAACATGCTGGTCAGTAATTATGTGCCCAGAATTCGGCTGATACCGCCATATGTCTGCCTCCTGTTTTATCTCTAGATTCAATTAAAGCCAGCACTAGTTTTCAGAAAATAATAACCCTTGTATACTTTGAGACTGTCAGGAAAGTTCATATGTTGACTTATTAGAGGTATAGCCCTATGGCTACAAAAATAATAAATCAGATCCATATAACATATTGTTCTGTGCAGTCCTGCGATGAAAAGCCTCAGAAGTAAGGTCTGAAATTACAGCATAAGCATCTGTTTGGGAGAATTCATAGAGCAGACTCCTTCTGTAGCACTTCTCAAAAGGCGACAAGAGCCGCTGAGCTTCACTCTGAATATGCCTTCACCCCGTTAACAAAGGCATATGCCTTTTAATAATGCATCTTGCGATCCAATTAGACATAGAACAATGACATCCTTCCAGAACACAGAGTAAAGGAAATAAAAACTAGGTTTGATTTCTAAGAGCCTTTTGTTCTATGAAAATAATAACAGAGTGGGCCTTTGACAGTCTTTAAATAAGAAATTGTCCCGAGAAATATCGCAGATGAGACAAGTGTCACGCTGCTTACATAATCTATGTTTTCTTTTTGTTCTTGATTTATTACATTGGCATGCCTCATTTTTTCACAGTTTGTGTTGTAACTGTTTGAGATAACCGAAACAAAGATTCCTGGAGATTAAATGAATTTGTATTAATGAACAGAAGGAAAGTTTATTGTTGGAAGTAAATTAGGGGAGAGGGAACAGTAAAGTTCTTTGTTAATTGGTATGACTTTATATTTGTACTGTTTAGCTGCCCACTTTACAGTGGACTGGGCTGCTGTACACTTCACCTGTGGACAGCCGATTATGAAGCAGGTTTGATCATCTACATTGATGCCTATAGACTTCAAAAATGGGCAGGGCCAGATTTATCATTAGGCAAAGTAGGCACTTGCCAATAGGCAAGAAAACAAAGAGGGGGGGGGGCTTTCTTGTATACAGTGTTGCCAGCCATCAGTATTTTTACAGGGAGCCAGTAAAAAACAGACACTTATCTCCAGTAAATGCCAATGATAGGAAAAGTTTGCCAGTAAAAAATATGGCTGTGCTGCTCGACTCAGAACTACACATGCATCGAGACCAGTGCCTGCTACAGTCTGAAGGAAGGTTACAGCTCTAGGCAGGTGTGTTGTAGGTAACACTCTCCTCAGGGTACAGGCTCAGCATGTAGTAATGAAAAAGGAGAATCTGGACAGCCGCACTCCCATACAAATGCCTTTTTATCTCTGGGTCTCAAAAATGTGCAATGGCCAAAGGACAAATATTGGCAGAGAAGGTGTAAAACATTGCTTATAAGATTATCAGTCCATGTATGGCCACATTTAGAAACTACAGGTATCTATTGTTACTAGAATATACTTCCCATAGATCTCTTGGATGAAGGTTGTGAATATGAAGTTTGCATTTCTTCCTAAATTCAATTTATTTGAAAAAAGAAACAAAAGTGACCATGAAGTACCATATAGTTACTGTATACATATATTGAGAGGAAGAAAGTATACACAGAAGGGTTTTTTGTTATCTCCAACTTTGTGCTGTTCTGTAGGTGGTATTGTCTAGAACTGTCCAATATGACTTGCTCTATCCCATTGGTTCTTAAGCCTAACACCTCAAGTAAAAAATTGTCACCCAAAAAAAACTTTTTGGCATACAAGGCTATGGTTATTGCAGAGTCATGTGGTAGGACAAATGCATTAGCAACCCCGTTTGGGTCCCAACCCATAAGCCCTGTACACACGATTGGTCAATCCGATGAGAACGGTCTGATGGATTTTTCCTACACACCATCAGTTAAAAAACCGACTGTGTCAGAACACGGTGATGTAAAACACAACGACGTGCTGAAAAAAACGAAGTTCAATGCTTAAAAGCATGCGTCGACTTGATTCTGAGCATGCATGGATTTTTAACCGATGGACGTGCCTACAAACAATCGTTTTTTTTTCTATCGGTTAGGTATCCATCGGTTAATTTTAAAACAAGTTTCAATTTTTTTAACCGATGCATAAATAACCGATGGGGCCCACACACGATCGGTTTGGTCTGATGAAAACGGTCCATCAGACCGTTCTCATCGGATTGACCGATCGTGTGTACGTGGCATCAGTTTAAGAAGCATTGATCTAGCCAGTAGTTTGAGATGCTACAACGCAGTAAAAGTCAGTGCTAAGATTAATTAATCAGTATTTTGTAAGAGAAAACATAATTTTTGTAATCAAGTAAATTCTTCTCTGCTCCCTAGCTGTGCAACTTCTTGTCAAGAAGGAAGAGAATGTTCAATGCATGGTCATAATCACTGGCATGTTGTGCTGCCCACTGTTATTTAGGATAAATTAAAGGGAAAAAATTGAAAAGATAATTTTTAGTGAGTCATAACAAATCAGGATTGGCAACCTATAAAAACAATTCAAATACTTTAGGCTGTTTAAAACTTTAAACTGTTTGAGGTGGGATTAGTTGCATTACTGGGAAATTCATTAAACTATTATAATGTCCAGTTATAAAACAACCTCACTGGAAATGTTTAAACATATTTTTGTGCTAGGTTTCATTAATTCTTCTTTAGTTATGTTGTCCCCTATGATGTATATCAACTAACATTTCAAATCTGGGTAGTGGTTGTGTTTTCACTGGTTGCTGTAATACCAAAAGTCTTGCATGCTGCATATTTGGGGGCAGATCCAGGTAGATCGGTGCATTCTTCCGTCCGGCGTAGCGTAGCTATGATACGGTACGCCGCCGTAACTTACAGTTTTTTTCTGGTATCCTGAAAGAATTTCCACCGTAAGTTACGGCGGCGTAGTGTAACTTAGGCGGCGTAAGGGCGCGCAATTCAAGTCGATGTGATGGGGGCGTGTTTTATGTTAACACGTCGTGACCCAACATAAATGACTTTTTTTTAACGGCGCATGCGCATGCGCCGTCCGTGGGGGTATCCCAGTGCGCATGCTCGAAATTAAACCGGAACAAGCCAATGCTTACGACGGTGACGTCATTCTACGCAAAGCCCTATTCGCGAACGACTTACGCAAACGACGTAACATTTTTAAAATTCGACGCGGGAACGACGGCCATACTTAACATAGGATACGCCTCATATAGCAGGGGTAACTATACGCCGAAAAAAGCCTTACGGAAACGACGTAAAAAAATGCGCCGGCTGGACATACGTTCGTGGATCGCCGTATCTAGCTAATTTGCATACTCAGAATTCTCGGAATTCAGCGGAAACGCCACCTAGCGGCCAGCGTAAATATGCACCTACGATCCACGTCATGAAAAACCGGTCGCATGTACGTGGCTTTAAAGTGAGACTTCTACTGAAAACGATAGGTAGGGAGACCGCCGCTCCAGGTGAGCACAGGCAGGTAATCAATGTCCACTCAGGAATCACACGGGTGCTGGCAATGCATAGAATTAAGCAGGTGGGAGAATGGATGGACAGCCGCACTCCAAAAAGTCTTGTTGAAAAAAGACATGCTCTTTATTGTAAAAAGGAAAAAATGCACAGCACACAACAGCATACAGTGGGATAGCTGTCTATCCCACTGTATGCTGTTGTGTGCTGTGCATTTTTTCCTTTTTACAATAAAGAGCACGTCTTTTTTCAACAAGACTTTTTGGAGTGCGGCTGTCCATCCATTCTCCCACCTGCTTAATTCTACTGAAAACGAATGTGGGCTACCATTGCTAATCTCCTCAAAATACCAGTTGTCTGGGTTATCTAGCATCAATACTTCCTGAATCATGGATTTGTCTCCAGAGGAGTCAACGAAAGGTGGAACTTCTGATCTGCATCCTTGTTGTGGGTCAGTAAACTAGAATGTATTGAAGTTTTTGAATCAACCAGGCAGAAAAAGTAAGCAAAGGCATCCAATGTATTTCTATCATAACAGGTTTGCTTTAAACTGGTTCTGAAGGCTTACATCACCCTTATATAGTGACACACTAAAGAAATAGAGAGGTTAACTTTAGTATGTATAAACATAAGATGACTGTCACCATATAGCTGATTTCAGCTGGACTGGATGATGATCCTCATGATCAAGGAAACTAAGAGAATATCTGATGACAACCCTGACCAATTTTTCAGTCAAAATAACTGGGTTTCTGAAGCATCATCATGTAATAGAAAAAGGATAGCTCGATAGTACCCAAACATTTTGCGAGCGGGGCCCAGGATGGGGTGCCCAGAGAGAAGTGAAGGCACACAGAGACCAGGTATTGCTGTAGCATACAGTCATTGCCAAAAATATTGGCTGCTGCAAGGGTTCCCCATGACTAAGCCAAAAGGTTATCCCCTGGAAGTCGCACATCTAGGATGTCCTAAAGAAGTGAATAGAGTGGAAGCCTCAGCCTGGATTCCAACCAGGCCACGCCCCCAACACTTTTTACTCTGCCCCCCGGAGCTTAGTCATAGGGAAACCCTTCCATTTCTGTCAGATAATGCACCACGTTGCCCAGAAAATTGATGCAATTACAAATGTTTATTTATTTTGTTTGTATTGGTATGACACAAAAAAGTGGAGAAACAAAAAGCCAAATCTGACACATTCCACAAAAAACTGAGAAAATGGACTGGACAAACTTATTGGAACCCTCAATTTAGTATTTAGTAGAACACCCCTTGAAAAAAATTACTGAACTTAATTGTTTCCTGTAACCATCGATGAGTTTCTTACACCTCCATACTGAAATTTTGAAACACTCTTCTTTTACCAACTGCTCCAGGTCTCTCAGATTCAAAGGGTTTCTTTTCCCACTTGCTGTTTTGAGATCTCTCCACAGGTGCTCTATGAGATTTACATTTGGACTCATTGCTGGCCAGTTCGGAAATCTCCAGCGCTTTGTCTTAAACTATGTCTGGGCGCTTTTTGCCATGTACTTTGGGTCACTGTCCTGCTGTAAGACCCGCGACCTCTGGCGGAGTCCCAACTTTCTGACACTGGGCTTTACATTGCACCCCAGAATTCTTTGGTAGTCTTAAAATGTCATAATGCCAGGCACAAGGTCAAGACATCCAGTGCCCGAAGCAGCAAAGCAACCCCAAACCATCAGTTAATCCTCAGACAATTCTTTGCTGCTTTTTCTCTTCCCTATGCTCCATGTGGCACAACAGAGAGGTTGAGTCAGTTTTTCACCATTTTAACTGGTTGCCAGTGTGATTTCTATATTGTCAGCACCTGTTAATTGATGCAGTTATGTTTAATTACATATTACAGGAGCATCACAAACTTGAAATGCAATTATTTCTTTAAACTTTGAGAAGTTGACAATAATTTTGTCCAGTCCATTTTTGGAGTTTTTCTTCGAATGTGTCAGATTTGGCTTGTTGTTTCTCCACGTTTTTTTCTCCACAAGTGTTGCATTATCTGACAGAAATGCAGGGGTGCCAATATGTTTGGCTATGACTGTATATTTAACAGAAAAGTTCAGAGAAGATAGTAACAGAGTCACTTTAATATGACCAGACTGGCACAGCAGCACTTTTCATGAGTTGCAGAGGGTTCCCATAACAAGAATAATCTGATACCATCAGCATCTGACAGAGGAGGTGGCTGGAAGGGAGTATATCAACAAGGTGCCCAAAAATGAAAAAGGTCCTAGCTGTTGACAACAGAGAGCGGACCCTACACTGTCCTTCCTCCACCAAAACCCCTCCATGCACTAAACACACTGTCCCTAATCTAACCACCACAATTGTGTGCCAACTGAAGGGGGCAGTGCTATTTATTACCACTGCCCAATCTTAAGGTAAGGGCAGAGGTCAACCAGGGAGGCAGCATACAATCACAACATGGGTATCCCTTGCCCTCTGCTTCTCTCTGCACAACAGTGCCACCTATGCAGGGAGGCCAAACTACACCTACATTATGGACACCATTGACCCTGTCCAAATCCCCTACTCCATTTTAAGAAATGGCCAAACTTGCAAGGAACATCCAACATGCTTCACTGTTGCCTGCAGACACTTATTATTGTACTTCTATCTAGCCCTTCTAGTCACTTAATCTTGTTTTCACCTCAGAGGTATGGCTTTTTGGCCACAATTCTTCCATGAAGACCACTTCTGGCCAGACTTATTTGGACCTTTCTTGCCTGGGTCCCACTGGTTCCTGACAGTTATTGTCACGCCTACCCCTTACGTAGGTGGTCAGGCACTATAACTGGCTTCTGTGTTCTTCATCTAAAGCAGCACCTTTTCCCATAAGGCACAAAAGCCTTCAGGTACTTATACACAATGTTATATTGCCTGACTACCATGCCTGTGCAGGCAAAAACTGAGCACAGCGAACAGGTAATTGAACTAAGCACAGCAAACAGGTACTTGCAGTTAAAAGACAGTCATAGTGGTCAGTGACAGTCTGGGTTCAGGGTATGATGAGTTCTGAGTGTATTCAATATCTGATCTGAGGTTGTCAAAGGGGAATGGAAATTAGCAGGCATAGGAAAAGGGCAGACAAACAGGGAGGTTGAAGCATGTGTAACAAACATTATCACAAGCAAGACAGTGAGGGTTTGGCTAACTTAATACAGGTTTGCTCTCCACCCAGTGGCTGGCTACATCAATCACCTTGCAGGTGGATGGGCAGACAGGCACAATGCAGCTCAGCCAAAACCAGGATGCTGGAATAATACCAGCAGCTATCTTAGAACAGAAGCTTTATACACTCCTGTCAGTTCTGTGCTGATGGCACTGCTGGTCATCTTGCGATGTTGAAGGTATGCATGATGTGTCTCATCTGCTGCATTAAGTTTCCTTGGCCCACCATTGTATCTACGGTCCTCAACATTACCAGTTTCTTTGTGCATCTTCAAAAGAGCTTGAACAGCACATCTTGAAACCTCAGCCTGCTTTGAAATCTTTGCCTGGGAGAGACCCTGCTGATGCTGTATAACTACCATGTGTGCTCAGTCTTGCCATGGTGTATGACCTGTGACATGAAACTGTCTTCCACAACCTCATCTTAGTAGCAGAATTTGCCGTTTCCTTGTTCATTTTAAAGCCTCCTACACAGCTGTTTCTGTTTCAGTTATTGAAACAGAAGTATTGAAACTGTAAGTTTCCACATACTTATGCAATTGATCATCATTAGCACCTCCTTGGCATAATTGGTTAATTATACACCTTACTCTAATCCTAGATTTTTTATTCTATTTGCTCACTCTGCATTTTGTAAGTTGCTAAAATATATAAAAATAAAAAATAAATTGTTTTGAACGCATTCCCCCCTTACAAGGTTTCTTAACACCTGCTTAAAACTTTTGCATAGTACTGCACATATACAGTATGGTACACATAAGTATAATATTCTGAAAACAATATGTTTGAGCTCATCAGAACAGCTTTAACAATATCTCACTGCTTTTAAAGTTCTAAACCACAAAGAGCTACGTCATCTAATTCTGATTTCAGATGAAAGGGTGAAGCAATGGTTCACCTGCTTTACAAATCACCTCTCTGCTGGTGTAAGAGACAGGTAAGGTGGGTCACAGTTTGATTTTCTCAAACAGTGGCCCATCCTTCATAATTATTCACTACAATTCCCATAGCATAATGGGAGTTATAGTTTCACATAACCGCACAGTGAGAAGGGCAGATGAGACGTGTCTGGCTACATTAGACCTCCTCCTGAACCCCGCTTTTGTGGAATGGCAGCAATGACTTTTTGCAGAATTTTGAGCTAAAAGATAAGGTTGTTTATTAACTGGTTTGCAGCTTTTAAATATGTATAGCTGAAGCCAATAACAGGCGATTTTTAATTGCATTGCAGAATTCAGCTTTAGGCTACTGGACTTCAGCTTTGAGGTTTATCTCTGCTGTACAACTACATATTCCAGAATTATAATGTTTGACCAATCCCTTCATATAAACAAATGTAAACAAATATAAAATATTTTTAAATATCATCAAAAACTTTTCCTTTTAAAAAGTATACCAACAACTAGAATTCATTTTCCCTAAATTACATTAAAAAGAAAATTGTATGAAAACACGCAATTCCTGCAATGCCATCTCTTTTCAGATTGGAGCTATTATATGTGATGTAAACAGTGTATTTACAGAAAATAATTACAGTAAAAACATAGTTTCAAACGTAACTAGAAATTACATCTAATGCTTGGAAATGCGCTTAGGTGACTACAGTTCACCAGCTTATGCAAAATGACTGATCCTAATCTCTAGATACAAAAAAAAGTGTCTGGTTTACAAAAGTATTTATATGTTATACCTATCATTTACATTTTTAGATTTTAAAAAGTTTGTAAAAAGGAATAGGAATGTGTCTTCTGAGCTTGCAATATACTTGATTGTTATTTAGCGAACCTAAAATGCACCATTCATAGGCCATTCTTCTCAACATAGAAAATATAACTCCCAAATTTCTAAGATGAGAAAGAGGGAACCCTTTTAACATATAGTATGGAAAGGACACAACTGTGCTCCATCCCCCAGTTACATAAACCATGAAGAATTAATGCACAAAAAAATCAGTGGTTAAATCCACCAACCCATTTTTTTTTTAAAAAAGATGATTGTACTGTTTTTTATAGATTTCTATAAATAAGATAAAAAATATGAACAAATGAGGAGAAAATGGAGACAGAAGGATTTGTTTTAAAAAAAGGGACACTTGGGAGCTATGGGAAGTGTCTGGTCAAAATATTTTCATATTACATATTATTTCCTCTCATATGTATTTAGTAAGTGTAGCTATCCTAACCAGGTAGTCACAGGTAGGGATGAGCTTTATGTTCGACTCGAACATTGGCTGTTTGCCCGTTCGCCAAACAGCAAACAATTTGGGGTGTTCGCTGCAAATTCAAAAAGCCGCGGAACACCATTTAACCTCCCTGGCGGTATGATTATTTCAGATTTTAGGTGCTGAAAGTGGTACCATTATTTTGCAAGGAAATTTGGCATTTTAAATTGTAGGCCTGTAATTCTTAGGAATAACTCACTTAAATCTGTCCGAACAAGAGTCTAGTAGACATCTCGGGTATGATAAAGTTTGAAAAACAAAATTATAAATTATAATATAATAAATAACTATAAATAATTATAACAAATAATAATATAATTATAATACAAATTATTCAATAATGTAATCAAATCAAAAACAATTGCAGAATTGTCGCTGTCATTACTTTTATTTTTTTATGATGAATTTCCCCACAAATTGCTATCGCTTAATTCTGCAAGTGGTTATAATTTATTATCGCTGTTTTCTAGCTGTAAAACCTCTTTTGACATAAAGGGACCTTTTTTGGTTGCTATGGACAATCTACAGTTTGCAGGCAGAAAGAACAGTTTTTATTATACGAAAGTACATGCAGGACACTGGGCAGACCACTAGTGACAAAGGGGGTGTGTATTTTTTACATACAGTACTGTAATCTGTAAGATTACAGTATACTGTATGTATTGTGTTTCTTTACTTTTTTGAATTTGGCGCCTTTCTCCTCCCCCGTGCGTCGTAACGTCGCAGGGAACGGAGCTTGGCAGGACAAACAGGCACTGTGAATCGAGCGAGAAGACACAGCTCGATCACACAGTGGAGAGGCATTGCAGGATCCAGGGACAAGGTAAGTAAACCATGCCTGTGGATGCTGCAAGGTGATCCCGAGTCTGGCTCGGGGTTACCGCTCTTGGTTCTAAAATTCCACCCCGAGCCAGACTCGGGAATACTGCCAGGAGGGTTAAAAGTGTATGGGAGAAATCTAAAGTGCTGATTTTAAAGGTTAATATCATTATTATCATAAAAAGTGTCTGGGGACCCGGGGACATGTATCAATGCAAAAAAAAGTTTTAAAAACTGCAGTTTTTTTCAGGAGCAGTGATTTTAATAATGCTTAAAGTGAAGCAATAAAAGTGAAATATTCCTTTAAATTTCGTACCTTGGGAGGTGTCTATAGTATGCCTGTAAAGTAGTGCATGTTTCCCGTGTTTATAACATTCTCTGCACAAAATGACAGTTCTAAAGGAAAAAAAATAATTTAAAACTACTTGCGGCTATAATGAATTGTCAGGTCCAGGCAATACAGATAAAAGTCATTGAAAAATTAAAAAATAAAATGCGAGGGGGTCCCCCTAAATTCCATTAACAGGCCCTTCAGGTCTGGTATGGATTTGAAGGGGAACTCTGCACCAAAATAAAACAAATGGAGTGGGGTTCCCCCCAAAAATCCATACCAGACTCTTATCCAAGCACGCAACCTGGCAGGCTGCAGGAAAAGAGGGGAGATGAGAGAGCCCCCACCCTCCTGAACCATACCAGGCCACATGCCCTCAACATGGCTGTTGGTTGTGGGGGTCTGCGGGTGGGGGGATTATCAGAATCTGGAAGCCCCCTTTAACAAAAGGGACCCCCAGATCCCGGCCCCCCCTATGTGTATATTGGGCCTCCAGTGGAGGTGGTATCGTGTGCATCGTTCCTCACTGGAGATCATCGCTGGAGAATGGATCATCACTGGAGATCAAGAATGGATTACAATGCTGGACATCGAGACTGGATTACATCACTGGAATCATTTTTCTATTTATTTATTTTTTATTTTTAATAAAGGACTTGTCCCAAGCCATCTCCTGTCCTTTTTATGAAATGGTAGGGGTACAATGTATACCAATTTTTTTTAAATATAAGCAAGAATTGGGTTTACATTTTTTCGTTTCACCTATTCTTTGTAGCATTTAAGTTTTAATGCATTTTGTAAGAAGACTCGAAGGCGAAGGGTTAATAGAAAATGCTAATATTTTGTGTTTAACAAATTAGAAAATAAATGAGTTGATAATGACCAGCCTAATGATTTTTTGGTTAACATTCAAACAGTGGCAATGCCGCAGATGATTAATCTGGACAGCCTTCCATTTTAAACATTAATTTTGCCTCTAGGAAAACAAAACAAACTGATGAGTTTTTAAAACACATTTTCATTTCAATGAGGCTACTCACCTAGCATAAAACATCCTGATCTATTATTCATGCAGACATCCTACCTTACCCTCCTGTTAGAGCTGGTGAAAAAAAATCTATTTTGATATACATACCAAAATATACAATGCATATATGCATTATGTACATGACATCAAGGAGCCTCTGATCTTCTCCTCCACCCCACAAAAGCATTAAGTCTCTTTTGTATACAAATGATATATTTGGTTATATAAATGTGCAAGGCGCGTCCCAAATAAACAGTGTGTCACAGAGAAAAATTGCAGATCGCTATTTACCGTGACCGTGTTAGAGTCAATTCCTCCAGGAACAGCTGGTACTATCTGCTCTACCCAAATTGACTGACTTATTTTGGGTATGCCCTGTTTCAAGAAAGATGATGCTCTCTTTTTAAATTGAGTGCCATTAAGACGCTGCTTGTAAAATTACACACAGCCACCTGCTCATAGGAGGTAAATGATCCAAAATATTGTTGAATTTTTCATATTTTCCTTTTGGCTAGTCATTACCAATATCATCCTTGAATCAGTTGATTGCAAATTTAGTTCTACACTTTCTAAAGAAAGTAGAAAGATCAATTCATCCTCAGATATGCAACAGATACTCATTAAATACTTATTACTTAGTACTACGACAGATCATTTTGGAAAAAAAGCAAAACGAGCACTTATCGGCCTTTTTGATTTAGGACCTCTACCCAAAATTAGGAATGTTGCTTTGAGGGGATGTTGCTAGTGAAATTGTAATATGATACTTCTCTTCAAAGCCTTTACAATGAAAATTTTGTGTTATAAAGTTATTTTTCCAATATGCAGAAAACTAGAAGCCAGGATGTTTAAACCAGAGATCTGTTCAATGTTTTATTGATACAGAATTATAAAAATAAAGCCAGGTGGTATGTCTGAAACAGAAAAAGTTCCATAAATATTGCTCTATGACGTCTTCTAAAACAATAGTTGTTCCTATTTTTTCATTTCTGTGTCTGTATTTCCTAGTTCAATTGTGTGCTGAATCCTCTAGTTATTGATTAATCCTGACCTGTTGCATTTACTAATGTACATCACATACAGGGCATGCTTTACTAAAGCTGTCCATATGCCTTGGATTCCAGTCTATAGAAGTCCCAAATATCAATAGGCAATATAAAGTGTACAGTTTAGGAACATAAAATTTCAGAGGACTAATTCTCCTTTGTCAGAGGCCATCTGACATGGAACATTACCTCTGTGACATGTTGAATGTGTTAATGTGCATTGAGGCATGTTTCTCATTCATTTCAATGGGTCCTCAATGCACATTAAAAGGCCGAAAATGCAAATGCCAACTTTTTTTAATTCTAGTTCCAAGAGAACCACATGACAGCACAAGCAGTTTTGCATAATCTGCATGACAATAGTATTCTCCAGCGCTCAAGGGTAGTGTAATAGTGTTGGATGTATCACAGAATCTTGGTGGTTCAAACGAAAAGCACAGATATTGCTGCCCCCTGAGGGTTGGGGGAAAAACTCAATGGAAACACTGTAAGATGAAGATACGAGCCAACCGTGCACATTACCCAAGTGGTATCTTTAATAATGTACTGTATAAAAAGAAGTGTACTCACAAACACATTACAGGCATACCCCACTTTTAAGTACACAATGGGACCAGAGCATGTATGTAAAACGAAAATGTACTTAAAGTGAAACAATATATGTTTTCACTTCTAGGGTGTAGTAGGGGGTCAGGGGCTGTAGTGGGGGTGTCATGAGCTGTAGTTAAGGTCTCAGGGTCTGAATTGGGGGTGTCAGGGGCACACTGGAACAGGGCGGGCTATGCTCTCTGAGCTTTAGCTCCTTCTACTGTGGCTGCAAAATGTCTGACCAGTAATTGTAAGGCACTTTACATACACTCGCGGGTATGTCCTTACTCGCGAGTGTATGTAAAGTGAGTGTACATAAAGCGGGGTATGCCTGTAATGTGTTTGTGAGTACACTTTATTTTTGTACATTATTAAAAATACCACTTGGGTAATGCACAAGGCTGATGTGCCCTCTGTTCTTTATCTTACAGTATAACCTGCATTGCAGCATGCTGAAGGCCAGGTGCAAAGGACCAACAGGAGCTCTAAGTGCAGTAGTACAGAAAAAAAGGACCTTTAATAAGTAATGAATTCTTAAACAAGAGATGTAATGTCGCATATCCAAATGTCTGGTAGAAGCTGCCTCAATGGTGTGGTCCTGAATAGTAGGTAGTATGATCCAGGACCATGGCCACGTTGGTGGTGTCCAGACCTGGGTCTGTGTACAAGACAGGGAGCCCTGGACACCACTAGCAAGGCTACGGCTTTGGATCACACTACCTGTAGCTACTTAGGACTACATCATTTAGGCAGCTTCTACCAGACATGTGAATTTGTTACATTACATATCTTGTTTGTGAGTTTATTACATATTGAAGGTTCTTTTTTTCAGTACTACTGCACTTAGATGTGTTCCTGATTTTTCCTCTTCATGTGTTCACAGAGTGGCTTCTTACTCTCTCCACCTTGGCAGCCTGATCATAGTGATTAGAACGTACCATTAACTGTACGGCCTCCTTTTTATATGGAATTCATATTTTTTTAAATGCATTGTTTTTAATTATATTAGTCTTTTTTAGGTTTATTTGTTCTTGCCAGACCAATCTTTAAACATTCTACAAGGAAGTGAACTGCCCTCTAGATTTGGACAAGGAATGCAGCATACCTACATGAGGCCAGGACCTAATGAGAACACTATCTTTGCTCTGGGATCCTATCTTAAGGCCTCAGTGGATCTGGTTTTCCCTTGTTCAGGGGAGCCATTTTGATGCTCCCTTGAAATACTTGTAAAACATTTTTATTTTTACTTAAATCTACAATATAACATGCCTGACACTTGGTGAAGATGAAGGAAGCAGAAGTTCTTTGGGGCATTGTTTTTTGCTTTTAATCTATGTGGAATCCTCATACATGACTAAAATGACTAGAATTTATATCTTCCCTACCCCTGAGGAAGGAGATAAAACAGACTCTGAAATGTGTCAAGTGAAGGATATCTATTCTGTATTGTCAATCATGTTACAGTTAGTGCATTCTCAGTTTCTTATTGTTATGTACATTCCATGTTACCATTTTTAATTGTGTTATTAATAAATGATTTTTCTTCTCTACTTCACGATTGTTACATGAGTTTAAGTGCCTTTAAAGTCCAATCCCAAGGGGAAATATTTTTCTTGCCATCTAGATAGGGAGAGGTCTGTGGATGTGGTGTATCTGGATTTTGCAAAAACATTCAATACAGTTCCCCATAAGCACTTAATCTACAATCTGAGGTCTGCAGGCATGGACCATAAGGTTTGTTCTTGGATAGGAAACTGGTTACAGGGGCACATTCAAAGGGCAGTAATAAATAACATGTACTCAGACTCATCTGGAGTGGTAAGCTGGGTAACCCAAAGTTCTGTCTTGGAACCAATTCTGTTTAATTTATTCATAAATGACAGAGGAACGGATACATAGCCTAATCTCAATTTTTGCGCACAATTCAAAAATAAGCAGGGCGATAACTTCACATTAGAATTTAGAAATTTTACAGAAAGACCTGAAGAGTGGGCAACTACATGGCAAATGAGGTTTAATGTGGAGAAATGTAAATTAATGCACTTGGGGGCTAAGAACACAAGTCAAGGATGGAGAAAGATCTGGGGGTCCTGTGCAATAGCATGCAATGTCAAGTTGCAGCTACCAAAGCCGGCCAATTATTAGCATGCATAAAAAAGGGGATATACTCCAGAGATAAAAATATAATCCTGCCACTTTATAAAACTCTGGTTCAGCCACATCTGGAGTATTCCACCCAGTTCTGGTCACCAGTCCTCAGAAGGGATGTGATGGAGAGAGTCCATGAAGGGACTTAATTAAATTAAAGTGGAGTTTCCATCCCAAATTATTTTTTCATTATTGTGCTCATTAGACCTAAAAAAGTAAAATATATATATATATATATATATATATATATATATATATATATATATATATATTTTTACTCATCTGGAAATGCCTGTTGCTATGCGGTCCCACAAAATCTGCCTTTGAAAGCACCTAGGATTCTGACATCATCTCCCTCTAATGCTCCTGGGAAATGTGTGTCATCATTTCCCAGGATGCAGTGTGCTGTCCAATTATCACTCCCCATCCAAGACTTCCAGGAAGTAAGTGCTTGTAGGCTTCACAATGCCCACAAGCAAAATGACCATGGTGTAGACATAGTTTTATAAACTATCTTTTTTGAATATCTATGCGGATCGGTGGCGGATTGTAAAATAGTAAGTGACCGGATTTATTTTATAAAGACGCAGGATGAAAGGACATACATTTAAAAAATGCTAATTGTGGTTGGAACTCTGCTTTAATAAGGGGAATGGAGGACCTCAAATACGAGGAGTGACTACACGCACTACATTTATTCTTGCTGGAGAAAAGAAGCTTGAGAGGGGACATGATAGCGATTTACAAATACCCCAATGGTGATCCCAGCATAGGAAAACAGCTGTTCAAACTCAGGGAGTCTTTAAAAGACTCTTGGACTTACATCTTAAAGAACACTGGGATATGGAACTAATTATGGACACTGATTTGCGTACACCTACACAGGTTGAACCGGATGGACTGTTGTCTTTATTCAACCTTACTATGTAATTATGTAACTGTTCCACAAAGGCACATTTCCCCTACACCTACCATTATGCCCCTCTATGCACCACCTTTTTATTTTATTTGATCTTATGAGGGTCGGGTACGTTAATTTACTCTATGTGATACCACTGAAAAAAATGGTAATGTACATACAACAAACTGCTACAAAACTCCCCAGCCACCACCACCATCATCTTCTGATTGTTTTGTCCAGTGTCTAATTATAGAGCCTGGGTGATAGATGATAAAGTAATACCAATAGATATATAGACATTTGCCATATATGCAATTTTTGAAAATACAGATTTGGGGCCCAATGAAGAATATCGGTGTTGAAGAAATGTTTAGGGTACTTTATTAGACTGTGTATTACCCATATAGGTTAAAAGATATATATTCAGGTACATCTAAAGACAAGCTGCAATACCTAGGAAAGTGAGTGAAAACAGTATCAAATGAAAATAAGTAATCACATTAGGACAGGCAAAATTAGGAGAAAAAATAATAATGCTGCATTAATGTTTTTCCTGATTTAGGTCAAACATAAAAAAAAAAGCTAATTTTGGATCCATCTTTCTTTAGTGTGTTAAATAATGCATTTGTCAGTTTCATAGTTCTGAAAGTGTTACTCCATGTCATATTAGTTTAACATTTTACTATTCATTCTGGCCATGCCACCAGTGGTGACTTTTAAAATGTCAGGTCATTTTTGCTTTCGATTTGTATCTGCTTAACATGGAGACTCAATGTTAATGATACTGTGACCCATTTATCATGGTGTCACAACACATTGCTGCGAAGGAGATAATCTTCTCACATTTATAATTCCCCAGAACCAGAGAAATGTCCCTTAGACACACAGTTACAATAGGTGTTACCTAGATATGCCCTTCCCTTCTACTCTATCCATTTGTTCTGCTTCTATCTGTTTTAGCGCTACATATGTATTCAATAGTAATACACACAATGCCAAGACTCTGTAGAGCTCTTTATAATCACATAGGGGTTGATTTACTAAAGGCAAATTGACTTTGCACTTTGCAAAGTGCAGTTGCTCCAGAGCTTTGTAAATGAGCAGAAGCTCTGCTGACTTCCATCATCCAATCATGTGCAAGCAAAAATGCACTTTTTTAATTTGGGTATTGGGTATTGATTGGGTATTCTTTGCAAAGTGAAGCTTTACCTCATTTGCTAAGCTTTGGAGCAACTGCACTTGCAAAGTGCAACGGTCTATTTGTCTTTAGTAAATCAACCCTTAAACACCATCTGTATCATTCGGTGCCTCAAAGGTGTTTACAATCTAAC
This sequence comes from Rana temporaria, assembly GCF_905171775.1. Taxonomy (NCBI): domain Eukaryota; kingdom Metazoa; phylum Chordata; class Amphibia; order Anura; family Ranidae; genus Rana; species Rana temporaria. Next base: position 479,010,706 of record NC_053490.1, read on the forward strand.
TTCCAGGTTTATATTATTCTTTCTTTTATATTGTTCTTTTTAAACTGGCCATACACAGCTAAAATGCCAAACCCTGTCGGCAGGCCTTCTCCCACCTCGACAAAAGTAATTTTTCTAATTGACTTTTGTCAAAAGAGCAGGACAAAACATTCTCAGCTGAAAAGCACTCACATCCAATCAGCAGCTGCAGAATACAATAGCCGGCAGCTCTCATTCCTCTATCCATGCTACTTAGCATGGATAGGGAATCTATGGATTTATAGCATTCAGATGAACGAGAGACATTTGATACATGTATGGCCAGATTTAGTTTTAACAACTAAGCTAACTGGTTTTCATTAAAAACAGCAAACTATATACCGCTGCACCTTTTATATACCCTTATACAGACATGTCTCACCAATATACTTATAAAAACTGTTTACCCAATTTCTTTTTCCCTCTTCAGGGATGCCATTTGGTCCCAGTATACATAATTGTGCTTTCCCACTCAAGGTTCTGAGACTTACTTTTTTTGTATCCACTAATTGTCTCTGGGTGTACCCACTCTGCCTATGACTTATTTTGGTCACTCATCTCTTTACTGTCTTCATGTGCTGCGGGCATTGTAATTCATGGAATTGTGGGCATTGTGATTCATGGAATTGTGGGCATTGTGAGTATCATGTCAACAACTCACCACCATTTTGGGCTGCCATTTAACGTGTAACAGATGTATAATACATTCTTTATCTTCTAGACTATAGTTACATTAAAGTGCATAACCGATTGTCAGTGAAGAAGGAGTCAAGGTCACTTTGAAACACATTGGAAACATGCAGACTAATATCAGTCTTTATATATATTTTGCCTTATATCATTATATAAATGATGCATTTTACTACTACTATGCGTCTTAGTTCAGCACTTTTAGCTTAAATTGCTTTTATATTTTTGCTCTATTATATGTACTTTTTTGATACTATTAAAAATGAATTTTTATAACAGTTTGTTACACGCCTGTACCTTTAAAGCCCCATCCCTAAAGGGGAAAATAGCATTTTCATGAAAAACAGCAAGGAACCTAAAGTCGTGCCAGTTTTCTGGTCAAAAGTTTATGAGTAACAACGAATGAGAGACAGCCGTCACCTGATCAGTGCTGGTTCTTTCCCATTAAAAAAGACCAATTCAAGGTCGATAAACTCCCTCCTTGCCGTTAATGAGAAATGTATCTACTTGTCTGTAATATATTCCTTTAATATGAATAGATAAACCTGATGATACTCACCCTCTTTCTTTTATCAGTGAATTACATATTGAGATACTTGTACTGTATACCTGAAACTTTATGTATAATTGTTACTGTTTCTTTCTTGTTGAAACTTAAAACGTAATAAATATCTATTGAATGAAAAGTGTATTGCTAACCAATAACATGGATGCCCACTGGTAAACAGTTCTCTCTAAAGTAGAACTCACGCCAAAACCATGCAAGGTTTAGATTCTTTGTCAGGTATTTATTGCTGTCTGGGTCCATGCTGGGGAGATTCCTCTTCTTACTTGTCCTAATGACCATTATCCCTGGGACAGAAATGCTGTGTACACACAATTGTTTTTTTTCGATAAAAAAGGTCTGATGGACTTTTTTCATCGGGAAAAAAAAGATCATGTGTGGGCCCCATCTGACTTTTTTCCATTGGTGTAAAAAAATAGAACATGTTTTAAATTTTTCCGATGAAAAAAAAAAACAATAGGAAATTTAGATCGTCTGTGTGGAATTCCATCGAAGAAAAATCAACGCATTCTCAGAATCAAGTCGACGCATGCTCGAAAGCATTGAACTTAATTTTCCTCGGTTCGTCGTAGTGTTTTATGCCACCGCGTTTTGGACAGTCAGAATTTAGTCTGATAGTGTGTAGGCAAGAATGATGAAAGTCAGCTTAATCGGAATTCCGACGAAAAATTCCGGAAATCCGATCATCTGTACGCAGGAAAAAATGATGGACAATCCAATCCAGGAGACAAAAGGCTAAATCTTTCAAAAAGGGATTGTAACAGGTTAAAACTGTGATGTAACAGGTTAAAACTGTAGTGTTTTTACATGACCATCGATATATGGAAAATAAAGATTAATTATATATGTGGTATATGCATTTATTAAGCCCTACAAGGTACACTTAAAGTCCCACGCTACTCTATCTTTGTTATTGATTTTTTCATTTCCTGGGATGGTACCTGTGTATAATTATTCCACATCCACCCCTCACTCTTTCTTATGGCAAAGAGTATTTCCCCGCACTTTGAGGGAAAACTTCTAGTCACTTACCCTCATGTCTCTGGGTGAGGCAGAGAAGGAAAGTCTCCCTGATGAAACACAGGCATCATTAAAAACCTGACAAGGGTACTGACTCTTTCTATTTTATCCAAGACTATATAAATACATTTTAGCTGGAGTTCTGCTAAACTATGAGTGTGTTTCGATGCATTATACTGCATTTAGTGCTTACATAACAATTTGTTTTAAAAATCATATATCAGTTATCATAATCTTTTTTCGACTATGAATGCCAGCAGCAAAACACTATCATAAACTTATTTTGCTGCTGGGGTAAGTGTTAAATTATGTAACCAAACTGAAGATCTCTGCACCGGTAAGGGTCCTCCAAGGTGGAACACTCATATATTAAGATGCATTTTTTCCAGCAGTATAACGTTTAAGCAGTAGCTAACTCCCCTTCCTCTCTTCAGGAAACACAGCAGAACTCTTAATTATGTCAGGATGTTTCCCTCTCAAATAGGAACCCATTCAATGCTCAGAATTATTCAATAAATGGCCCTTATTTTTTTTTGTCTCACATTATAAGTGCCATTATTTTTCTTTATATATCCCCCCCCCCAAATTACTCACAGCCACCTAAGAACTATAGCTCAACAACCAGTTATTAGGTATTCTTCCTAACTAAATACACCACAAGAGATAAAGAGAGAAAAGCGACATAAAATGTGGAATCTTTCTTCACATTTCTACATGTCTCAATCAGTTTCTATCTAACACATGTAGGGCACAAGGTTGAAATCAGTCAGCTGTAACAATGCACTAAAATGCTTCGAGGACATGAAATATACTAAGTGGAGGAGTGGGGAAGGGAAATTGATAGTTGAAGTGATAGATGGTGTGCAAGGGAAATCAGCCCCTTCTCCTTCTATCCAACTATTTTTAACCTTTTCTGAAATGAAAGAATCACCTTTCTGCTTTTTTCCAGGGCAGATAGGAAGTGTCAGGTTGTTTAGTGTTCTTCCGATCCATGATTATGATAATCATTAGGTATTTCAATGATTGCAGAAAGGACATCCTTTTTTTAGAGTAAGAAAGCTCTACCGCACAATTGTAAAGTAATGAGCTGAATATTGGTGCTCAGGCTTGTTGTGTCCCATGAACATCAAAATAGCAAGAAATTCCGGCAACTCGATTGCTTCTTCTTACAATTCTTTATTAGACACTTTCAGCAGTGCTAAATCAATAGGACTAATGCGTTTCGGCCGGAGCTTTTCTCATAGCATACATGTTTACAATAAAATCATGTTTATATAGAAAAAATATCCATTCATCCTAAAAAAGGGGGTGGTACAATTTAATTTAAAATCAGTTGAAAATTAAAAACATGTGAGGTTGGTGGAACTAGAGAAGGAGGGGAGGTAAAATGGAGAAGCAGACTAAAAACTCAAGGGAAGAAATTAACCCATAGTAGAATCAAATTGTTCATTCCACTAGGAATAGAGTGTTCAATCTGCGCATCCACCACACATCCCATTGGAGTAGAGTGAGTTGTGTATCATCCCCCTAACAGATATTCTCAACTGTTCCAGACCGCAAAAAGAAAAGGACTCAAAATTACCACCATGAACTTTTCTAACGTGTTTAGACACATTTTAAATATTTTTTTTGCGTTGCTATTATGAGTGTCATTGTAATGCTCTGATATTCTAATACGTAAATTGCGAATAGTGCATCCCACATACTGTACAGGTACTACAATACAATAAATAAACAATCATCTTTGAGTTACAATTTATATAACTTTTAACAGGATATGTTCTACCTGTTGAAAAATAAATAACAGACTTGCTTTTTCTCTGTCTTTTACACTGTTTACAGGTGGTATAACCACAGGAATAGGAGCCCATTGTCCCTAACCATGACGTGGATGGGAGAGTGCTGCAGGGACAAAACAAAAAGGGTAAAAGCATTTCCTACTAGAAAAAATGCATCCCTGTCTTAAAATATCATGCAGAGTTGTGTCTGCATACAAGACAGGGAGGCAATGTTTAATAATAGCAACAATCTGGTTGTATTGTTGTGAGTAAGTGAACACCCCCCTTCCACGGGAGCATGTCCTCTTGCTAGAGGCAGAAGAGTTCCCAATCAGATCACTACGATCTCTATTTTATGCCAACCGTCTGCCTCTATCTATCAAATGTGCACCTTGTCCCCATTCTCTTAACTTTTTGGAAATAATGTTACATTCTTTGGCAAAATCCTCATAAGAGGAACAATTCCTCCTTGCTCTAATAAACTCACCTGCTGGCAATGCCTGTACCATATGGGCTGGGTGATAACACGATGCCAGGAGAAGTGAGTTGCCTGCACATTGTTTCCTCTAGTGTTTGGTAGAGACTACTTCACTATCCACACATCCCACCAAAGTCAAGTCCAAGTAGTCAATGCTGACTGGATATGCAGTGTGTGTTAACTCCAAATCCAAATGCTTGATATTTAGATATGCCAAAAAATGAATCCAATGCATGTGCTGGCCCTTTCAATACCTAGATCAGATCATCTATAAAGCGCCAATACCAATTAATGAATTCTCCATATGGGTTGTCTTGGGAGAAGAGAAAAATCTCCTCCCACCAACCCATATACAAATTTGCCAAAGAAGGGGAGAATTTTGAGCCCATCGAGGTACCACGGCACTGTACATAATATCAAACATATAATAATTGTACTTTAACAGGAATTCTGTGTCCATACACAGAAATTCACACTACTCCCGCTTAAAAAAACTATAGCGTGTAAGGTGATATTTGACAGCTTCAAGTGCCAGGTGGTGTGGTTTGCAAGAATACAGTGCTTTAACATCCACTGTGATCCAAATGGTATACAGGCAAATGATCATACCGATATAAAAACACCAAGGAATCCAGTGGTATATTCATTAATAAATAATTTAACATGTTTAAATGCAACTAATGTAAGTACCTGAATTTGGTTTGGTAGGCTTATTTCCAAGGTCAATTCACCACCAAAGCGAAAGCCACTCCAGGTGAGCACATTAGCAATCCATCCACAGCATATCCATATCCATATTTTCATAGCACAGTCCGTCAGCAGATACACAATGACAGGAAATCCGGACTTTGCTGCAACACTTCACCTTTATTGATCCTTCATGCAAAAGACATCACAGACATAACCTTATTCCATTTTATTATGGTTATGAGTAAGTTCTAGCCACAGCATGAAACAGGTCAACTTTTACTATACCCCACAGTGTCTGTGATGTCTTGCACGAAGGATCAATAAAGGTGAAGTTTAGCAGCGAATTCTGGATTTTCTTTGATTAGGCTTAGTATAAGCCTCTTGCAATCCCTTATAAAAGACTGCAGACCGACTGGAAAATGGAGGGGCAGGACTGAGAAACAATATGGTTGAACGCAAATACATTGACAAGGAGCATACTGATTAGACATGTGCATGAATAAAAAATGTGTTTAGTTTTGTTTAGATTCTTTAATCTAGTTATTTTGTTTTGTTAAATTTGGTTGATTCATTAACCACTTGACAACCGGGCCTATTTTGGCACTTCTCTCCTTCATGTAAAAATATTTTTTTTTGCTAGAAAATTAATCAGAACCCCCTAACATTAAATATTTTTTTAGCAGACACCCTAGGGAATAAAATGGCGGTCATTGCAACTTTTTTCTCACGGTATTTGCGCAATAATTTTTCAAACACCTTTTTTGGGGAAAAATACGGTTTCATGAATTAAAAAATAACAAAACAGTAAAGTTAGTCCAATTTTTGTATATAATGTGAAAGATGATGTTACGCCAAGTAAATTGATACCTAACATGTCACGCTTTAAAATTGCGCACACTCATGGAATGGCGCCAAACTTCGGTACTTAAAAATCTCCATAGGCGACACTTTCATTTTTTTTACAGGTTACTATTTTCGAGTTACAGAGTGGGGTTTGCTTCTGAACGTGAGCTACCGGGGATAGGGGCGTTTAAAAAAATTTTTTTTATTTTATTTTACTTATTTTTTTTATTTTTACACTTCTTTTTTTTTATCACTTTTATTCCTATTACAAGGAATGTAAACATCCCTTGTAATATAAATCAGTGTGACAGGTCCTCTTTATGGAGAGATGTGGGGTCAATAAGACCCCACATCTTTGCTCCAGGCATACAAGCATGAAATCGGTGAAAAAACATTCACCAATGTCTTTCACACATCTTCTTTAAGGCACTATTCACACCTGTGTTTTTTGTAGGTCAAAACTAAAAGCTCCAAAATGTTACACATCAAAAATCCCAAGGTTTTTAATTGTAACAGTTTACACCTGAGAGTAGTGTTGCTTGAAGCTTGCAGCATGTAGCCCAAAAAAATACATGAGCTTCATTTGAGCTTTAGACATTTTTTGGTTGCAATAGACCAATGGGAATGCCCAAAAAAATTGTGAAAATTGCATATACAGTATAAACGAATATTGCACATTTTATTCCCCTAATAACTAACTTTACATTGCCTAAAAATATTTAAAACAAGAAATGATCAAGCAAAATTCTCAAGATTGACAGTACAAATGACCAAAGATGTTTAGCTCAAGTGCGCATGTAGGCCAATTCCTGTCTGTATTATTATAGCACTTTAAGGAGCCATTTACATCTTTGCACTGTGGTAATGCACATATTACTACAATGCACAACAATGCATTTTACTTGTGTTGCAGGACCAATCAGGTTTAATGGTATCCAACTCACTAAAGCAACACATATGGAAAAATGTGCCTAATGAGCATACTGACATCAATATTAACCACTTGCCGACCTCCTCATGTAAATATACGTCAGCAGAATGGCACGGACAGGCACATCAACGTACCTATATGTCCTCTGCTTGACGCGGGTGGGGGGTCCGATCGGGACCCCCCCGGTACATGCGGTAGTCGGCAAGCCTCGGGGAGCGATCCGAGACGACGGCGCGGCTTTCGTTTATAGCCGCTCCGTCGCGATCGCTCCCCGGAGCTGAAGAACGGGAAGAGCCATGTGTAAACACTGCTTCCCCGTGCTTCACTAAAGCGGTGCATCGATCGAGTGATCCCTTTTATTAGGGAGACTCGATCGATGATGTCAATCCTACAGCCACACCCCCTACTGTTGTAAACACACACACACTGAACCCTAAATGTTACAGCGCCCCCTGTGTTTAACTCCCAAACTGCAACTGTCATTTTCACAATAAAGAATGCAATTTAAATGCATTTTTTGCTGTGAAAATGACAATTGTCCCAAAAATGTGTCAAAGTTGTCCGATGTGTCCGCCATAATGTCGCAGTCACGAAAAAAATCGCTGATCGCCGCCATTAGTAGTAAAAAAAATAAAAAAAATAAAAATGCAATAAAACTATCCCCTATTTTGTAAACGCTATAAATTTTGCGCAAACCAACCGATAAACGATTATTGCGATTTTTTTTACCAAAAATAGGTAGAAGAATACGTATCGGCCTAAACTGAGGAAATTTTTTTTTTATATATATGTTTTTGGGAGATATTTATTATAGCAAAAAGTAAAAAATATTGCATTTTTTTCAAAATTGTCGCTCTATTTTTGTTTATAGCACAAAAAATAAAAACCGCAGAGGTATTCAAATACCACCAAAAGAAAGCTCTATTTGTGGGGAAAAAAGGACGCCAATTTTATTTGGGAGCCACATCGCACGACCGCGCAATTGTCTGTTAAAGCGACGCAGTCCCGAACTGTAAAAACCCCTTTGGGTCTTTAGGCAGCATATTGGTCCAGGGCTTAAGTGGTTAAAACAAAAAAATAAGATAAAAAAACACTAACAGCTAATATAAAATTTCCCCACTCTAAAGAAATGTTTTATGTGTACCTTATGGGCCATTTCAAACTATGAATCGTACAAAAATATGCTGTGTGTTACTGTGCGTGTCACATGCAATCTAGGTGCAGTGCGATTTGAATAGGCAGAAATCCTGCCAGACTGCACCAAAAGTGGTGCATGCACCACTTTAAAAAAACACAGAGCATCCAGTTCACATGATACTACTGTACCAGTGTACCATGCAATCTGTGTTTGTGATGCCATAAAGTTGACACTCACTGCAGCTCATAATAACTGCAGTGCGTTTTGAATGTGGTGTGAGAAATGCTCACAAAAAATCTTTTGGCTTGAATGGGCCCTAAAGATAGAGTAAACAGTTTTGACAGTTTGCTTGATTTTATTTATTTTATATTTATTTTTCCAAACAAGTTTTATTGAAAAAAAAAGATTGTTTGAACATGCAATACAGGAATATGTCAAGCGTAGTTTTAAACAGTCAATGTGTTGCAACAATCAGTTGTATAAATGTTACCACTAGGCAAACTAGGCAGCCACCTAGGGCGCACTGTGGCCTAGGGGCACCCGGTCACTGGTGTTCCTACTGTCTTCTCTCTGCAACATGCAACTAAGTATCAGCTTCAGCAGGCAGCCACCGCTTCGTCCATACATAGTGTCAGAGGGCTGTGGCGGCAGAGAACTGTGTCTGTGTCCCAACTCCTGAAAGAATGGAAGCAAGAAAAAATTGATTGATGGGCACAAGTAGGCTGGTGAAGCTGCATTGATAGGCGCTGATGAAGTTGCACTGATGGGCGCTGGTGAGGCTGCATTGATGGGTGCTGGTAGGCTGCATTGATGGGCACTGGTGAGGCTGCATTTGATGGGCACTTCATTAAAAAGGTAGGGTATACATGGGCAGGACACAGGGGGTGGAGTCAGGGGGGGCTGCAAAATGAGTTTTCGCCAAGGGTGTCAAAAATCCTTGCACCAGCCCTGGTTACAGGTACAACATTTTGCCTGCCTAGGGGCTGGCGGTGCCCAAAGTGAAGGAAGGTAGTGTGTATCAATCATAAACTTGTGTGAAAAAAAATATATATAGATAGATATATAGATATATATCTATCTATATATCTATATATAGCTATATATATATATATATATATATATAGCTATATATATATATATATATATATATATATATATATATATATATATAGAGAGAGAGAGAGAGAGAGATATATATATATATATATATATATATAATTATATATATATATATATATATATATATATATATATATATATATATATATATATATATATATATATATATATACATACTGTATATATATATATGGCAGGGAGAAGATAAGACCTTTCAATTTATTCAGCTGTGTGTATAAATTGAGCTCCTGTCACTGAGGTCCATTCACAACAAAGGCTTTTTTTGCAGCAGTAAAGTTAGTAAGAAAGGTGAAAAGCCTAAAGTGCCATCTGCTGGCTGCTGCAAATTGTAAACATTTTATATTTCCCTGACTATACATGTAAAATTTAAAATGTTAAAATTGTATTTTTAGCCTTAAATAACATACTGTATATAAATATATATGAACCCCAATCAATTAATTTAAATAAATAAATAATACTAAAAAAGGAATTTGCCCTTTCCTCAAACATTCCATTTTTTTCACCAGCTTACATCTGAATTGTATTTACATCCTAATATCTTTTCTCCTAACATATCATTATGATATGTGTGGCTTTCTTGGAGACTGCAGCAGCAGTCTATATCTATAATTCTTTTCCCTCTGACAATAGATCACTTTTACACTGATTTACTACATCTTCTCTCTGTGCAAAACACATTTTTTTTCAAAGTTCGCCTCCCCAAGGATTGAGATTGATTGCTTCATACCGTAGATGGCGGCAAAAAAATCTACAGTTTCTGATCACAGCCACTGGTAGAGGCACTTGTGTCATTTGGCATTATTTCTAAGGCAGTGAGCTTTTAAGATGAATTGGGTTCTAAAAATGGGGCCTTTCTGAGTAAGCATTTTCGTTTTGAAAGGCAAAAATTTGTTTCGATGTTCAGATTTCATGCTGTGTCAGTCGCTCTTCTTTAAAGTAACTGTCTACTGAAAGAAGTGTTCAAATATTGGAGCCACAGCCTAGCAACTAGCATCTTCAAGAAGAACAAGTCAACAATGACAGACTCCGTAGCATTTCAGTACAGACTTTCTTTAACCACTTCAGCCCCGGACCATTTTGCTGGTCAATGACCGGGCCTCTTTTTGCGATTCGGCACTGCGTCGCTTTAACTGACAATTACGCGGTCGTGCGATGTGCCAAAAAAATTGGCGTCCTTTTTTTCCCACAAATAGAGCTTTCTTTTGGTGATATTTGATCACCTCTGTGGTTTTTCGTTTTTGCGCTATAAACAAAAATAGAGCGACAATTTTGAAAACAAATGAATATTTTTTACTTTTTGCTATAATAAATATCCCCCAAAAATATAAAAAAAATGTTTTCCTCAGTTAAGGCCGATACGTATTCTTCTACATATTTTTCTTCAAAAAATCGCAATAAACGTTTATTGATTGGTTTGCTCAAAAGTTATAGCGTCTACAAAATAGGGGGTAGTTTTACGGCATTTTTATTAATATATTTATTTTTACTAGTAATGGCGGCGATCTGCGATTTTTATTGGTACTGCATCCTTTTGGCGGACACTTCGGACACTTTTGACACATTTTTGGGACCATTTGCATTTTTGTAACGATCAGTGCTATAAAAATGCATTGATTACTGTAAAAATGTCACTGGCAGGGAAGGGGTTAACACTAGGGGGCGAGGAAGGGGTTAATTATGTTCCCTAGGTATGTTCTAACTGAAGGGGGGTGGGACTAACTAGGGGAAATGACAGATTGCTGTTTATACATTGTATGAACAGACGAACAGTCATTTTTCCCCCTGAAAGGACCGGGAGCTGTGTGTTTACACACAGAGCTCCCGGTTCTCGTTCTTTAAGGAGCGATCACGGGTGCCCAGGGGTGATCCTGCCCTCAAGGCACGCACGTCGGCACCAGGGGCGAGCAGGGGGCCCCTAGTGGCTGTAATGCGAAATCACATTATATTACGTGATTTTGCGCAGCCGAGCCAACCTGCCGCCGTAAAACTGTGGCGGCTGGTCGGCTAGTGGTTAAGCAGCTAATGATAGTAAAAGTATTGGAATACTCTGGCTAGGGTAAACTCTGCTTAGGGAGCCTAAATGGCTAGGCATTCAGTCATGTGACTTGTTTTCCACTAAAACTATAAAGTGCAAAATTTGATTCAGCACTGCATAGAAACCAATCAGCTTCCATTTTTTCTTTTTTTTTGTCAAAGTTTAAAGAGGTTGTACAGGTTCGTGTTTTTTCACCTTAATGCATCCTATGGCTGTCACGGGCCCCCCAGCCCCCGTTTTACTTACCTAAGCCAGTTCACCTGCTCTGCGCGTCCCCTTCCCCAAGGAGTCTCAGCGTTGATTGGATAGATCGATAGAAGCGCAGCCATTGACTCTCGCTGCTGTCAATCAAATCCAATGGAGCGACTGCCGGGGGCAGGACCGAGTCATACAGTCGGCGTCTATGGACACACCTAAGGAACACCACTTAACCCCTTGATCGTCCCTACTGTTAACCCCTTCCCTGTCAGTGTCATTTTTACATTGCAATTTTTTAGAACTAATCAATGTAATAATGTTACTGGTCCCCACAGTGTCATCTGGGGTCAAATGTGTCCGCTGCAATGCCGCAGTCCCACTAAAAGTCGCTGATAGCAGCCAATACTAGTAAAAACAATAAAAACAATTATTATTAGTTTGTAGTTTGTAGAGACAACGTTTTGCGCAAACCAATCAATATACGCCTATTGCATTTTTTTTTTACCAAAAATATGTAGGAGAATATACTGTATATCGGCTTAAACTGATGAATACATTTTTTTTTTTATTTGGATACATATTATAGCAAAAAGTATGATTTTTTATTTTACTGATGAATAGGGCCTTGTTGCAACCACCCTGCAACCATGCGCAGTGCATGTGGTTGCAGTACAGTGGTGCTGCATTTAGGGGGTTAAAACAGGCAGTGAGGAGGCCATCTCACCACCTGTCAAATGCCTCTGAAAAGCAATCCAAGCGTGGATTGCTTTCAAGAGCATTCTGTACCACTAGTGTGAACAAGCTCTGAAAAAGCAGTCCTGCTACCTTAGAAAAGCAGTTCCGACTGTACGTAGTGTAGAGGTCAGGATCAAAAGATTTGTACAGACATAAATACATACACATGAACGCATATAAACATACATAAACTGTTTGTACATACATCCATACATCCATACATCCACACACATACATGTACGTATACACACATGTGTGTGTGTATATATATATATATATATATATATATATATATATATATATATATATATATATACACATATACACACAGTGCATAGATCTACTGACCTGCCTGATCGGGCCACCTCACTTGGCTGACTTTCATGCTCGGCACCCCCACTAGGAGAATACAGAGCAGGTCAGCGTCTGGAGGAAGCCTCCCCGTCCCCCCATTCAGGGCTCTATACATTGTTGGCTCTACTCTTCACTGTCAACTCTCACTTTACCAGCAGTTTGGAACTCTGAGGCCCCGTACACACGACCGAGTTTCTCGGCAGAATTCAGCCAGAAACTCGATGGGAGCCGTATTCTGCCGAGAAACCCGGCTGTGTGTACACTTTCGGCCGAGGAAACCGACGAGGATCTCGTCGGGCCAAATAGAGAACATGTTCTCTATTTCCTCGTTAGTCAATGGGGAAACTTGGCTCACCGAGATCCTCGGCGGCTTCACAATGAACTCGACGAGCAAAACAATGTGTTTTGCCCGTCGAGTTCCTCGGACGTGTGTACGGGGCCTGACAGTCTCAGATCTGTATACAGGGCTGGGATTGGCAGAGCTGTAAATTGTCAGCAGACAGGATTGCAGCATCTTGGTAGAGAACGGCTAATGTTTCCACACAGTATACAAACTGTATTTTGATATATTGTACCTCCAAATGTAGCCACCTCGTGTTTTCCTTCACTCCTCACACAACTGCACGCGTCTCCCCAGCTACACCAGCAGAAGAGGGGGAAGTATCCCATCCAATAAACCACAAAAGAACATCCCAGACAGCTGTGCCAGCATCCGACCAGCTCTTAGCAACCAATGATGATGTCATGGGTTGGCAGGACACGGGCGTGTGGCCCCCACAGCTTTCTGAGTGACATTGGTAGCTGCATGCATGTTTGAGACAGTGGACCATCACCACTGTAATAACAAAAAAAAAGGCTTAACTGGTGTTGAGAAGAATATTTTACTGAATGCCTGCTTGGTTAAGGAGGTTATTAGTCATTTTGCCATGGCACTGCTGGGGACTCTTTGTGGAACCCCAGTGTGCCGCGGCACCCTGGTTGAGAAACCCTGCTGCATATCATTTAGTTAGAGTTTATATTTACTTTAAGTGCAGACTTTCTTTAGGAATATGTTACTTTCTTAGCAGCTCCCTTAACCACTTCCTTACTGGGCACTTAAACCCCTTCCTGACCAGAGGACTTTTTGCGATTCGGCACTGCGTCGCTTTAACTGACAATTGCGCGGTCGTGCGACGTGGCTCGAAAACAAAATTAACGTCCTTTTTTCCCCACAAATAGAGCTTTCTTTTGGTGGTATTTGATCACCTCTGCGGTTTTTATTTTTTGCGCTATAAACAAAAATAGAGCGACAATTTTGAAAAAAAAAAAAATATTTTTACTTGTTGCTATAATAAATAGCTCAATTTTTTTTTTTACGTTTTTTTTTTATCCTCAGTCTAGGCCGATACGTATTCTACATATTTTTAGTAAAAAAAAAAAATCGCAATAAGCGACTGGTTTGCGCAAAAGTTATAGCGCCTACAAAATAAGGGACAGAATTATTATTATTATTTTTTTTTTTTACTAGAAATGGCGGCGATCTGCGATTTTTATTGGGACTGCGACGTTATGGCGGACACATCGGACACTTTTGACACGTTTTTGGCGCCATTCACATTTATACTGCAATCAGTGCTATAAATATGCACTAATTACTGTATAAATTTTTTTTTTACTAGAAATGGCGGCGATCTGCGATTTTTATTGGGACTGCAACGTTATGGCGGACACATCGGACACTTTTGACACATTTTTGGCGCCATTCACATTTATACTGCAATCAGTGCTATAAATATGCACTAATTACTGTATAACATTTTTTTTTTACTAGAAATGGCGGCGATCTGCGATTTTTTATTGGGACTGCGACGTTATGGCGGACACATCGGACACTTTTGACACATTTTTGGCGCCATTCACATTTATACTGCAATCAGTGCTATAAATATGCACCAATTACTGTATAAATGTGACTGGCAGGGAAGGGGTTAACACTAGGGGGTGAGGAAGGGGTTAAATGTGTATCCTAATTAGTGTTCTAACTGTGGGGGAAGGGGGGTGACTGGGGGGGGTGACCGATCTGTGCCTCTATGTACAAGAGACACAGATCCGTCTCCTCTCTCCCCTGACAGCACCGCTGTCTGCGAGAGCCGGGAATGAGAGATGATCTCATATGTAAACATATGAGATCATCTCTCATTGGCCGCACAGATCGCCTAGGAAACGGCCGCTCCGATTGGCCGTTCACGGCGATCTGTGACTGGCTGTGTCCAAGGGACACGGCCAGCACAGCAGTTCCCCGCTGCGCGCTCGGGAGCGCGCGCGGGGAACGCGAAAAGGGGCGGCCGTAAAAACACGGCCTCCCAGAGAAGTAGAGCCACCCGGCGGCCGTATATAGTCGTACGGCCGTCGGGAAGTGGTTAAAAACCCAAACCTAGATCGCCGCAGGCAATCCACAATTATGTGAAGAAATCTACTTTAAAAACTAAAATGTTTTAAATCACAGCACATAGAAAAAACATGTGTATGCCAAAGATCTTCCCTGATACATATTAGAATTTTTTTTGCAAACATTGGTTTACATAGAAATGAATTGTACTGTACTTTTGGTTGCTTTTTTTTACACCCGTATAATATGACTTGAAATCTTGAAAGTTCTCCCACAGTGTAAAACACATGCCTTACAAATACCCATATGCTGAGGTGTGAACAGATCCTCAAAGTAAACCGGTTAGGGAAAATGTGTGGGCTGACATTTCTGAACTGCTTCTCAAAATGCTAACTGCCCTGCTGTGCCTTGCAAGCCACACATGAAAGTGGAATTAGTTGTCCTTTTCTGTTGTTTCTGATCCGTGATTCTAAGGGGTTTGTGTTACTAAGGGCAATATGCTGCTCAGTTTGCACAATTTTTCCTTAGTTTAGGGAATGAGTAGAAGCTATGCCGATTCCAATTATCCAATCATGTGCAAGCAAAATATTGTTTATTTTTTATTTACTTTGATCGTGATTAGGTTTTCTTTTTTCTCACATTCTCTAAGCTAAGGGAAAGTTTCCTTGCAAATTGAACAGTATATTTGCCTTTAGTAAATCAACCCCATATTATGAAAGCCAAAACATTAGACAAGCAAGAGAGCTAGAGTTTTTCATGAGAAAAGGATAACTGTTCCATGACAGGTTTTCTTCAAAGTCTATCTATGTGTGTGTGTATATATATATATATTCCACAAAGAAAGGGGACTGGGAATTTGGAATTGCAGTAATCAAAAGTTTTATAATTCAGGTATAAAAAAACACATCTAACACAATAAAGTGTAACTATGAATCACAGATTCAGGCATCCCCACCCTTCTTAACCACTTGCCACCCGTATAACTTACTTTTAAAGGTGCAAGGTGGCACTGCTGCACCGGATCAAGTACCTAGTACGTGATCCGACACTTACAGGTTTAGTAAAAGCACCTTCCACAGTACACAAACACAATAGCTAGGCACATAATCAACCCGTTGATCGCCCCAGATGTTTTTCACCTTCTCAGCCAGTGTCATCAGTACAGTGACAGTGTATATTTTTAGCACTGATCACTGTGTGTGTGTCACTTGGTCCACAAAAAGTGTCAGTTAGTATCCAACCATCCGCCGCAATATTGCAGTCCCACCATAAGTCGCTAATCACTGCCATTATAAGTAAAACAATAGTTTGTAGATGCTATAACTTTTGTGCAAACCAATCAATGCTTATTAGGATTTTTTTTTACCAAAAATATGTAGCAGAACACATATTGGTTTAAACTGATGAAGAAATTCAATTTGTTAAAATGTTCTTATTGGATATGTTTTATAGCAGGAAGTAAAACATATGTATTACTATTTGCTATAATACATATCCAAAATAAATAAATAAATACATAAAAATTCTTCATCAATTTAGATTAATAAGTCTTCTGCGATATATTTTTGGCAAAAAAATCCCAATAAGCGTATATTGATTGGTTTGCGCCAAAGTTATAGTGTCTACAAAATAGGGGATTGATTTAGGGACTTTTCAGTTTTTTTTACTGGTAATGGCAGCGTACTGTGATTTTTCGACCCTAAGTGACACTTTTTGGTGACCAGTGACACCAATACAGTGATCAGTGCTAAAAAAAAATCACTGATCACTGGATAAATGACACTGGAAAGGAAGGGGTTAACTACAGGGGTATTCAGGGGGGTTAAATGTGTTCTCTGGGAGGTGCTTTCTAACTGTGGGGGGTGGATTCACTGGAGGAAAAGAGAGATTGTGATTCAGCTTAGCTAAAACACAATCTCTCTCTTTTCCTCTCTGACAGAGCAGTGGTGTGCTTTGTTTACATCGGCACACTCCTGCTCTGTGTCTCTTCTAAACAATTGGCAGGTCGCAGTGGCCATCGCGGCCGCCAGACCCACTGATTGGCTCCTGCTGTGTCCAATCAAATCTGAGCAGCGGGGCACGCGCCCCCTAAGCCACGTTCCTGGCATCACGTACAGGTACGTGATTTTGCTCACACGGTCCGCCCTGTCGCAGTAAATGAACGTTGGGCAGTCCGGAAGCAGTTAAAGCAACACAGTGATGTATCGCATAAAATGGCCTGGTCATGAAGGGGGGTAAATCTTCTGGAGCTGAAGTGATTAAGGTTCAAATGAGAACTTGAAGAAAAGTGTGCAACTAACTCCCTCTTCAACTCATATATATAAATATATATATATATATATATATATATATATATATATATATATATATATATATATATATATATATATATATATATATATATATATATATATATATATATATATATATATATATATTTTAAACAGTATATAAGCCAAAACATCTATGTTTTTGTGTGCCTTTTAGGGGATTTCCCTTTAGTTCCTGTCTCAGAGACCCAACAAGAAGTAAGATGGAATATCACTAAGTTGTCCCAGAAAAAGTGTCCCAGTTGCAAGATTTTGTCTCATCTTCTTTAACAACTCAACAACAATAAAACGTACACTTTACATATCCAGCAAGGAGTGTGGGTGCTTTGTGTCGTGACTGCAACAGGTTTGTGGACCTGGGGCCTCACATGCAGAGACCTTGCTATCGTCCCCGGGAAATCAAATAATCTATTTTCTAGTAGATGAAAAAATGTATACGCGCCCCTGCGCCCAGAAAAAAATATACAATGTTTATATATATATATATATATATATATATATATATATAAAATTTATTCATTTAAACACCTAAAGCTGTTACTTAAAAATATCAATAGCTGTGTAGTGATTTTAAATGAACAAAATAGTATCGCTGTGATCTTGACGTTCTGATTTACCGATCACCGAGTGTGCAGTTGCTTCGGAGTAGAGGGTTGAGCGAGCGAAGTGGAGGGTGAGACTAATAGTGTTTGTTTTGGGACCGCAATACATCGCGAATACCACTGCAAGCTCCCTATTTGGAAAGTTTACTTTTGAAGTGCCTCTGTTTGTTATGAAAGATGTAAAGGGCCAATCCACCCAATAGGCTCACTCTGCAAGCCGCTTAGGGCCCGGCAAAGTTACTAGAGCCCTGCAAATTACTAAAGGCCCCCGCCTGGTAAGAAGTAATTTTCGGCCCCTCACCCCACTTCTCAACTCGCTGGCTGCATGGGAGAAGAGGTAAGATGTCAGAACCCCCTGCTTTTCACTTTAATGTAAGATGTAATTTCCGACAGCAGAACACCCCCTCCCCCGATTCTCAACTTAAATCTTCCTTTAATGTGACATGTCACTGTCGGCAGCGCCTACCCCCCCACCCCCCGATTCTCAACTTTAATGTGACATGTAATTTTGCTTAGGGCCCCAGGGAGGTCAGGATCGGCACTGAGGATGTAAGTGCAATATTTGAAGGTTACGTGTGCTGTTTACAATAAATAGTTTTACTCTACTTCACTATTGAAAGCACTTTTGTTCTTACATGTGGAGTGTTTTTGTTTTGCTGAGCACCGTTGGAATCATTTTATACCCCTGGGGGGTTTATTAGGCTACATAGCCGAGCATGAGAGTGCAAGGCATATCCTATTAGTGAGTGCAATTCTTAAGGGAGCGGAGTCACTGGACACAAATGGTGTGGTGGAAGATTTTTTTTTCAAGTTATTTTAGGAAGATTACCTGTTTGCTTGAGTTTAATCACTTGGAAATAAAACAATCATTTATGGACTTGATTTTGATGGTTTAACCACTTTCCATTTTGGTCATTGGATTAAACGTTATGAACACTTTTTTTTTTTTATATATATATATATAATGTTTGACACTTTGTTCACAGTGTGATTCATTCATACTTATATGTGTTTAGGTATGTTCATTTAGTTTGTGAACACAGCGCTACTATTTTCTATTAGAGGCTGAAATATCACGCTCGGGTGTAGGCATATTTGTTTCAGTATTTAATTTTATTTATTTTTTCTCAACAGATGTATTTATACTTTGTCGCGATTTTAAAATGTTTTGGGCCAGCTTGGTTAAAGTGTTTATAAAACACCAATCAGGCAATTAAATGCAGCACTCAGGACTGACTGGAAGCTACAAACCTGTTTTGTACAAATAAAATCTGTTATGAAACCTTCTACAATTAATTCTTGAAACCCTACTGTGTAATTTGAAAGCTCAAAAACTATGTCTGTGCCGAGGATGGAGGTCAGCCTGTCCTGTGTTTAAACAGGGATTTCATAACGGTCAGAAAGGAAATGATTTTCCACGGCGCTGCAGAGCAAACACCCCTAAATAAATAGGTGAACCACGGCATCAAGATTTCCCCAGAGTTACAGCAACTCATAAGAAAAATTCACAGACAAAGTCAGATGATGTCTCAGACAGAAGATTATACTGAAAAGCGCCTGACCTAGGATTTTCTTTTCAAAGAACACTAGAAAAGTTTAAAATAGGTTATTTCAAAATAAAGTATTAAAGAGAACCTGACCTAATAATTGTTTCTCGTAACAAATGAGCTTATTTACAGGCACGTTATGGTACCTATAAGTACCATAGGGTGACATAATGTTGACACTGATCCCTGTGTCCCTCAGAAGCCCCAGTGGATCCTAGGCCAAGTCTGTATATGGAACATTCAGTTCTTTCAAAGCCAGTATTAAGCAATGCCCCCTCCCAGTGCTAGGCCCTTTTTAGGTCATCTAACTGTCAAATGCCAGAGCCACTACTTGAAGGCCATGGCAAATAATTCTGAAGGCACATGAGACTTGTATTCCTCTGAAGAACAATTATGACAGTTATACGGTTAGGACAAAGAGCAATATATGACACATCATGTAACTGTAAGTCACCACAGGGACACTAACTCAACTGTCAACTCGAGCTGGTTGATTTACTAAAGGCAAATAGACTGTTAGTTTTCCAATAAATTTTCACTTTCCAAGGGTATTTTCCCTTAACTTAGTGAATGAGGAGAATGTCTGCTGACTTCCATCATCCAACCATGTGCAATCATTTTTCCTGCATGTAATTGAGTATTCCATATACAGTCATTTTTCACCCCATTCACTAAGCTAACACCCAGCAAAACTCCCCTGCAAAGTAAACAACCTGTTTGGCTCTAGTAAATCAACTCCAATATGTAGCATACTAGGAGGTGTTACCTTAAAGTGATTGTAAGCCTTCATTTTTAATTTATTTAAAATAACAAACATGTCTTACTTACCACCACTGTGCAGATCGTTTTGCACAGAGTGCCCCCGAACATCCTCTTCTGGGGTCCCTCGGCAGCTCTTGTCGCTCTTCCCCACATCAGATAACCCCATAGGTAAAGCGCTGTCCTCGGGGGTTATCTTGTGGGAGTGCTCCTAAGTCCAGCATTCGGTATCCATAGACACAAATGCCGGATGCATAGGATGCATTAAGGTGAAAAAAACACAAGGGTTTACAACCCCTTTAACATTGTTTGAACAGAACTGAACTGTAAACAAGTGTACTACAAATGTTTGCTAATTTTCTGTGTGTGCAATAAACTATCACCTTAACCCATTCCTGTAAGCCCCTGCATGCATTAAATAGAGTCTGTATTCTGGGAGGCGGCTAGCATTGGCGTTCATGTGACCACTGTGGTTGGCTTTCACAGTGGTCACATGATCGGGAGCCATCTTTAACAGCTTTGTCTCTTGTGCTGTGAGTGTGGTCTCAGCACAAAAACATTGACATCCAATTGCTGCATACAGTATATGTGGCGTGTAAGCATTGAGGCTCACCCTTTTGTCGCTGCACATATGTGTTACACAAACAACAACGATGTGCTGAAAAAAAAAATGAAGTTCAATGCTTCCAAGCATGCGTCGACTTGATTGTGAGCATGCGTGGATTTTTAACCGATGGTTGTGCCTACTAACGATCGTTTTTTTCCCATCGGTTAGGAATCCATCGGTTAAATTTAAAACAAGTTGGCTTTTTTTTAACCAATGGTTAAATAACCGATGGCGCCATCACATGATCGGTTTGGACCGATGAAAACGGTCCATCAGACCATTCTCATCAGTTTAATCGATCGTGTATACTCGGCATAAGGAAGGGGCTTGTCAGCACAAGACTGATCATTGGCGGACAGGCAGGCTGTGCTCCCAGGACAAACAGAAAACGGACTACGTTAGGAAGGATGTGCTTTTATGTCTAGCATCTTCAGTTTGAAATTGGAATACAGGGGGCATAACACCTGGCAGAATACTTGGCAGTATCACCAGGTTTTTCATTCAAAGAAAGCAATGAATACAAAACAGCATACGTTTTAATACACGTATATGATACTACAGGCACATAGCAGCAATAAGAAATGTTGGGAAATTATAATTTTTAAGACAAAAGTTTCCTTTTCCTTTTACTATTTTCATATTTGATTCATAAAAATAATTTATGGTGTGCAAGATAGATACAGTAGATATATAGATAGATAGATAGATAGATAGATAGATAGATAGATAGATAGATAGATAGATAGATAGATAGATAGATAGATAGATAGATAGATAGATAGATAGATATTGCATTTTTGGCTCCCAGCATAGTTGTATGGAAGACCCTCTTCTGTGAAGCCACAAATATGCGCACGCTCCACGAGAAGGGGTTATTATCATTTAATAGTGTTGGTAAACTTAAGAAAACTTCAGTGTTAATTTTAACTCCAATTAAGGACTGCATCCATTTGAAACGTAACTTTAATGCTGTATGAGTTGTTTATACTGATTTTGGTAGGGTGTGTTTTGTGCAGTGCAATTATAAGGGCAGGACATTATTATAAGGGCAATAAATGATGACCTTTGGGTAAACTGACAATCTGATAGAAAAACATCACACAGACTTAAAAGACTAATTCATTTAGTCCATTGGCAATGTTAATATGTTAAAAAAAAAAGAGTGGATTTTTTTTTTTTTTATAAGTTAACATCTGTTTTGTATGCACCACTATTTTTCGGACAGGCACAATTAAAGTTAAAGGTAAAAACAAACAATAAAGACATTCAGCAATTTTAGAATCAAAAGGTGACCAACAAGACATTGCACACAGAAAGATAAAGGGAAAGAGCATGAGAGTGAGAGAGAAAGAAAGTTGTTATTATTAAAAGCTTCTAAGCTTGTATACATCTATGGCGGTATAAGAGTTAGTCTAAAGGAATTTTATGCAGTAACTACCAAGGTCATTCTTCGTTTTAGATGAACTATTTTTCAAAGGTCTCTAGGAAGTAAAGCGAATTTGAATGATGGTCTTTAAAATGTTTCCACGTTCCAACTTTTGTCTTACTGAGTGATATTCAAAGGTAATGAGCTTGAGATATGCAAAGCGCAAACAAGCTGCTTTGCATATCAATTACACCTAGTAATTGATAAGCAACTAGAGTAATGTTTTGACAGTAGTGTTTGCACATGCACATAAAAAATTAGGTAAGAACATAATAAGGTGATCACAAAGTACATCACTTTATGAATGGATCAACGTTATAAATGTTAGTTTTTCATTTATGATATAGATGTGAGGTAGACTGAAACATGCACAAGATAGATAGATAGATAGATAGATAGATAGATAGATAGATAGATAGATAGATAGATAGATAGATAGATAGATAGATAGATGATAGATAGATAGATATGTAGTGCTACCTTTACTTTTCTCCTTCTTTGTAATGCGTACACAGTTTAAAAAAAATGTAAATTGGGGGAATAAAAAGATATGTAGCGCTACCTGCAGGAGCCGCTGATTTTAACTGGTTCTCCCCAAAACAGCACAGAGTCTACCAGTCACCTAAGCAACGCTATTTACTTCAGCTCCAATAAATAGTATTGTGATTTATTGCTGATAAAACTTGTAACAGGAGAAGGTTAGTAATTGGCTGTGAAAGATCTTCTACTTAAGCAACTGTGTATACTAGACATGCTAAGGCCTCACCGCTGGGAATCATACGGCAAGTCTAGTTACCATTCACAACCACACAGCTGTTGGTACCCAGTGCAATCTCAGGGACACTGTGCAGTACATGAGGGCACTCTTCTCTAAGATACCTGTCCAGGACCCTGCTGGGGACAGGGAGTGGCCAGTTTCCAGGACGCTATAACAGCAGTCTCAGTCCAAGCTACCTCTAACAATTATATCTCAAAAACACACCACCACCAGGAATCATTTTGGGGTCATTACTCACAAGTTCTCAGATCAGTTGCCACCTTTCAGCCTCCTCCAGACACAATCCAGTAAGTTAGACAGTCTTTCTCTAGACCAGATCTGATTTGTGAAGTCCTGCAGTCAGTTACAGGTCCCAGCTTTGCCACCACTGAAACCTCACAGAAAAACAGGACACAGGCTGCTCAGGGGCTGGCTTGGAACTCTGCTTACTGGGGTGAGACCCTGACTCCAGAGCTTCAGACTATATATCAGCCTCCCAGTCACGTTCTGTTCACACCTCCCCAGGAATTGATCAATATTCAGGCCCTGATCAATATTTAGGCTGGTTATTTGAATTTTCCTCCCTAAGCTCCCAAAATATCTAGAGGTAGCGGGGAGCAAAAAAAACCACACAGCCTGCGAAACCCTGAACACACCAGACCAAACAATCACTGCTCCCCTAATTGCAGAAGTTGACAAAAACTAATTTACCTAGCATCCTGTACTAAGAGGGTGCTACAAATACAGTAGATAGAGAGTGAGTTGAAAAGATAGATAGATAGATAGATAGATAGATAGATAGATAGATAGATAGATAGATAGATAGATAGATAGATAGATAGATAGATAGATAGATAGATAGATAGATAGATAGATAGATAGATTTCCTTCTTTGTTCCAGCAGTAGAATTATATGCATTTTCAGAGGAAAGAAATAGCACACTGATTCAATCAAGGAACTTATTTATCTAGAAATAAGAAAGGTATAAATAGGTTACATGTAGCATATCTGCTTTCTGGGAGCCAAATCATTCTTGACTGGTCATTCTTTACATTTTCCATTATCTGCATACACAATACAATGTGCTACCTTCAATCTCTGGCTCGGCCTCACCAGGAAGGAGAAAGGACTGGAGTTGGTAGATGAAGGGCTGATAGGAAATAAAGAACAGAAGCAGCAAAACGCTGCAGCGTAGATTGCAAATGTCTATACCGAGCAAAGGCAAAGTGTTGTACGTGAATGTTTTAAAGGATGAGAGTTCTATAAAATATAGAAACACAGAATCTTCAAAGTGCACATTAGGTTTCTATGAAGTTAAACCGATTAATCACTATAGGCAACAACTATTGCTCCTATTTTCTATTTTCCTCAATTACTATGTTTTTTTCAGTATGGGCATGTTAGTGCATTCATCCTTTGGAAGGCTACTTTTAGAACAAATGGCCCAGATCGTACCACTGCTTGGCTTTTTCACACATAGTGCAGTTATTTGCATTTTTTCCACAATAGATAAATGCCGATAGGGCACATAGAAAACAATTGTTATTGCAACGCTGCCCAGAGGTGTGGTGAAGTGAACTGCGAGAAAATGCAGACAGTATTTGCAGCTTCTGACTTTTATTTATTTTTTAATACAGGCTTTAACTTCTCTTTAAAGTGGTTGTAAACCCTCCAAGATAACTTTATCTCATCATAAGGTAGATAACACAGGCAGCTGATCGCTGCCTCTGAAAGCGTACTCACTGCTGTAGTTTCCATGTAAATCGTCCTGTAAATCGAAAATGACGTCATGCGCGATTGTGCAGTAGGATGTTTCATTAACGGCACCTAAAGTGTGCCATTTCTGTATGTCAGGACATTTCTATGGACGAGCTTTCCCTCTGAATGGTACAGAGGAGAAGTCTTGCGATGGTTCTAAAGGCTCAAGGTTTTTTAACTTAATGAATTTTATGCATTAAGTAAAAAAAAAACACTTCTGGGTGCAGCTCCCACTTCAGCCCCCCCCCCTCCCCTTATACTTACCTGATCCCCATCACAATCCAGTGATTTCTATGAGAGCAGCAGCTCTCCCGGGTCCCTCTCTCCTCACTCCCCTCTCCAATTAGGAGAGAGTGGGGGCAGGGCCGAGCCATGCTTTGTGTGTGAATGGACACACAGTGTGGGCCTTGGGAGCGAGCCTGCTTGCATGCACCTATAGCAAGAGGCTTGCTATTGGGGGAACTTTGCAGGAGGGGGAGCCAGGACCACCAGTGGGGAGATGCAAAAAAAGGATCAGGACTGCTCTGTGCAAAACCATCGCGCAGAGCAGGTATGTATAACATGTTTGATATAAAAAAAATATATTTCCTAGAAATAGAATCACTTTAGAATCACTTTGAAGTGCATATTTTTTAGAAAAAGTAGGGACTTTATTTTTCCATCTGTTGGGGACATTTATTATCACGTTCTGTCCTGTAAAAAGGTTCTCTCCAAAGAGCGGACTGCCCCTCCCCATTGTAAGATTTAACTTGCCCTCCTTTTCTTGGACAACTGTAGATTTCTCAATCATGTTCCGTCCAGCTACCGTTGGCCACCACAGCAAATAGTAAGAGTGGATTTGAGAAGACATAAAACATTAAAAACTCTTTCCAGAACTGGAAAAAAAAGTTTTGGGTATACCGTATATACTCGAGTATAAGCCGAGTATAAGCCGAGCTGAAAATGCCCCCCTTGGCTTATACTTGAGTCACCTTTTTGCACCTTGCACCATCTCCCAGACTTTGGGCACCCTTGGCACACATATAGCCCCACTCTTCCTCTACAAGTGTGCAAAGTTTGTTATCTGGGGGACCTACGGCCGGGGAGCAGAGATTTTTCAAAGTCAGGCATCCCTTCCATAGACTCCCATGTTAAACGGTAATTTCTCCGGTAACTTTGGGGAAATGAAACTTGACATACATGTAGCCCCAGTTCTCCTCTACAAGTGTGCAAAGTTTGCTGTATGGGGGACCTACAGCCGGGGAGCACTGATTTTTCAAAGCTAGGGCACCCTATATACTCCCATGTTAAACGTAAATTTAGTCATGGACACAGTGAGGCATGGGCACAGTGAGGCATGAACACAGTGAGGCATGAATACAGTGAGGCATGGGCACAGTGATGCATGGGCACAGTGAGGCATGGGCACAGTGAGGCATGCACATAGACAGAGTGAGGCACAGTCAGGCATGCAGATGGACATCCTAGGCTTATACTCGAGTCAATATGTTTTCCCAGTTTTTTGTGGTAAAATTAGGTGCCTCGGCTTATATTCGGGTTTGTCTTTTACTCGTGTATATATGGTACATACACCTTAATGTTGCCAAGGATGTATGTATCTTCTCGCTCTTTGCCTTAGCCTCAGGTTTATCCAAGTTTCTTGGAATCACCGATAGGTAGGGAGACCGCCGCTCCAGGTGAGCACAGGCAGGTAATCAATGTCCACTCAGGAATCACACGGGTGCTGGCAATGCATAGAATTAAGCAGGTGGGAGAATGGATGGACAGCCGCACTCCAAAAAGTCTTGTTGAAAAAAGACATGCTCTTTATTGTAAAAAGGAAAAATGCACAGCACACAACAGCATACAGTGGGATAGAAAGCTGACGCGTTTCGCATTAACAACTAATGCTTAGTCATAGCTATGACTAAGCATTAGTTGTTAATGCGAAACGCGTCAGTTGTCTATCCCACTGTATGCTGTTGTGTGCTGTGCATTTTTTCCTTTTTACAATAAAGAGCACGTCTTTTTTCAACAAGACTTTTTGGAGTGCGGCTGTCCATCCATTCTCCCACCTGCTTATTTCTTGGAATCACCACTGCCTATAAGTAAACTGACTTCTGATATCTAACCTTGTAATATTATACAGAATGTTAACAAATAGTTGAGTTTTGGCAGTGCTCTATTCCAGCCATAGAAATATGCAATAATATTTAAATTACAAACCTGCAGTGCCTTTCATTATCTGCCGATTACTTGAATGCCTCTGTGATTTATTACACCTCGATATACATCTCCACATGAGAAAACCGTTTGCAATACTTAATCTCTGCTGGGTGTTCTACCAATCTTTTATTTTCATTATCACTTTCCTTGCACTTTTCCTATCATTTCTTTTAAAATCAGATTTTTTTTTATGATAGCTGCCACATTTTATCTACTACCATGTTTTATGTTTATAGTTTAGTTCTCATTTCAATTTTAGACACCTATTACCAAGCTCAGCGGTAGCTCAACTTGAAGTTTTGAATCATTCGGATACTGGGTTAGTGTTTCGTCACAACTTTCCACTGGAGGTTAGCACTTTATTTATGTGGCAGTCTATCTTCAATGTTGCAGTTTTCCTTTGAATTTCCAATCATAATTTTGACATACATTATATCCAGCTGTGGCAAGTTTTTGTCTGTCCTTTTTTTTTCAACTGAAGCATTCAGAGTGTAACTTATCAAGGATCACCAATGCCAAGGACTGCCGGGAATTTTGTAGAATTTTGTAGATTGGTAGATTCAGTAAGAGTTAGGCCGACTTATCAGTAGATAAGCCGACCTAACTCAGAATCTACGCCGACTTATGTTTAAGCGTATGCTCAAACAGACATACGCTTAAACATATCTAAGATACGACGGCATGCGCCGTCCTATCTTAGATTGCAATATTTTGGATGACCGCTAGGTGGCGCTTCCATTGCGGTCGGCGTAGAATATGTAAATGAGGAGATACGCCGATTCACGAACGTACGCCCGTCCGACGCAGTACTTTTACACCGTTTATGTAAGAGATAGGCCGCGTAAAGTTAGAGCTAGGCCCTATTGGAATAGTAATGTCAAGTATGGCCGCCGTTCCCGAGTCGAAATACGATTTTTTTACGTCGTTTGCGTAAGTCGTCCGTGAATCGGGATTTACGTCGTTTACGTCCACGTCAAAATCAATAGGCCCATGCGGCGTACTTAGCCGCAATGCACACTGGGAAATGTAGGCGCCCGGCGCATGCGCAGTAAAGAAAAACGTAAAAAAACGTGAGGTCAAGCACCATTAACATAAAACACGCCCCCTCAAACACATTTGAATCAGGCACCCTTACGCCCGCCGATTTAGGCTACGCCAGCGTAACTTAGCAGGCAAGTACATTGTGAATCATGTACCTGCCTCGATAACTTACGGCGGCGTAGCTTAAATTCCTTAAGCTACGCCGCCGCAAAGTTACGCCAACGTACATTAATCTACCTATCAGTCTTTAGTAAGACAAACAAGAATGTGCAAGTGTAATGGCTATGGATAGAGGTTCGACCTAGCATAATACACTGATCTTTACACTTTTTTGGAGAAGAAACTAAGAAGCTTTTGTACTTAAAAATTTCCCCAAACAATTGGTGGCCGTCTTATACGTCGGTACCTGTATGCAGAGTCAGACTGCGGGTGTCCATTGTTCAAAAGCTGCGCCTCCTACTTGTCCTGTTCCATGACAGGCAGAACACTCAGTTTCCCAGCAGAGCCTGTGTTCAGTGTTCCACCTATCATGGACGTCCAAAGTCTGACTCTGCATACAGGGATAACATACTGTATGGAGATAGGCACAGTGAGGTATGCAATGGGTACAGTGAGGTATGCAATGGGCACAGTGAGGTATGCAATGGGCACAGTGAGGAATGCAATGGGCACAGTGAGGTGGGCAATGGGCACAGTGAGGTATGCAATGGGCACAGTGAGGTATGCAATGGGCACATTGAGGTGAGTCGGAAGGGGGTCGTCTTATAATGGTGAGTATATCCCAAAACCAACCTCTTAGCTGGAAAATTAGGGAGTCATCTTATACGCCCAGTCGCCTTATACGCCGGCAAATACGGTATAGAGATTCATAACATTTTAATATTACTTAAATTATTTAAATTTCCATTTCTCGATGCATCCTCTATGATTTTCTAAATTGCCAAAACATGTACATTTTGTTCCCCCTGGAACATGTGACGTCCTGAAGGAATTCTAGAAATCTCATGTCCTTCTTATGTGATTGGCTCACTGCTTCTCCCAGAAGTCAACACTGAGTCAAGTTTCATGTATTCCCTGCAATAGGCATTGAGTTCACACTGATGAGGTGGTGATAATGAAGGCAGATAATTCCTCTTAGCAGTTTGACTGAAATATTGAAAATGCTTACATCAATATTACCAGAACACCTGCTAACAACCTTCCATTGTGGATAGTTCACCTGTAGGGCATCATTGATTTTTCTTTCTTTTTTTTTCTCAGACAAAGACCTAACCTTCAACGTGACACTTGCAATGCCTTTGGCTACCCCATCTAAGATCACCTGTGCTTTGCTGCTGTTTAAATTTTTTTTACAGAGTTTCAGAGCTGCTATCTTGGGATTGCTAGAGATTTGGGATGTGTGGGGAAAAAAAAGCTTTCACCAGCCTCTATGCATAATAACAGCATCAAGCAGGCACCTTGCAGATTGCCTTGGAATATACAATATAAAAGTATGTCTTGTTTAATTGATCTAAACTATAAAGGTACCTAAAATGAAAAACACAGGTCATATATAGTAAGTTACATGAGAGAGCTGCTACTAACGTTTGCAAAAATTCAGCACTATGGAAACTGATATATATATATATATATATATATATATATATATATATATATATATATATATATATATATATATATATATATATATATATATATAACATTTATGTCACTCTACAGTGTAGTTTATTGGCCTTTGTTCACTGCCATGTAAGGTAAAAGGTGGTGACAAAGTGTCACTTGGCTGTTGGATTTACTGGAGAGGAGGGTAGATGTATGCTGAAAAATCGCTTTCCAATATGCCACCTTCATTTTCCAGCTGCACTTCAGGCACCTATAAAAGATTGTCATTTAATCCAATTGCAAATTCATTAAAATGCATTTTATTGATTTTTTTTAATGTAATTGTTTTTTTACAAAAGACGTGTATTTCTAAGCATCAAATAATTGCCAGAATCTGTTTTTATATTGAATTTTTTACAATCCCCTGTGCACCAAGACACATCTTGGCAGAGGGAAAATCAGCACTGCAAACCAACCAGGACTGAACTGTTTGCACAGTGTCAAGACTGTTCTGACCCGTGGGCAAGAGAGGCTCCCATCTCAGGGACTGTCGTTGAGAGGACAGAAGTCTTTCCTGCTTTTGCTC
This sequence comes from Rana temporaria, assembly GCF_905171775.1. NCBI lineage: Eukaryota > Metazoa > Chordata > Amphibia > Anura > Ranidae > Rana > Rana temporaria. The sequence continues at coordinate 479,040,911 of NC_053490.1, forward strand.
TCTGGCTGTCTCGACTGATCTGCAAGCCTGCTGATGGTTTACATTGGGAGATTCACATGTACAGTGTAGCCCAACTGATTGAGAGCCAATCTCTCAATGTAATTTGCAATGCTGTGTTGTCAATGTGACAACTCAGTCGTGTTCTTCATTATTTATGAATGAAAGCTACAGTCAGTTGTTGCCATTATTCATAACTTTGTGTTCGTACACAGTTATATAGTTAGTGTGCTTGAAAAATCCATCTATTTCAAGCATTAAAAGGGGGGGATCCTGAAAAGAAAAAAAAAATCATACAATTCCATACACCCAATCCTATACCCACACTTAATCCAGAGGAAGGCAAATAACTCCAGCAATGCATGATCCAATTTGCTCCAGCAGGGGGAAAAATCCAGTGTTTCTCAATTGCAGTCTTCAAGGCGCACCAACAGGTCACGTTTTCAGGCTTTCCATTATTTTTCAAAGAGATTTGATCAGTTTCACTGCCTAATTACCACAGCTTTTTCATCCGATGGAAATCCTGAAGACATGACCTGTTGGTGCGCCTTGAGGACTGCAATTAAAAAAACACTGTCATAATCTTCCGAGAGGCAATCGGATATTCCCTGGATCAACTTTACCTATAAATATTAGTATCCAGTTATATTATGTATATTTAGGAAAGAAAGCAATCTACTGAGCTGAACACACAATGTATTTTTGTATTACGGCATAGAATGCATGAAGGTAAAAAAATATATATATAAATAAAAAAAAATATCTTTAGCCTTTAGAACCACTTTAACCACTTAACGACCGCCGCATGTACATATACGTCCACAGAATGGCACGTACAGGCAGATGGGCGTACATGTACGTCCCTGCCTTTCCGCAGGTCGGGGGACCGATCGGGAACCCCCCGGTACATGCGGCGGTCGGAAATCGTGTGGGAGCGATTCGGGATGAGGGTGCGGCTATTTGTTTCTAGCCGCCCCCTAGCGATCACTCCCCGGAGCTGAAGAACGGGGAGAGCCGTGTGTAAACACGACTTCCCCGTGCTTCACTGTGGCGGCTGCATCGATCGATTGATCCCATTTATAGGGAGACACAATCGATGATGTCAGACCTACAGCCACACCCCCTACAGTTGTAAACACACACTAGGTGAAACATAACTCCTTCAGCGCCCCATGTGGTTAACTCCCAAACTGCAACTGTAATTTTTACAATAAACAATGCAATTTAAATGCATTTTTTGCTATGAAAATTACAATGGTCCCAAAAATGTGTCAAAATTGTCCGCCATAATGTCGCAGTCACGAAAAAAATCGCTGATCGCCGCCATTAGTAGTAAAAAAAAAAAAATAATAAAAATGCAATAAAACTATCCCCTATTTTGTAAACGCTATAAATTTTGCGCAAACCAATCGATAAACCAATCGATAAACGCTTATTGCATTTTTTTAAACCAAAAATAGGTAGAAGAATACGTATCGGCCTAAACTGAGGGAAAAAAAAAGATTTGTTTTTGGGGGATATTTATTATAGCAAAAAGTTAAAAATATTGAATTTTTTTCAAAATTGTCGCTCTATTTTTGTTTATAGCGCAAAAACTAAAAACCGCAGAGGTGATCAAATACCACCAAAAGAAAGCTCTATTTGTGGGAAAAAAAGGACGTCAATTTTGTTTGGGAGTCGCACAAGCGCGTAATTGTCTGTTAAAGCGACGCAGTGCCAAATCGCAAAACCTAGCCTGGGCCTTTAGCTGCATTTTGGTCCGGGGCTTAAGTGGTTAAAGTGGTTCTAAAGGCAGAAGTTTATTTTTATTTTTTTATCCTAATGCATTCTATGCATTAAGATAAAAATCCTTCACCCCCCCCCCCCCCTAATACATACCTGAGTCTATCTCTATTTGGCAATGTCCACAAGTGCCTCAGCCATCCGTGACTCTCCCTCCTGATTGGCTGAGACATAGCAGCAAAGAGCCATTGGCTCCCGCTGCTGTCAATTAAACCCAGTTAACCAATCAGGAGATAGAGGGGGTGGGGTGGAACCACAGCTCTGTGTCTGAATGGACACAAGGAGCTGCAGCTCGGCTTGGGTGCCCCCATAGCAAGCAGCTTGCTGTGGTGACACTCAACAGGAGGGAGGGGCCAGGAGCTCCAGAGGAGGATCTGGGTTACCCTATGCAAAACCACTGCACAGAGCAGGTAAGTATACATTTTTCTATTTTAATAGAAAAACAAAGGAGACTTTACTATCACTTTAACCAACATGCCTGGAGTTTAGCTTTAAATATATTTTTCTCTGATTATTTGCTAATGTTATCCCATAATTATCTATGAATGTCAAGAAAACATCTATTACGCAAACCAATTTATGAAAATGGTGCAGTTTATGAACAGAGGCCTTTTACTGTGCGTAAACAACTTTCATGGGCCAATAATCGCAGCTTGAATAATATGTTCCACCTGCTTCTATCTATAGATACATGCTACTAGCCACCATATTGCTAATCAGAGCTCTCATTTACGCATGCTTTGGGTGAATCGGCACATATAGCATAAAAGGTGAAGTAGCTGCTTTCGCCACGCGCCGCAGATGGTAGAACGTTATTAATTGGCAGATGTTTCCGACACATCATCTTTTTATTACACATGACAGTTATGGCTGTCAGAGCGCTGTTCTACTTGATATCACTATTGTACAATAATTAGAGAGGTAATGTTAAATCTCAACAATAACAAAAGTATAGCTGTCACAGCGACACAATAAACAAGAGCGGCGAAACAGAACACATCCATGAAGATATAACCGGAGAGGAAACCCATTCCTAAAGCAACAGATGTTGTGTGTGCAATAATAAGGAGGCTGACGAAAACAGAGACTCATCCCAGACCTAAATCTTGTATTATTATTTTAATAGATGACAAAGTACAATCTGTTTTACCTGCCTCCTTTATGCATATCTAAGCAAGAAGCCAGCTATTAAAATTTCAGGTCTGTCGTCTTGATCTTTCGGTATGAATTCTATTATCTGGAAGGTGTGGAACTTGTTCTCTGCCACATAATGTATTCTGTTATAAAGGGTATGGAGAGCTACAGCATACATACGAAGTGGCCATAAGAGAATAGTACAGCAAATGGCAAATTTGTCAGCTGATCTGCAAACTTCAAAGCCCACAGCTAAAATGACATGTGTGTAATGGACATATTTACTTAAAACAGTGTAAAACCAAAACCAAAAATGTTTATATATTGCAGCATACCAATCATTAGATGCGGTGGCTGCATTTGTTTTCTTTTTTTCCGAGCATGCGTGTTTGTACTTTCGACTTTTGTGACTCAATGCTTACCAAACACAAAATTAGCAGAAGGGGCCCAAAGGGTGGCGCTCAAAATCTGAAATTCCTTGTAGTACGTCACTACGTTCGTGTTTGTGGCACAACAATTGTGTAACATTAGTATGCAAGACAAAATCCTGGCAACCTCCCTTTTGACAAAAATCAGACGCTCGGTTGGCCAACAATCGTATCGTGTGTACAAGGCTTAACTGCTACATTTGCAGGACAGCTTGTTCTGTATAGAAACAACAAACTTACTGGTAGGATCACCAGATGAAAAAAAAAGATGGAAAAAAAAGAAGAGTTCAATGTAAGACAGTAATTTCTCACATATTAAAGAGGAAGTAAACTTCCCTGGATTGTTTACACCTATAAGTAAGCCTATAATAAGGCTTACCTATAGGTACTGTAAATATCTCCTAAACTTGCACCGTTTAGGAGATATTTAGGGGCAGATTCTCGTAGAATGGCGTAACTTAGGGCGGGCGTAACGTATCTCATTTACGTTACGCCGCCGCAAGTTTTTCAGGCAAGTGCTTTATTCACAAAGAACTTGCCTGTAAAGTTTCGGCGGCGTAGCGTAAATCACCCGGCGCAAGCCCGCCTAATTAAAATTAGGCGGGTAGGGGGCGTGTAGCATTTAAATTAAGCGTGTTCCCGCGCCAAACGTACTGCGCATGCGCCGTCTGTAAAATATCCCAGGGTGCATTGCTCCAAATGACGTCGCAAGGACGTCATTGGTTTCGACGTGAACGTAAATGGCATCCAGCCCCATTCACGGACGACTTACGCAAACAACGTAAATTTATAAATTTCTACGCGGGAACGACGGCCATACTTAACATTGGTTGCGCCTCATATACCCAGGGGCAACTTTACGCCGGGAAAAGACTAACGTAAACGTCGTAACTTTACTGTGTCGGCCGCGCGTACGTTCGGGAATTCGCGTATCTAGCTAATTTGCATACTCGACGGGGAAAACGACGGAGGCGACACCTAGCGGACAAAAAAAAAATTGCATTCAAGATCCGACGGCGTAAGAGCCTTACGGCTGTCAGATCTAATAGATGTCTATGCGTAACTGATTCCAAGAATCAATCGCATAGATACGACGGCCCAGATTAGGACTTACGACGGCGTACATGGCGTTGCGCCATCGTAAGCCCTTTGAGAATCTGGGCCTTACTGTATAAGCTGTTGATGACGTCATTGACACATGCGCTCTGTCGGAAAGCCAGCCCATACCGTTTCTTCCTTGTCGTCGTCCGTGATAGACGAAACACTGATTCAGTTTCCCAGTGTTCCGCCTATCACTGAACGGCCGCTTCCTGGATGGACTGGATGGACGGACAGCTGCCGACTGACTGCATGACACCATGGGAGACTCAAGTATAAGCCGAAGGGGGCTTTTTCAGTACAAAAAATGTTGCTGAAAAACTCGACTTATACTTGAGTATATACGGTATTTGAAAGAAAATTAAGGAAAGACAGACTAAAAAAGAAAAAGAATACAGCCATAACATTGAATTCTTGGTAAGCTGCAATATAATAAATATTTGCTTTTAGGTTTAATAAAACTTTAGACAAACTGTGGCAGATCTTTAATTCTGGAACATGGTATGCATGTTTTCCCCTATTCGTCATGGTTTTCACTATGACCATTTAGATGCACTTTCAGATTTTTATCATTAATGCTATACAGGATTTATATAGCGCTAGCAGTTTGCGCTTCACTTTACAGCACAAGGGCAGACAGTACAGTTACAACACAATTCAATACAGAAGGAAACAGAGGGCCCTGTTTGTTAGAGCTTAAAATATATTGGCTAATTGAGAAAATAAAAGTACAGTTATTAAGTGGAGGCAGAATAGTCTTCCAGTATTGCCTAAAAATGGATAGAGTTGGAGATAGTCAGACAGATTGGGGTAAGAAATCCGAAAGGATGGGAGAGGCTGGAGAGAAGTCCTGAAAGCGAGTATGGGAGGAGGTGACAAGGGAACTAGATAACAGGAGGTCTTAAGAGGAATGAAGAAAACAATTTGGTTGGAATTTTGAGACCTTCAGATATGCCAATTATTTCCAGCCAACTCACAGTATATAAACTTGTGAACTTCTAAGCAAAAAATAATTGAAAGCCAAACTTTACTTAAAAAAAGAGTATAAAAGCTGGAATGATCTTTATCCACTTAATTTTGTACACACCCTCCAGTGCTATGAAGCTCTGCACTTGTGTCTAATGTTGGCCATACACTAAACTAAAAATCAGCCAAAGCCATTTTTGAAAAACGAACATATTTACTTAAATGAAACCTGTGCCTTGACCATGAAATGTAAAGTAACACATGTGCAATAATACCCCCATCGCTCCCTCGCTGTGAATACCCCTTTTTACTTCACTCACTCACCTCTTTGTTTAGCAGGTGGAATAAATACTGGTACTTGGAATTTCTTGGTATGGGGAAATGTTACTCATTACCCCTTTTCTCAAGCGACAGTGATGGTGAATGCTGATTGGCCCAGAACTGTCACATGGCAGCAGGTATGCCCCACATGCTGTGTTTGAGCAATACAGTGTTAGGATCCAAATGGCAAGTGTTCAACACCCATCTACACAATATCTCAGGCCCCGTACACACGGCCGAGGAACTCGACGTGCCAAACACATCGAGTTCCTCGGCCAGTTCAGCCCTGAAGCCGCCGAGGAGCTCGGCGGGCCGAGAGCTCCCATAGAACAACGAGGAAATAGAGAACATGTTCTCTATTTCCTCGTCGAGCTCCTCGTCGGCTTCCTCGGCGAAATTGTACACACGGCCGGGTTTCTCGGCAGAATTCAGCCAGAAACTCGGTCGGAAGCTGAATTCTGCCGAGGAAACTGGTCGTGTGTACGGGGCTTTAGTCGCTATTAAAAGTTAGCACTTAAGCCTCGTATACAATAGTATTTTTTTGCGTTCAGCCCTGAAGGGCTGAACGCAAAAAAACTGTCAGTTCAGGGGGAGTCTCTGTACTGACAATCCAACGTTAGTACAGTGAACTCCACTGCTGTTCTAGTCAGCATTGATCGGGAGCTGATCGGTAGACCTTTCTCAGTCATGCCCATTTGACACCGACTCTAGTACTTACGGGCCAAGAGTCAGTCGATTTCCATTGAACCAGCCAGTGCCGCCCGACATTCGACCCGTTTGTACCAGGCTTAACTTAGGTCCATCAACAAAATTAAATAGATTTATCGTCATCCATTTTGCTTCATCTCTGTATTGCTCAACATATAGCACTTGCTACACAAGGTACAATGGCTACTTACAAACATAAGCACTCACCAGAAGTGACCTACTCCTTAGCTGTACAGAGTTTTCTATGAAGGATTTTTCTAAAATAAAAAACACATATTCTTCTCTGGATACTGTATACAGTATTATTAGATTATGAATGCAAGGCCATCAGATTACAATAAAGAGACTTTCTGGCACAGAAAGTGTTATTACAGTTACATGTTCATGTTATGTGCGAGCTTGTTTAAACAACACCTCATCTTAAAATAAATCTTTACATTTGTGTTGCACACATGTTAAAATCTGCACTGTTGGCTAAACAATTTCTTAACCCCCCCCCCCCCCAAGCATTATCTATTTCCTGTAGAGTTAAGGATCATAGTTGCAATTGTTTGTATTTCACACAATATTTGCGGTTTTATTTAATCTTTATTTTAAGTGTATTAAATACACTTAAATACATTTTGTTGTACACAAACACAATATAATTAAAAAATGTTTGTAGAAAAGATGAGGTCATGTTGACTAAAAAACTGCATTTTACAAGCATTAATGAGGAGTTAAAAATGCTCCACAAATGCCAATTCCATTATAGTAAATGAAAGAATCTTAAAGAAACACTAAAGGCAAACATTTAAAAAAAATAAAATAACTAACATGTTATACTTACCTCCACTGTGCAGTTCGTTTTGCACAGAGTGGCCCCGATCCATGTCTTCTGAGGTCCCTCGGCGGCTGTCTCTCCTCCTCCTCGCCAGAGCTTTCCACCTTCATAGAAAAATCTTGCAGGCGCGCTCCCATGATACAGCTGGTGGCCATAGTCGCTGACTGTATCACTCGGCCCCGCCCCCACCGCACAGCGTCATTGGATGTGATTGACAGCAGCACCAGCCAATGACTGCGTTGCTTTCAATCCATCCACGGTAGCCAATCAACGGCCAGGCTGAGGACCAAGGAGGATGTTCTGGGCGAGTGCGGGACTTTCGAAGGGTCAGGTAAATAAAACGGAGGCTCGGGGGGGGGGGTACGGTACTGTCAGATGCATAGGATGCATTAAGGTGAAAAAATATTTACCTTTACAACCCCTTTAACGCCCCTCAAGAGCTCTGCAACTGCCTGCCAGAGCATCTGCGAGGCGTTACCATGGACTTGAATGGGAGGCATTGAAAGGCTTCAAATGCCTCCTGACTTGACATGAGGCTTAAATTTTAAAGCAAAGTGACGCAACACTAACACTCACAGTAGTGTGAACAGCACTATGTGCTGTCTATTGTATCTTGTGCATAGGCGTTGGAGGGGCTTTTTTAACGCCTGTCAAACACCTCTCAAATGCCTGCTCTTAATGCCAGTGTGAACTCAAGTTAAGATAGAATCAAGTGCATGGCTGCCGTGCATGGCGTGTTTTGACCCTTTTAATGCCTGAGCATACAGGACATGGCCAAAGAGCTGAACTGGCTAATTATAATATTTAAAACAACAAACATATAAAAAGATAAAACTGAAAGATAGACAAACAACCCAGTTCTTAAAGCGGAGTCCCACCCAAAAGTGAAACTTCCTCTTTAAGCACTCCTCGCCCCCTTACATGCCACATTTTGGCATGTTTTTTTTTTTTTAGGGGGGAGTGGGTGACTAGTTTTGAGTGGTACTTCCTGTCCCACTTCCTGCCTCCGAGTACGGCCACCTAGGTGATTTCTCCTCTCCCCCTAAGCGGCCCCTCCCTCTCGGTAATCTTCTGGGACACGTCACAGGTCCAATAAGATTGCCTGTACACTCAGAGAGCGCAGCACGACTCATACATGCGCAGTGCATGCCCGGCCGTGAAGCCACAAGCTGTCATGGCCCGGGTGCCCACAGTTTCAATGGAGGCACCACGGAGAGGAGAGGGAGAGGTGTGAGGCTCCATTCAGCCGCATCGCTGGACCGTGGGACAGGAAAGTGGCTGTTTATTGAAAGTCAGTAGCTAAACTTTTTGTAGATGCTGAGGAAAAGCCTGGAACTCTGCTTTAGGAAGAATTTATTGTTAATAAACACTGAGCTCTGTTTTTTTATATCTCTCTGGAGTATAGGTACATTTAGCTTCTTCAAAGCTGCATGGTGCAAGCAGTAAACTGACTATTGCTTATAAAAAAAAAAAAAAAAAGTGAAAACAGCAGTAGCTATAAAAAGGAACACAAGAAGCTCCTGAATTCGATTATATACAATTTGGCCTGAACTGGCAATCTGACAGTACTGATATTTACCAAAAGACCTAGTGTTTCTGAGAATATCATTGGCCTGCTTTTACCTTCCATGGGCTCCTTAGCCTTAGGCAGTCTTGCTATGACTAAGCTTCTGAAGCAGCCTGTAAGAAAATATGATATTCCCATCACAGCTGTAGCTTTATGAATCACGGCAGATACACATTGTGGTGACTGGGTCAGGAACAGCAAGGACAAAACCAAATTACCTGCCAGTGTGTCCCTGACATTACAACTCACCGGGGATGGTTTTATAGTCTAGAAATGGATCATATGAATTATATTACTACTGGTGAACTCTTAAGCTCTGTCTGGCTGTGGTATCCCTATTATGCCTATTTAACAAGCTTTACTAAGAGTGAAAAACACCCACATTGTATTACATTAAGCTCTGCCAAATGAACCTGCAATGGAATATTTTACATTCTGAAAGAAATGACACAAAGATAATGTTTTCTATATTAACCACTTGCCTTCTGGAAGATTTACCCCCTTTCATGAGCAGGACATTTTTTGCAATACGGCACTGCGTTACTTTAACTAACAATTGAGCGTTCATGCAACGCTGTACCCAAACAAAATTGATATTGTTTTTTCAACGCAAATAAAGCTTTCGTTTGGTTGTATTTGATCACCTCTGGGCTTTTTATTTTTTATTATAACAATATTTTTTACTCTCTGCTATATAACATATCCCATAAAAAACCTTAATAAACTGGCCAAAATGTATTCTGCTACATGTATTTGTTAAAAAAAAACAAAAAATACCAATAAGTGTATATTGATTGGTTTGTGTGAAAGTTATGATATCTACAAGCTATGGAATATACAGGGTAATTGAAAAATAACTCCCTATTTAAAACTATTTAGCCAATGGCTGCGCTGCTCTCAATATCCAATGACGAGCCAACTCAAGCTGGGGAAAACCGTTGCGGGAACGAGCCCACAGAGTTTCAGGGCTTAGGCAAGTAAAACTGGGGGGCTGGGAGGCCGTCATTGCCAGGTTTATTTCTACCTTAATGCATAGGATGCATTAAGTTGAAAAAAACGAACCTTTACAACCCCTTTAATGTATGTTCCTTAATCTATGACATGACTTCAGATAGGATTGTGGGTCCTATCTTTCGCGATACCATACATATCGAAAAGGTATGTCACTATGCTGCAAGATGAAATCTGGCCAGTTGTCAATACCTGGGAAAATATAGAAGACTTGATTCTTATTCAAGATGGTGCTGCTCCACATTTTGTCATTATTGTTCATGAATGGCTGAATGAACGTTTTCCTGGGAGATGGTCCGCATGAGTGGCCGACCAGAAGCCCTGATTTAAAACCCTGCAACTTTTTTCTTTGGGGTTGGTTGAAGGAACAAGTTTACTCTACGAAACCAAAAACTTTAGAAAAACTTGAAGGGCGACTACGAGAAGTTATTTCTGCCATCCCACAAGAAGCTGCAGGCGAATGCTGGTGCACATATTGAATTCTAAATAAAACCTTATGTTATGTGTGTTCTTCTCATATTAATTTTTTGTAAAAATAACGATTACAAAATAAATTATGAGATTTTTAAAATAAGAAGTTACTTTTCAATAACCCTGTATATTGGAATTGTTATTTATTTTATACTAGTAATGGCGGCTATCAGGGAGTTCCCACATAGCAAAAATAACTTGGAAAACATTTTTCATGGATTTAGTCATGGATGGTATGGCATGGCATGGCTTCTCTGGGTTGAGGGCTCAAGGTACCCTATAATGCGGGTATACAGCTCCATGATAAGTGCCTTGGATGACCAGAACTTTTGCAGGGTATCAGCATCCATGAATTTATCAAGCAATGTGCACTTCCCTAAAGCATCTTTCCTTTAAATGGACCACTGGAAATGTTCTCCTCCTCCTCTTCTGCATTACTATAAGTTCCAGAAGACTGGATTCAAAGGGCTCCATTGTATGTGCTATGCCATCTGCCAGCCTCCAGAAACAATTTCTGAGTGGAATCTAGCTGCTACCTGCTCCAGCTTGCACTTGCCCACCTATTTTTTTAAACCAATCACTTACCTCAAATCCGGGGTCTGACCAGTGTCATACTTATTGCATAGTTATCACAAGCTTGAACCAGTATTTAATGACCACATACATTTATTTATTTCCTTCTGTGAATTGCCTTGTTATGCAGCATTTAACAAGCGTTTTTGGTGTTCACGAATTGTGCCCTTTATCTTTATTACGGGGAAGTTGGACACATACAACAGTGTAATGGGACCTAAAATGGCTCTTTATATGTTTTGAATGTTTGAATTTATTTTGAATCCCCTATCATAATGCCTGACTCTTTTCCTGTCCATCTGGGAGACTTTGGAGTTCCCTTCCTCCTTTTTATGTCCTGACATCTCCTGTTAAGATCTTCATAATGCATCAAAATAAAACATCCAACAGGAAGAGGCAGAACTTCTAATAATGATCAAAGAAAGTGTTAATATCCAAGAACTTAAAGCGGAGTTCCACCCATTTCCACCCATTTCCACTTCCATGCCCACCCTGACTGCTATTCAAAATGGCAATCAGTTTAATTTATTTTTATACCTCTCTTTCTGTATTTGTGCAGCACTTCAGGCTCTAGCCACCTAGGCGATTACATCACATGGCAATTCCCGTGGACTCCTGGGATATCTGCGTCATCTATCTCAGGATTCCATAGGAATGGCCTAATACCGAAATCTCAAAAGGGATTAGTTAGGCGCCATTACTATGTTAATCTGTCCGGAATTAACTTTGCCGTGCAGTGGGATTGGGTAGATGCTGGGTAGCCAGCTGCACCTGATCTCGGAAAGAAAGACAAGCGGGCTTCAGATGCCCACAACAGCCATGGACCCTGCCTGCTTCTGAGATTTGGTAAGTTTGTTATGATTTAAAAAAAAACACATTGCTGACATTATCCTAAAGCTGCAGTGGAAGTAGTAACAATTTTGAAGGAGCTTTTAGAAAAAAAAAATTGATTGGGGGACTGGAACTCCGCTTTAAGTGCAGAAACCTCACCAACTGTGCCTCCGTGAGATATATGAAGCAGGTGGTTTTACATTCCAGTGCATATTCACATATGAAATACATAAAAAAAGGTAGGCACGTGCATTTGTTAAATATGCAAAATATGCACTGACATCACTTCTCTTTGTTTTATGAAATCCTCACCATAACCCAGTCCAGCAAGGAATGTTAACAGAGAACACTCTCAATGGAAGAGCCTATGCTACTGCGACGATTAAAAACAGAATGTAGGGGATTACTTTATTCTGGACAAAGTATTAAGGATTTGAAAGCTGCTTAGCTGTTTATCGTACTGAAGGACTGTGAACCACTGTGAGCTTAATATCAATAATAATAACAACAACAGTGCTCTCCATATACATTACTTTTGAAAGAGAGTCATAACACCATGCAACTATAATATTCCAATGATTCAAAAATGTTCCATGACCACTCACTATTAAGACACTTGTTTTTTTTTAGTAAACCAAAGACTTTAAGGCTCTATTCACACCTAAGCGTACTGCAAAGAAACTTGCTGCACCACATTTGTTTTAGCTTTTTTGTGGTGCATTTTTGAAACGGCACCAGAAGCTCATGTATCAAATTTTGACACAAAGGCGTGTTTAGCATTCCAATTTTTGTGTGTGTTTTGTAGTGCGACAATCGTGGCACAATCGCACCACATGTGGGGTGATATTAAGAAATAATGGCAACACCCGTGCATCCTGTGTTTTGCTGGAGTTTATGGAATCACGGGCAAAATTGCAGAATTCTAGCACACTTTGGTGTGAACGGAGCCTTAAAATCAACTGGAATTTGTTACTATGAAAAGACCCCTGCAAAGGAACACTAGTAATACTAATCTATCCAGTTTTACTCACATCAAAGTTTGGTTGAAAAGTTATGACCATTAAAGACTTAATATCCAACACATCTCTGGGTGTGTTGTATGCCTGGTCCCCCACTGGGTGGTGTGGTTTCTTCCACTGGTTGCCAAGGTCATGGGGGTGGGCATGGACATTTGGAACTCCCAGAAATGTTGAAAATTAAGGGAACAAAATTACCCCCTGACACGCCACATTTAGCATGTCATTTTTTTGGTGGGGGAGCAGATACCCTCTTTTTTAGAGGCATCCAGCTCCCACTATACCCCTCCCACTATACCCGGGGCTCTACAGCGACGGAAGGAAGTTCACTTCCCTGCAATCCTCTGGGAAACGTCACAGGTCCGAGAAGATTGCCAGGCCATTCGCAGTGCGCAGCGCAGCTCGCATATGCACAGTGCGTGCCCGGCTGTGAAGCTACAGCCGGGCGTCCACAGTTACAATGCTGGCACCGCAGAGAGGAGGGGGAGAGGAGTGGGGTTTCATCCACCCGCATCACTGGACCGTGGGACAGGTGAATGTCCGAATATTAAAAGTCAGCAGCTACACTAAGTTTTTGGGAGCGTTTTTCCGGCAGAAAAAAATAAAAAAGAGTCATAGTTTGATATTCTGGTTTGGTTGGCCTCGACAGTTAAAGTTATTTATTTATTCCAGTTATTAGTATTAGGTTATAGTAGAAGTAGTAGTTGCTATATATATGGCCTATAGCAGTGATGGCGAACCTTGGCACTCCAGATGTTTTGGAACTACATTTCCCATGATGCTCATGCACTCTGCAGTATAGTTGAGCATCATGGGAAATGTAGTTCCAAAACATCTGGGGTGCCAAGGTTCGCCATCACTGGCCTATAGCATTACATTATATTATGGTTTACCCTAAATAAACAGTGTAGCCATTTCATGACAATTATTGTTGCCTATGTTTATTTATCCATTTACTGTGTAAAGTCCTATGTTTACCGATTTTCAGTATGGCTCCCTTAACCCACCACATCATTCATTCCTCCAACAATTCTCAAACATTGATACATTTTTTTTTTTTTTTTTTTGGACGGGATGATTTTTCTTGTGCTTTAATAAAGACAGCACGGTAAAAACTGAAGGTAAAAAAATAAATATTAAAGTAATTTCAGAATACATGCTGACTATGAATTTAACCACAAACTACACATTTATTTTAACTTGGCTGTCTTTTGTTAAGCACTTGACTGACACCTGTAATGGGTAATAACTAAAGTAAGAAGCTTGTCTGCTTCATTAAGCAAGTCTCAGGAAATGGCACCAACTAAAACACACACATCAAAAGTTGTGTTGCCAAGAAGAACTGCAGTTTCCAACATAAGGCATCTTTGCCAAGCTCTTAACTCCTTGCATGTGGATTAGTGATTGTGCCAGTGAAAGTTGCACATTATAGAGCTTGTTTTTCATAAATGAACACAATGGGGCCAATTTACTAAAGCCAAAAAGACTGTGCAATCTGCAATTTGCTCCAGACCTTAGTAAATGAGGCAAAGCTTCACTTTACACAGAACGCCCAAATCACATGCAAGGAAAACTTAAAAAACTGAATTTTTGCTTGTGCACGATTGGATGGTGGAAATCAGCAGAGCTGATTTACTAAGAGTGCATTTGCAAAAGTGCACAGTCTATTTGCCTTTAGTAAATCAACCTTTATGCTCCACAGGCTTAGAAGTGCAAATAAGAAAACTTAATTTTGTGATTGGTTTGAATTTGGCAGTCACTCTTAACTACTTTCCTGTCTAGCAGCCATCTTTTATTTATTTTTGCTGCAAAAACGTTCTTTCACAAAATGGGCCTTTGTTTGTAGTGCTATTTTGAAGTTTTCATTTATCTTGCGGTATATTTTTTTTTTTTGCTTAAATGGATTTTTTTTTTAGGTTAAACTGTTTTTTTACGGTATAATAAACATTTATGAAAATTGTACTTTTTGTTTCAGTGGTTGATTTTTGGGGGTCCCTATTTATTTTTAGGGTTTGGGTGCTCCAGATGGAGCATTCACATGTTAGTGATCATCTTTTCTTGGAGCTGCCTTTACTTTACTGTTTTGAGTGGATTAATCCTTTAACATCCCTGGCGGTATTCCCGAGTCTGGCTCGGGGTGAATTTTTCATACCAAAAGCGGTAACCCCGAGCCAAACTCGGGATTGCATTGCAGGATACAGGGAAAGTTACCTTATTGGATCCTGCGATGTCTTCCCGCTTTGTGTAAAAGCTGTCTACTCGCTTGATTCACACCGCCGAGTGCCAAGCTCTGTTCTCGAGCGTTGCGACTCACGGGGCGGAGTTCGGCGCCAAATTCAAAAAGTCAAAAACACAGTATAGATACAGTATACTGTAATCTTACAGATTACAGTACTGTATCAAATAATTACACATCCCCTTTGTCCCTAGTGGTCTGCCCAGTGTCCTGTATGCAGTTTTATATTATACAAACTGTTCTTTCTGCCTGGAAACTGGAGATTGTCCATAGCAACCAAAAAGTGTTCCTTTACTTTAAAAGTGCTTTTCGACCAGCTAGAAAATAGCAATAATAAATTGGAATCACTTGCAGAATTGATGGATAGTGATTTGTGGGGAAATTCATCATCAAACACTGAAAGTAATGACAGCGACAATTCTGCAACTGAGCAAATTTCAGTGTTTCTGATTTGATTACCGTATTTATCGGGGTAAAGCGCGCACCGCCGTATAGCTCACACCCCCAACCTAGAAGGGAAATTTTGGGAAAAAAAGAAAATACTTAGAGTTTGAATGCCCCTTGTCGGTGTCTTGCCCGGCGTCCATCAGCGGCTTTGTCGTCCGTCTGCGGCCTTGGTGGTGTCCTCATTGCTTCTCCCGCGGTGTTTCTGAGCCGATCCCCGCTTTCCGCGCTGTGTTTGAATGCCGCCGCCGACATATACCGAGCACAGTACACTCAGCCACGCTCGGCTCTGGCCGAGTGTACCCGAGTGTGCTGCGCTCAGTATATGTCGGCGGCGGCGTTCAAACACAGCGCGAGAAGCGGGTATCGGCGTATATCGCGCACCCACGATTTTCCCCTGATTTTAAGGGGAAAAAAGTGCGCGTATACGCCGATAAATACGGTACATTATTGAATAATTTTTATTATAATTACATTATTATTTGTTATAATTATTTATAGTTATTTATTATATTATAATTTAAGATTTTGTGTTTCAAACTTTATCATACCCAGGATGTCTACTAGACTCTTGTTTGGACAGATTTAAGTGAGTCATTAATAACAATTACAGGCCTACAATATAAAACGCCAAATTTCGCCAAATTTCCATGCAAAATAATGGTACCGCTTTCAGCACCTACAATCTGACATAATCATACCGCCAGGGAGGTTAATGTCAGGTACTTTCTAGTTTTTTTTTTTTATATTTATTCTGGGTCAGCCAGACTTTCTAGATACTGGTTGTTCAGTCATATTTGCTCTATTCTTTACTATGTTTTAAATGTCAATTATTAAACTTCTACATTTACTGACTTAAGGTCTGCCTCCAAGTTATTCGGCAAGGACACATTTTTTTCTTAAAAAATAAAATAAATAAATAAGTATTGGCAAACTCTGAGTCAGAATCAGAACACTGATTAGACTCACTGTCCATTCTATAGGAATGTGACCTTTCCAACAAATGTCTACTTGTAATCTATATACAAAAAGCATGCAAGGCAAAAAAAAAAAAAAAAAGATGCCTCGTGAAAAAAGTGTACACAGAAATTATTTACTTAACCAGCCACCCATTGTCAAGCCAGATGGGCACATAAATCCTTGTTAATCCTTTTCACCTTGTGAGGTCGTCATATCCCCCGTAGTATAACTGCAGGGCATGATGTAATCACCTGTACCTGCTGCAAGTTTCCAGGGAGCAAGTGGCCATGTTAATGACCTTACCTGGCTGCTGTGCTAAACTTACTTTTCAGATCTCACGCTAACTCAGCATCAGATGTTCCATAAAATAATCACATTGCTATTTCAATACTTTCTTCCAATGACTCTGATCACCTTGACATGATGGTTGCACCGTCATGAAAAGTTTTTGTGTTGACTGCTGCTTTTGCGCCCTTACAGTTATCTTAAAAATTTCTAACCTTGAAGTTACTTAGAATATAGAAAATAAATAGTTCTGTTGTGTAAATCTGAGATGATGGATTACGTTTAGTCGCTAATATAATTGCAGAAGAATGCAATTGTATTTCCCGTAATATAAAAAAATGTAAATAGATCAAATAATACAAATCAAAATCATAAAATGCTGCTCATTGTAAATGAGTCCTGTTCTTCAAGCCCAGACGTTTCCTCTCCAGTATATTGATTTGTGATATATAAGTAATCTAAAGTGTACACAAAGCCAACATTTTTCTTGCAGTTATGGATAGAGTAAAGAAAGAATTATATACTCTGGCATGTTTTATATTGCTGTCTGTATCCCTGCTGTGGAGACTCACATTTCCCTTTGGTCTGGGGTCACTTGTTTGGGTTTAAACGGTCCAAGAGAGGATACACAAGAATAGGGAATATGGACTTTTAAGGTACCAGGCAAAGATGCTGTGGTACATCAAAGATTTAAAATTCAGCGATAATTGCTCAACATGTTTCACCAGAAAATGGCTTCTTCAGGTCTTCTGTTTACAGTGAACATCTTGTACAGTAAAGTAAAAAGTCTCCAGGAGAAGCCATTTTCTGGTAAAACATGTTGAGCAATTATTGCTGTATTGTACACTTGGATCACACATGATCTCAATTTGAAAATGTATTTGAACAAAGTACCTTTTTTAATGTATTCAATATAGTTTGTTTAGAATTGAAAAAAATATGATGTAGCACAGTGTCTTTGTCTGGCACCTTAAAAGTCCCAATTTCCTATTGCATGTGTATTCTTGAGTCTATGGGATGTGGTGCACTGCTCCCCAGACCTCTCCCTGATACAAAACATTTATTCACTTTGTCCAAGAGGGGAATTAACCCCAGTAGAGATTTCAGAGATTTCCTTTTCACTTCCTGATGTGTCTCCAGGAAGGACAGGAAGTGAATCGAAAATGCCCCAATCTGATAAAGAGAGCAGTACATTGACAAGGGTTTTAACCCTTCCCTACCACATACAAAACTATAAAAGATTTGTGTTATACATACACTTTAAATATAATTTCTGAAGGGGTTACTTCTTTTTGCATAGCTCCCAACTGTCCCTGATTTTGAGGGACTGTCCCTGATGAGGAACAAAGTCCCTCTGTTCCTCTTTCCTCCTCATTTGTCCATCATTTTGGTCTGATTTATATAGTTGTATACAAAATTACCTTTTTATCCTTCAAAAAGTGTTTCCCAGTGCTAAACCTTTCATCCAGTTTCTAAATTGCTGCTTTGGTAAAATTTCGAAAGCCGATATAAAGGAATAGTAGTGGTAAAAAAAGCACCTGTGAGTTTAACTAATCAGTATTATGCCTACATACTTTTGCTAATAGGTGTCCCTCGTTCCCATCTCAAAAAGTTGGGAGGTATGCTTTTGATATTGGTCATTTACCTTATTCAGCTAATGAGGTTTACAGGAATAATATTCAGGTGAAATCATGCAGTCCAGAAATTAAGTTATTTTTTCCTTGCCATTTAGTCACATGGCCAGCACAGGACCAGCAGTTCCTTCAGAATGCATTTCTATTAAAAACAGATTTAAACCCCAAAACAAAAATGTATTATGTTATAGCTGGAGCTCACAATACTTATTTTTTGGGGGGTCGGTTGGTCAGTCAGTAGTCGGGACCCCGTATTTACTTCATCTAACGGGCATCGCTTTGGGTGGCAGGCTGCGGCTTCTTTCTGGGCTGCTTTCTCAGTTTCCTGTGTATTCTCCCTCCTCCTCCTGGTGGCCAATCTGATCGGATCTCCTTTCGGGTCAATTGGGTGATGGGTCTCAGACCCGCTTCCCGATTGGCCGGGAGAAGAATCAATGTTACAATAGCAAAAATTAATTCGCTATTGTCACTCAACTGGGCAGGCTTTGGGCGCAGTGCTCTGCGCCCCGAGCCCACCCTTTTTTGAAGCCTATTAGAGCCTGTGGCTCTAATCCGGTACCTAAAAAACACAAACCCCAGATTGGTATCCATGCGTCCGGTGCCCTACATGTAGATCAGGGGGCCAGAAGCATGGATAGGCGGGGTACACCTGTGCACCCCTAATGGATGGGCCACCGCTGCCATTAACACACTTTTTGTCTTTGGGTAGATTTTGGGTGGTGGAGGCAATGGCGACCCTTTGGACAGTAGCATTGTCTTTCTAGATAGAGTTGTTTTTTTACTTTTCTTTAGTTGTTTATAATGTAATGGTATAACGGTATCAGAATGGAGATGTGTTATTAGACTACAGCAAACATATTAAACTGTTTTTTTTTTTTTTTTTTGTATACAAGGCTTTCTTACTCCTTCTCTGCAACTCTGCCATTTATACTATTTAACCACTTGATGCCCACAGTATAGCCGAAAGATGGCTTCAATTGCTGGGAGGGTGTACATGGATGTCCTCCCATGCTCGCGCGTGTGGCCCACTCTGTGATTTCTGAGTCCTTGGGACTCGACTGATCACAGATCAGATTAAAGGGCCGATCCCAGCCCTTTATCACATGATCCGCTGTCAGCCACGTGGGAAAGATGGCCCTTGAGTGCTGCCCATCAGTGCCATCTATCAGTGCCCACCAGTGCCACATCATCAGTGCCTCCTGATCAGTGCCCCACCAGTGCCGCCTCATCAGTGCCACCTATCGGTGTCAACCAGTGCCACCTCATCAATGCCTCCTGATCAGTGCCCACCAGTGCCGCCTCATCAGTGCCACTTATCAGTGCCCATCAGTGCCACCCATAAGTTGTCACTGCAACATAGACTTACTTAAAATATGGCTTTTAGCACCTGATAAACTATACACTATGAGCACAGCAGTTCAGCTAAAACACTAAGGGCTCTGTAAATTTGGATCACTTCAAAATTGGCGGTAAAATGCCAATGCATTAATGGAGCTCTTTTGTGGCACTTTTGCTGCGCTTTTGGTGTGGTTTTTAAAGGATACATGGCTCAAAAACTGCACCAAAATGCTTAGTGGGGGTGTTTTTGAGACTTTTTAAAGCACTTATAAGGAAGTTCCCATTCATTTCAATGGTGAGGAGCACTTTTGGTGCACTTTATTTAGCTCCCTAAACATGCTCCAAAGATGCTTTAAGCAGGATTTTCTTCAGCTGCACAAAAGCTCCCTGCCTCAGTGTGAAAACATTAATTGATTTTAAAGGGAAGCTTTTTTTTTAGCTTTTCATGCACTTTTTTTTTAACTAAAAATTTGTGAAAAACTCCTCAGTGTGAAAGGGCCCTAAAATGATGTTAAAGGTTTACTCCTTACGCAAGAGAAATTATTGCTCTACCATCCAGTGCAAACTCATACCTCCACATTAACTTCCTAACACCGGCACCTCCCGGCCCTTTAAGAGGTTTATGATGATCCCGGGAGGTGAGGCTTAAGAGCACAGGACTGGCAGAATACGCTGTCACGATATGTGGCTCGCTAGCACCTACAGGCCCTTTAAGAGGTGTATGATGCTGGGAGACGAGTCTTAAGAGCATAGTCGCGGCTGTAATTTAGTCAGAAAAGCTTTTGATTAGGAGCCAGTTACTGTGCCGAGAGCTCTCGGCATAGCTGTATGGACAGCTATTCACGAAAATATGCAGCCCGCTAGCACCTCCCGACGCTTTAAGAGTTTTATTATGCTTTATTATTGGCTGTCAAGGCTGTCACGTGATCTGAAAAGCTTTAGATTAGGAGCTGGTAACTGTGTCGGGAGTGCGCACCGCACATGCTCTTGGCACAGCTGTATGGGCAGTAATTCACGCAAATATGTAGCCCCTCAGTGCCAAGGACTAGGCACCGAGAGGCTGCATATTTGCATGCAGCCTGCACCAAGGGGTTAAACTCCACTGTCCTGAAGATGTCATTTTGCTACAGTGAAAACGGTTTACTTGGCAGGGAAGATGGTGGGCAATGTGTTTTTTTTAGCATTGTTTTGTTTCTTTTCAGGGAATCAACTATTTCCCTTACACTGTTGCACTTCTCCGTCATTTTGTTTGTGTAATTTTTTTTTGTTTTGTTTTGTTGCTTACACAATTATAATATAATATTAATAATACAAAGTAACATGTTTTCACTAAGCATGTCAGTGCCTGAATTATTTAAATTAATGCTTTCATTGTTTTGAATAATATAACATCTCTAGTACCAGAAAAAAGACAGTGTCAAGAGCTCTCAACAGTTTCCAGATACTATGGAGTTGTTTTACTAAAGGCAAGTGCAGTTGTACTCTGCATGGAAATAATACAAAAAAAAACCCAACATAATTTTTGCTTGTATATGATTGGTTGATAGAAATCAGCAGAGCTGTCCCTCATTTACTAAGCTATGGAGCACCTGCACTGTCAAAAATTGCACATTCTACTTGCCTGTAAAAAAATCAACCCCCTAGTCATTACCCACTTGACCTCCAGGAGATTTACCCCCCTTCATGACCAGGCCCTTTTTTGTAATATAGCACTTATTATTGTCAATTTAACTGACAATTGCACTGTCATGCAACACTGTACCCAAATAAAATGTATGTCATTTTTTTCCCCCCACAAATAGAGCTTTCATTTGGTGGCATTTGATCACCTCTGCATTGTTTTTGCGCTATAAACAAAAAATTACTGTCAATTTTGAAAAATATATATATATATATTTGTTACTTTCTGCTATAAAACATAAAAAAAAAAATATATAGCAAATGTCTTTATAAATCTAGGTCAGTATGTATTCTGCCACATGTTTGTGGTAAACAAAATCACAATAAGTGTACATCAATTTATGTACGTGAACGTTATATCGTCTACAAACTATGAGATATATTTATTGATTTTTAAATTTATTTTATTTATACTAGTAATGGCAGCGATCAGCGACTTACAGCAGGACTGCCATATTGCGGTAGACAATTAGACACTAATTGACACTTTCTAAAGTTTGCAGGAACCAGTGACACTAATACAGTGATCGGTGCTCAAAATATGCACTGGCTGGGAAGGGTTTAACATTAGGGCCGATAAAGGGATTCATTGTTTGCCTAGCTAGTGTTTATGTGTACTGTATGTGCTGCTTGTCATCCCTTTCCCTCTTATTTACATAGGCAGATCCCCGTTCTGTGTTGTTTACCGATGACCGACTGTTGACGAAGGACACTGAGTGCCCAGCACTCGCAGATTGGCTTCTGCTGTGATGAATCACAGCAGAGCGGTCCGCCGGTGGCGCACATGCGTCCTCTGCAGGCAGAAATGCAAAATCATGTTTATATATATGCAATCATGTGTAGATCTGCTGTCCTGTAGCAATAAAACTGCTATAGGGCAATCAGCAAGTGGTTAAAACATTATACACTTCCTTTTCTTGTGGTAAATTTACTGTAAGGTGTAGCATGGCTTTCTTAAAGAAAAAAACTATAGGCAAAACATTTTTTTATTAAAATGTGCTGTGTAATAACAAGTTTAGGCTGGGTTCACACTATTGCGAATTGGATGCGGGTTTTCCCCTCTCCGGTGTCACATTTGGCACCTTTCAGGTGGGAGGGGGAGCAGATACCTGTCTAATACAGGTATTTTGCACCCACTTCTGGGCATAGATAACTGAGCCACCCGCGGCACCTCCTACGCCCGCCCCCCCACTGACACACTGGACCCAGAAGACAGCAGGTACCAGTGGGATTGTGCAGCGCGAGTCGCGCATGCGCAGTAGTCCTTTGGTGACGAAACACGTGGGGCAAATCGATGTGTCTATGTCATTGTGTTACCCAGAAGTGAAGACGGATGACATTTTTACCTGCCAGATGTTTGTGGGGATATGCACATTTACTTTTTATCTATGTGTGAGAGATATTTTATTTAATAAAGCAATGTTTTTAAGGTTTTTTGCTATTTAGGGATTTTTCATTTACATACCACGTGTCTGAGGGCTCTGGATTTCCCCTGTGGAGTACACCCCAAGGCGGTACCTTAATTCACTCCATGACCCCTATCAGAGTGTGGTTTTAGAGAGGAGGTCCCCAAAAACTTTCCAAACCTGCCTTTCACCAGGGGGTCCTGGCATATTGGTAGGAGCACATCTTGTCCATGTGTTGGCCTCTGTGGTGAAGGGAATGTGATGTGACTCACTTTTGATTTCTGGCTGTTTATATGCACACTTTCATTTATATCTATATTTCAGTTTTATTTGTCGCTTGCAAACATTATGATAGGGCAACACTTACGCATATACCCACGCATATACCCACATGTACCCGCAAGGCTTCACTTCCTGATTCCCTTACCGAAGATGGCGGCGTCTTCACCCGAGAGCCGAGAGACAGATCGGCTTCGGGTGCCAACATTGCAGGTGCCCTGGACAGGTAAGTGTCCTTATTTTAAAAGTCAGCAGCTGTAGTATTTATAGCTGCTGACTTTTATAAAAAAAAATTGGACGGAACTCCGCTTTAAGTGGTAAAAGTGAAACATTAAAAATGCATAATTATTTTAAATACAATGCTGGTGGGATGCCTTTAACCTGCCTGTGAAGTGGTGCATCTGCACCATGTATACAACGTACTACAGCAAAACTGACATTTAAAAAAATAAAGAAGAGCACTCCATTTCAATTAGCAGCAATAATAACTAGCTTCTGCTTCTTCACTTCTGTTTATAAACAAATGGCTGGGAATTCCTTTCATTTATACCAGACTCTTATCTTAGATAAGTGTATTTTTTTTCAAAAAAGTACCTCCACGCCAAGAAAAAAAAAAAAAGTTAAGAAAAGGAAAGTAAAAAAACAAAACAAATGGAGTTCCCCTCCAATACAAACCAGACCCTTATGCCTTGTACACACGATCGGAATTTCCGATGGAAAAAGTCAGACGGAATTTTTTCATCACACATTCTGACCGTGTGTGTGCCCCATCGGAAATTCCGACGGACTTAGAAAGAGAACATGTTCTCTTTTTTTACAATGAAAAATTGGAAATTCTGTTCGTCTGTATGGAACTCCGACGGAGAAAAAAAAACCATGCTCAGAATCAAGTCAAAGCATGTTTGGAAGCATTGAACATTTTTCTCGGCTCGTCGTAGTGTTGTACGTTACCACGTTTTGGACGGTCAGAATTTGGTGTGACAGTGTGTATGCAAGACAGCTTGAACAGAATTTATTATTAGTTTATCCTGATGGAAATTCTGATTGCGTGTACGGAGCATTATCTGAGCGTGTAGCCTGGTAGGCCAGGAAAGTAGGGGTGGATGAAACAACATTTTTGTCTGGTTGTTGGCTGTTGTTGGCTGATTCTTGGTCACCAAAGACCAAAAGTAAGTGCACTCCTGTCACCCACATCAAAAGTATGACCAAACAAGCTTTGGCCAAACTTCTCTTTTAAAAAGAAAAGCTAGTTGGGATTTAAGATTCATTTTGAGTGTTTGTATGATCCCTTACTATTGATACTGACACTAAGATGAATTGATTGGCCTTGCATACTCCATCCAACATTGGCTACTAGGGCTTCATGAAGCTCCAAATGCACTCATTAAATGCCACTGTCCTACATAACAAAGATGATGCAGTGAACTTATATAATTATCGCTGGTATGGCCACCATCCAAAAGTGAATCAGTCAATTGGCTTGTGCACAGTGTGTTTATTCTGGTTAGCTGTTTACTATGCAGACAGGCTGGCCATGTGTAAAGCCTATTATTATATGTGTTCCCACCACTTAATGTTTTATTTACACTGCCTGTCTTGTATAAATGGCCAGCTTTCAGCTGATACAAAAAACGGTGACCTTTGTTGATTTCAACACTGCAGGTCAATTTATTGCCTAGCATGCAAATACTCTTTTCATGAAAGTAGTCATTAACCATGACATGTAATTATGAAAGCATGGGGAACTGAGTAGATGGCAGGGAATGGTAGGACCTTTATTGAAGCAAAATGGCTGCTTTTCCATTGAATGCTTATTGCGACTGAGTGATGAGTATTAAAAGGTCATTATTCATCACATATATTGTGTCCTAACTGTATAGTTTTCTGGTTTAATCATGTGGTGCATTTGTTTCAGGAATCCCTGAGGGAAGACCTCATTCCGACCTTAGCAAGTCTTCGTTTATGGCTAAGAAAACAATTCCTTTACTCTCCATGTTAATCTTACTCTTTCTCTTTGCCTGCCAGTTTCCAGACAAATCATATGACAACTGTATACACTTTTCTTTTCATATAATAGCATGTTAACAGTTTTGTATCTGTTAAGGTTTAATTTAGTTCAAGTTTAACGTTAATTGGAGGATGTAAATGGATGTAAATGATGCTCAATTTACTACATATTTGTTTACCAATCCTCTAAACCCATCACATCAAAATATATTTATTATAAATAATTGCATCAATATATACTGTCTTCTTGTAAGCCTTGGAAATAGTAAGAGTCTGTGTTCATGGGCATTTGTTCACTTCAGAAATGTTCCTCTGCCCATACAAGGCGAAAGAAGCTGAAGTACATCAAATGCAAGTCAGACGGAGGTCAGCATGTCAACTGCACCGGCAACAAATTCTGAATTATCTCAGAAAATCTCAAAAGCATACTGCACACAATTGTCCATTGTAGCCTCTTGATTCTGGCCCCAAGGCTTTCTAATGCCCAAGGTTTCTAAGCATATCATGGCTTACTGGTCATTTCTCACAACCTTTTTTTTTCCAAGCTGTGGAATAATATGAAAAATGTATGGCTTGAAGGTGTAAGCTAGCATGACAGTCCACGGGACATTGCTGAGGGTTGAGCATGATGTGGACATTGCCTAAACTCATAAGTAAGAAAAAGCACAATGCATGCAATGCAAATTCTGAATTATGCCAGAACGTTTACTGCACATGATTATGCATAGTTGATAGCACAAGCACAATGCACACGTTTTAAAACTCTTTTGTTTTTCCATGTATCAGTGGGCACAGCACACACTAAAAATAGTACCTACTGGGCTGTATAAAATCAATACTGTGGGCAGATGTGACAAATCCCTAGTGTACATCTCTTTTTGATATCCATACAAATGTAAATTTGGACGTCACCTCGTGTTTTCCCATTCGTGTCCCAGTAGGATGGGTTTGTCTGGATGTGCACCGGCCGGCACACCAGACTTAAGGCTATCTTTTAAAGTGGATACTGTAAGTGCAATATATTTTATGTGTGAATAAAGGTGTTTACGATTTTACACTATATGGAGCTTCTATATATTTTTTATGAAAACCATCCATAACATCTTGGTGAGCAGATAAGAGGCACCCTGGAGATAGATGCACAGCTGTTGTGATAGGCTCCGGAGAAAGATCAAGGCTGTTGTGATAGGCACTCTGCGATCCTCTGTAATGGGGGGTCATGCAGATTTGGTAAGGAGACATTGTTATCATTTTGGTGGTGGAACTTGCACGCTGAAGATGGTGGATGGACTTTTTGCAATAGGCTCATAGTTGCAAACACTGGTGGGCTTTTCAATTTATGAACATTCCGACTTAGCGCAATTCTATTTTCTATTTATAAATGTACATTTAGCCCTCATTCACACCATATGTGCAGAAAAAATGATGGTGAGAGTTTTATACACATTATTATACATATAGTTTTATACACATTGTAGATTCCTGTGCAGAAATAATCAGTATGTGATACCAGTGTTGTGATGTGAACAGAACACATAGAGAACTGTTGTTTTTTGTGCCCTTGCAGAACGCATACAGAAAATCTGATGTCTCTGCACATGGTGTGAATGAGGCCTTAAGGTAGATACATGTGGGTATATTGGTAAGTGTTGCCCTATCATAATGTTTGCAAGCGACAAATAAAACTGAAATATAGATATAAATGAAAGTGTGCATATAAACAGCCAGAAATCAAAAGTGAGTCACATCACATTCCCTTCACCACAGAGGCCAACCCATGGACAAGATGTGCTCCTACCAATATGCCAGGACCCCCTGGTGAAAGGCAGGTTTGGAAAGTTTTTGGGGACCTCCTCTCTAAAACCACACTCTGATAGGGGTCATGGAGCGAATTAAGGTACCGCCTTGGGGTGTACTCCACAGGGGAAATCCAGAGCCCTCAGACATGTGGTATGTAAATGAAAAATCCCTAAATAGCATAAAACCTTAAAAACATTGGTTTATTAAATAAAATATATCTCACATAGATAAAAAGTAAATGTGCATATCACCACAAACATCTGGCAGGTAAAAATGGCATTCGTCTTCACTTCTGGGTAACACAATGACATAGACACATCGCTTTGCCCCACGTTTTTCGTCACCAAAGGACTTCTTCCGGGGGCTTCTCTGAATTTACACCCTAAGGCAGTACATTAATTCGCTTCATGACCCCTATCAGAGTGTAGTTTTATAGGGGAGGTCCTCAAAGGCTTGACAGACCTGCCTGTCACCATGGGGTCTTGCATTTTGTCCATGTGTTAGTGGTCAACCTCTGTGGTGAAGGGAGTGTTATGTGACTCACTTCTGATTTCTGGCTGCAAAGATTTCTCACCAACATCATTTTGAGACTGATGCTCATTTATCATCGATATGCACACTTTAATTTATATCTGTTTTATATTTTATTTTATTTGTCACTTGCAAACATTATGATAGTGCAACACTTTGTTTACCAATCCTTATTGTGCTAAATATCTCACTAATGTGTTTGCTGCTTACACACTTGTTTAGAGTTGACACAAGCACAGTATTGTTTTACAAAGTGTACGAGCAATTTTCACACAATTTATGATCCTCAGCTTTACCAGGATCCCATGAGAAGGCTGAGTGTCATCACTTTGATTAGACAAACAAGCTGGAAGTTTGGGTCCAATGTATTTTTTCTTAATTTTTTTTGTTCTTTTTTTGGACTAGAAAATTATGAGGTGGGGTAGTAACATTATAGTGTCTTACTGGTTAACATTTGAAATAATTATAAATTTAAAACATATTTAGTACATTTCTTCAAGCATTAAAGTTTTCCCCATGTTTATCCCCTAAAATGCTCCAAGTACAAAAAAATTATCTTTTGATCTGTCAGAAATCATGTGAGCTCCTAACTTCCGTTCTCCGTCTCACTTAAATTTTACAGTAAGTTGTCAACCTTGTCTATTTCTGTCTGTGGGTTACATTTTTGTTCTTGAGTTTAGATATGTAATAATTTTAATGATATTTTTAACAATTATAATAATAATAATAATAATAATAATAATAATAACAAACTTTAGAGTGTGAAGTAAGAGAGAAATTCCTGAAAATATGGACTAGTTTTACGACTGTACCCTTATCTTATATTGTATAAAAGTGCATATTTCAGTCTTCTATAGCACTGGCATGCAAAAAATAAATCATGATAAAAGGCATTATCACCTCTTAGCCTGAGAAAGCATTAGGGACTGCAGTATACATAATATTCTTGGAATTTGTGGCTGTTCCAGGACCACTAGTGAACACAAACCCCAGCTGCCAGGCAGGTGCCAGGAGATAGATTGTGGGCACTGGAGCAGGGAAAACATTTTTCCATACTGCAAAAATTGAATTACAACTGACATTAGATGCCAAAAACTGTAATGAAATTGGTACAGAGTCTCTTTTAATATTTAGGGAAATTAGGCTAAAAAGGATACTGACACTAAAGTTCATTATTTATAAAAAAAATATGACATGCTGTGCACTAACTAGATCATTGTCAGTCTGTAGTTTTCACACTTGCACACTAAATCCTTGAAGTGACACTAAACAATATCCCTATTCTCCAATAATAATCCGTACACATCCACTACAATGTATTATTTATTACATAATTTTTCTATGTTGTTCTGTCTCTGTGTAACAACCCTCACCTTATAATAGGAAAACAAAAATCTGAGATTTTGAGTAAAAGAAGGTACTTTTTGAGTTAAAGTGTTACTAAACCCAGGACCCTGCATTCACTATATCTGGTCTCTCACAGTACACAGAACATGGAAAGGCAATTATTTTAGTAAATAAAAACTGCTAAATACCTTTTCTCATCAGCAGTATATAGCAGTCTTGTGACTTCTATCAGTTCCTGATGAAGCTTGTAGGGTAACTCTCTGTCTGGAATTGTCTGGACAGTGCCGATTGTCACTGTGCTGATCACATGCACTCTCCAAAGAAACAAAAAATACCTCTCTAGCAATACACACCAAACTGAGCATGTGCAGCCTGACTCCAAAGACTCTGTCTTATCTGGACTTGTCCAGGGGAACAGTGCAGGGAGGGGAGGATCTGTGCAAACAGGATCAAGCATCTTTTTTACACAATGCTCAGGATTAATCCCTTAGGTCCCAAAGTGAGTATAACAAGCATGCTTTACTGCATATACAGACTGATTTTACTGTTGTGGGTTTAGTAACACTTTAAGGGTACATACAATACTTAAATAGTTATTTTTTTTATATACTAGAGTTTAGTGTAAGTTTAATATGCATTATTGTACTAGATAAATAGTTTGTGTAAGCTACAAAAAAGGGAGAAAGCAGAGCCATGTAAGTATAGCATTAGGTGGTATATCCAGAGGCAATAAGTTAGCAACTTACAGAATAAAATTGTTGAAAACACTCATCAATGAGAGGGTATCAACGCTGCATTCGGCCGGTCAGGGTGAGCTGTATCCATTGTGATCTGGAGCATACGACGATGCTGGTGGATTCCAGCACTTCCTGGATGGTTCGAGAGCCCAGGGGAGGTGGAGGCAAAAGGTGGTGGGTGGGGCACGTGTTCAGAGCATGTGTGCACCCTTATTAGGCCAACACTTTTATCCTGAAAGATGCTAACTTGATTCCCTCTGAATAAAACACCTAATGCTACACTTAGATGCCACTGCTTTCTCCCTTCCTGTGTACACAGAGCATTTTCTAGAACTCTAACTGCAGCAGCCACTATACCAAGCATCCGTTTTCATAGAATTACACTGTAGACTATAGTTTCTCTGTGCGCCAGAGTACCCCTATCACTTGTGTAAAGTACATTCTGACAGGATTTTTGGTAGTGTACTGTATATGCTCCATCTAGATCTCACATATACACAGTGTGGGGCTCCAGGGTTAATAACTGATATGGAAAAAAAATAAGAATTTTAATAAGTTGTGTTCTGTGTCCTAGAGACTGTAGCTTTGTAGCTTTGTCAAACTTTAGTTGAGATGAAGCCCCCAATCCTGGGTCTATTTCTTTCCTGGTTGTAAGCTAATAATTAGTCTCAGCTGTCCGCGGACCTTTTTCAAATGTGAGCTGGCTGATGCTCACAGGGCTCTATCTCTCTCTGATTTGAGAGTCTGCTGCTGAGTGAAAAGGCCAATTGCTGCTAGAACACTAAAAAACAAGCATGGGTTGACCTTTTTTTGGGGAACCTATTTGGAGGACATCCTATTAGTCAGAAAATGCCATGGGTTTAATTAGCTACTCAGATTGTGTTAATTTTAGGCTTTTTACATGCTGTACAAAGCCCTCCTGCAACAAAACTGTGATTATTTGCTGCCTTGCTGAATAAAGGTGCAGGTCCACTACAGACAATTAGCCAGATTCAGGTATAGTTACGACGGCGTATCAGTAGATACGCTGTCGTAACTCCGAATCCACGCCGTCGTACATTTAAGCGTATGCTCAAACTGATATACGCTTAAATGTTCCTAAGATACGACCAGCGTAAGTCTCCTACGCCGTCGTATCTTAGCTGCATATTTACGCTGGCCGCTAGGGGCGTGTACGCTGATTTACGCCTAGAATATGTAAATAAGCAAGATACGCCTATTCACGAACGTACGCTCGACCGTCGCAGTAAAGATACGCCGTTTACGTAAGGCGTTTTCAGGCGTAAAGATAAACCACCAAAAAGATGGCGCAGCCAATGTTAAGTATGGACGTCGGACCAGCGTCGTATTTTTCAAGTTTTACGTCGTTTGCGTAAGTCGATTCAGAATAGGGCTGGGCGTAAGTTACGTTCATGTCGAAAGCATTGACCATTTGCAACGTGATTTGGAGCATGCGCACTGGGATACGTCCACAGACGGCGCATGCGCCGTTCGTTCGAATCGTCATTTGCGTAAGGTCACGATTAATTTCCATAAAACACGCCCACCGCTTCCACATTTGAATTAGGCGGGCTTACGCCGGCCAATTTACGCTACGCCGCCGCAACTAACAGGGCAAGTGCTTTGTGAATACTGCACTTGCCTCTCTAACTTACGGCGGCGTAACGTAAAAAACATACGTTACGCCCGCACAAAGTTAAGCCGCCGTAAGTGAATCGGTTTTTTAACCATAAGAAAAATTTAAAACATGTTCTATTTTTTTTCACCGGTGGGAAAAAAAACGATGGGGCCCACACACAATCGGTTTGTCCGATGAACACGGTCCGTTTTCATCAGACGAACCGATCGTGTGTACAGGGCATTACTCTACATTATAAAATTACCAAAACCAGATAAGCTGCATTAAAAAATAGATTCTAGACCAACCAAGTAGACTCAAGCCATGCAAAAGGTGTACATGGCAATGTAAACATAATGTTAATATCTTACTATTACGTGGACACAGGAAGAACATCAAGGATCTTACCTAAAAGAATGAAAATACATAAAGACAAATTAATATACAAATTTAGTCATATGGATAAAAAAAAAACAGTCATACAACATAATTAGATAGCAAACGATAGACAGCTATTGATGGTCATGAGTTGCTGTACTTCGAACATAGTCACATTTCGTTTGAAAATAAATATACTTTGCACTCTGTTACTGTATTAGAGACCTGTATAGACCAATATCAAATATCATATCAGGATGATCTATTATCATAATTTGTTTTCTTTACAGTATAAAGGATAACACATGCATAAACAACCATTCATATCTTTGTATGAGTCACATGTCCTGGTCTATCTTAGATAATCTCATCAGGATTTTTCATGTAAATGTCTAGTGGTTATGGATATATTTATTTTATTTATTATGTGTGAAACTAATAATAATAAAAATGTTGGGCAAATTATCAATTTTGTATATTATTCTGCCTGTTCACTTGCTTGGCATTTTACCCTTAGAAATTCTGGTGAAAAGGCATGTTGTCTACAGAGGTCAACAACAGCTCACATTTACAGATTTAACTAAGTAGTGACCTCCCTCCACTTTTTTCCTTAAAGTGTATGGAAATTCTATCAATGAACTTCAATTATTTGCTCACTTTTGTTCTGTCAGATATTTATGAAAACTTATTTTTATATTGGTGATAAGTGGAAAAAATATACTGGCTGAGCTTGTCAGAAATCCAGGGCTGTCCTGTGTCCAAAGGGAGATAGCTGCTCTCATGCACATTGCTTGATCGACTTTGGGATTAGGTAAGTATACTGGAGGGGGGATCTGCATTTCCTTAATGCATAGAATGCATTGAAATAATACAAAAATAAATACAAATCTTCACCCTTTAGAACCATTTTAAAGCATTATTGCTGCCCAAATATCTTGCCAAATGTCATTTGGCTAAACAAATAGTCTGGTTATGTGTTTTTCCCTTATTTTATTAGTAAATATGTCAGTTCATACCATGTGCCCAGTGGGGTAAAATGGTTGTGCTTTGATGTAATATAAGCAAGGGTTGCTGCAGTAGAGCTCGTAGATTTGCTGAACAGTGCTATGTTATACCTTATTTATATTTACTGCTGGGAGGAGCCATAGTGTAGACCAGGTTGAAGGCAAATGTACTTTCGTACATGTAGCGGCCTGCTATTTTCTAGCTGCCGCTGCTTTAAATTTAGAGGGTAGTCGATGAGTTAGTTGACTCAGACTGTATGATTTTTTTACTAAATTTGGGCCTCTGTTCCAGCCATGGCTGTACTGTGAGTGACCACTATTGTTGTCTGGGGTGTTGTTCTCACTCCAGGCCGAGGGTGGCAGCAATCAGGTCAAGGTGTATTGGGTGTTCCCCTACAGCAGCCAATCAGAGGGAGTTGATTGTCCCGCTGTGCATGCTGGGGAGGAGTACTTAAGGGACAGACGTCATTAGTTCGGGGTCGTTGCCAATCCTGGTCTGTCGTCCCACCACCCCCGTGTGTGGCCCTCCTGGCCGGGAGTGCGTGTTTCAATGTCTCTGGCTCCGGGACCACGTTGGTCCAGGGGTTTGATCTACTAAGTAGGCCTGGTAGTCAGACTGGGTCTACGTTTGCAGAGTGGTCCTGTGCTGTCCATCCTGAGGGAGGAAGCCACTTGATGAAGAACCTGTCTTGGAGAGCACCAAGCAAGAGACTGGTATCTCAGGAGAGGCCTTGAACTTCATCGAAAGACGCACTATTACTGAAAGGCTGAGTGATGGTTGCCTGTCAGTTCTGAGTTCACAAGAATTTATTCAAGAGAGATCCGGGTGATTAATCCTGTGCTGAGAGGATTCTGGACCAAATATATCTCCATCTTTAGGAAGGTCTGTGGCAGAGACTTTGGTAAGTTTCCGTGTGACATCCTGGCTGCTAGGTTAGTGAGAGAGGCCTATCCAGGTGCACATTCCCCCCTCTGGCTAGAGTGGCTACAAAAGCTACGTTGCTGGAAGCAGGAGTGTTTCCGAACAAAAGTTATACACCTGACACTGTTACCTATTACCCTTCCACCTCTTCAACTCCTACTTTTATTCCTTTTACCACGTTGGGTAAATAAAGCAAAGAAAAAGAAGCCTAAAAAGTGACGTTTTTCTCAACTCTCATCTGATACCCTAGACGGCGAAGGATTAGAGGTAACATGCCGCCCAAAACAAACCAGCAGCTCCTTCGGGGGTAGTGCTACATACACAAAGGTGTATAACATCAGGCGGTTCAAATAACCAGCCAGTGCTAGTGGAAATCAATAGAAGTGGAAAACCACTGAGGAAGGAAGGGGCACAATCATGTGATATATATGGGTCTGCCCAACTTTATTATGAAGTTTCAAACATCTATATTATGTAGTTTCACATTACTCCATTTATTTTTTTCCTTGTTGAAGATTTTTCTTTCCAACACAAGAAATGATAACAGAGAAACAGCGGTCTTGCCCCTTTAAAACATTTGTATGTGTGCACATCAGTATAACAGACAAAGGGATATGTCATTTAAATAGGATTGAAGTGGAAGGATGGCTTGTACTTTAGTAGACATATATGCTGTGAAAAGCCATTAAGGTAAAAATGGAGTCCATTATGCTATTCACTCCTGTCTCATTAGCTCTGATGAGAAGCATTGAAAGTTTTTCCTGTTCTCTACCTCTTAGAGAGTTTCCACCTTAATATAAGTAACTGAAAGATTAAAGCATGGTCTACACTGAGAGATAAATGTGGTCCAGTGCCCTTACACAGTAATTGTGTGGCAAATCTAACCATACAGATTTGTGCACAGGCAGTTTGAGCCAAAACACAGGATGTTTGCTTTTCCTTTCTAAACTGTAACTAGAATAACACTTACAGATTTGATAAATACTTTAGTGCAAATTGGAACACAAGTACAATACTGTATACGCAAAGGGAAGTATATCCTAGCTATCCAATTTCACATATTACTGATCTGAATGCAGTCAATTCATGTGTGATCAGTTACTGCACCTTGCACAAGAAATAAAAAAAAAGGGGCAAATCACAAGTTAAAAGAGTCAACACCAATCCATCACACTCCACTAATGCTATTACCTTGGCACGCAATACACATAGGCATGCATTTTTATTGCATATTTGGATTGCTATGAGGAAGGATAGATGATATTTTGAGTTTTTGGCTGTGTTCAGTAAAATTTCTTCTTATAAGAGAAATACGTTGAAGTTAATAGAGAAGACACAATTCAGGTGGCTTTTAATATTGCAAAGGGCTTTATATTGCTTCTGAGGGTCATGGAAATTCCTTTAACTATCCTGGAACATTGTAGTGCCAAATAAATATTAGATTTTAAGGAACAGAAATACCCTGTCCCTATTGTTAATCCTAACCCTTTTTGCATTGGCAAAACTGTGTTTTCAGTAATGGCATGGTAATCACATGGTTTTGTTGATAAAAAAGGGGTTATGGACCGTACACACACGATCCGAATATCGTACAACAGATCGTACAACGTTTTTCACTTAATAGGCACAAGTAAAAATTGAATAGGTTACTAAAGTCATGAAAATTCTTGTACGACAGAAAACAAAATCAGAAGTGATGTCATGTGTTGTAATGTATTTGTATTGTTTTTTCAGATGACAACTATACTGACTAAACAAAAATCGGACGATCTGGTATTGTACAAGGAAAATTTCCGTGCTTGTCCGATCTAATACTATAGGTTGAACTGTCGTGATCGGCTCTCGAAAGTAGTGTCCACACGATCTTAAAATCGTATAATAGTTCCTTGGACCTTCGTCTGATATAGTTCCTTCGTCCGATATTCGGAACGTGTGTATGGGCCATTAGAGTTTGGCCTCGTACACACGACAGAGGAACTCGTCGTAAATGAAACATCATTTTCCTCGACGAGTTCCTTGTCAGGCTTGTGGAGAAACTTGACAAGCTTTTTTGCGTACACACTGTCAAGACCAAATCTCCTTGTTCTCAAATGCGGTGACGTACAACACATACAACGGGAGGGGAAGTTTGATTCCACTGACACAACCCTTGGGGCTGCTTTTGCTAATCTCATGTTACTATGTGTTAAGTTTGGTAAGAGACAATTTGCACTTTTCAGACTTTTACAGCGTGACAAATGTGCTATCTCCATTACAAACGCTACTTTTACCGAAGGTGCGCTCCCGTCTCATACTTTATTCTGAGCATGCGCGGGTTTCTTAACATACACACAAATGTGTTTCTTGTCGAAAACCAGCCCGACGAGGAACACGACGAGGAAATTGAGACTCCCATTGAGGAAAAAGAGAACTAGTTCTCTTTTTTTCTCGTCAAGTTCCTTGACAGTTTCTTCGATGAAAAACATACACACGGCCATTTTCCTCGGCAAAAAAGCTCTGCCACCATGTTTCTTGATGGATTCTATCAAGGAAAACGGTCGTGTGTATGAGGCCCTAGGTGTGGGGTTGTTTGATTACCAACAAATGCAATGATCACCATATCAGCCCTACTGTTTTCTAGCAACTCTGATGTAAATATATATAAACAAGTGTCAAACCATGAGATGAAAGACGTTCTGCAACTCCTTTCTTGCGCTTTAAAATCTTCAAAATTGATTATCCATAAAAGACACAGTAACAGAATCAATCAATTTTGAATATTTTAAAGAGCAAGGAAGGAGTTGCGGACCGTCTTTTCTCATGATTGCCATTGCAGTTGCACAACTGCCTTCCCGCACCCAGGTAGCTCTGATTTTTTTTTTAAAAGTAAGGGTTAATAAAGCGCTATCATCAACCTTAATTATTGCACAATGATCCAATATGTAGACAATAATAGTGATCCAACATGTAAACAAAAATAAATGAAAGTGCTTTCCAAATATTCTATTAATATTTAATAAAAAAAAGTCAGATACCACTTCTTGGTGAAAATAGAAATCAGAAAAACAATGATACCCAGATGATCAGGATTAGAGTCTCCAATGATGTAATGGATTGCTGTCAAACCTTCATTACTTTCAATCCTTCATAGACCCGTGTTTCTCAAAAAGAAAAGAGTGACATAACTCATTGCGCAAATAAATGAACTGGGAACAACATATGTGTAATAGAAACACAGTTGCACTCACACATGCCCCGCAATATGATCGCATTTAGGGAAGGTCAGTTGCATAACAGAGCTCCTCACTTAGCTGTTCGTGTTGACACAGCACTGAGGTTGATGGCTCCTCCTTACGCATTACATCACTGGACATGTGACTTTTTCAAAAAAAATTCTAATCTTATTTGGGTAGTAGCACCTACATCTGCTGTATTTTATGAGATGAAAGAATCCAAAGCATTTTAATAGTTTACAATGCAACCATAAAAAGTAGCCAATCCATTTCAGGGGCAAATACAACCCATGTCATCACGACTTGAAGCAAAGTAATGGAGACTTGTGAGAACTGGAACTTTAATTCAAACCACTAGGATCTGTAGTCAAAAAGTCTGTAATCACTCTAATTCTCCTTACAGACTATGGTCAGTGGATGTTAGAGCTGCACGATTAATCGTTAAAAAAAAATTGCAATCTCGATTCAACCCCCCTCACAATCTTAATCCGGCATTTCCACGATTCTACGTAAAAAGAAAATCTGAAAAATATATGCAATAATCAGTGGTTATTCACTGGGACTTTGTATAATGAATAATAAACACAGGGAAAGGGACCCATATAGGAACTCCCATGTTTGTGTTTCATTTTAGTGGCTAGCACAAAGTTTGAGCACACTTGGTTTTGAAATATAATATCTTTTGTGAATCCGTAATAGGTTTGTGGATATCTTAGTGGATTTGTAAAAACACCATTTGAAATTTTATAAGCACCTGCATGTTTTACGTTTAGGGAAAATACCCACACAGGGCACTTGGTAAACAACAAGTACACAAGGGTTTGTCATGTAATATATATATCTTTTGTTGTGTTTTGTCATTTAAATTTTTTTTTTGCATCATATATATTTTCACAGTTTCACACACAGGTGTATACCCTTGTGGATGCACAGGGTGATATCCATAGGTGATAAATAGTTGTGTATGTTGCATAAGGCCAGGCTCATCTAGGACCACACTGACAGGTCACCTACTAGGGTAGTGCAATCCTTATATCAAATCATTTACACCCTGGGCAAGTCACCCTAGAGTGACTTGCACCTATTGATTGCAGCAAACCATATAATACAGCACAAACTTAGCAATATAAATATTTGTATTTTCTCCGATTTGCGCCAGTAACACCCGTTCCAATAATCAAAAAAGGTATTGATCTATCTCATGTGTTACACCATCTTTTGTAAAAGAAAAAAAAAATTAGTAATATTGTTTTTCTTTGTACTAATTGAGATTTACTGTTGTAATGGGAGTGCATGATTCTGGTGTACATGGTCCAGGTTCAGAGTTAATAATTGGTTTAATTGTTCATTCAAATATAAGCATTGGAGTTTCATAAAATAAGCAAAGTATGATTTACTACCGATAATAAAAAATAAAGTGACTTCTTTATTTTATTCTAGCATTCACGTCAAAGACATGAAAACATTAGTTATACCCGGAAGGATATTAATTAAATGGGCCACTGCATGTTTCTAATAAAAACAATTTCAATTGAGGCGGTTTACAGTGATTATGCTGCAAGCCTCTGTGAATTTTAAACTATTTCAACTTCTGATCAACTCTCAAGTGTCTGATTATCCTGATTCTCTGAGACCCTCTGTAACCTGAGTTTTTGCAAAGCTCATTCAATATAAAAGTCTTTAGCAAAGAAATCAATGATCTTTTATAGCTCCAGTACTGTAAATCTCCAGGTCATTTGTATCCTGAATTCTTTCCCTGATTAAGCCGATAGTTTTAACTGCAAATCGTACTCCCAAATTAAACAAGTATTCACAGCCAAGTCTGTTTCCCTCCTTCACACCATTGCCACCACGCCAAATACTCAAGAAACAATGTTACTATTTCCAGCCAAAGAATAACCATTTTATTTAATAATACATCTCTAAACAAGAACAAGCAACTGCAGGTACACAGAAAAATAAATAACAAATGTACTAATGCAGTCAATAAAGCAATACAATCCAAATGAAATCATAAAGATCATTCAATATCCCTGCTACAGAGATTGTAGTACAACTGTAATTGCTGCAGTGCTGGAGTTGCTAGTGAGAGGGCTACAAGATCATAGAAAAGGCAACCTGGTATTCTCCTGGGGGAGGTTGGTGTGGGTACGAGTTCTGAGAATGACCAAAAAAAGCATGGGAGTGGTGGACATAAAATAAATGCATACATAAATAAATAAAAGTAGGAAACCAGGTGAAATACAAGGCTTGGGAGTCATGGAAGATTGGTACGGACAACAAATATACAGAGCTGTAAATCTTAGCAGTCCACAGTTTGTTCCCTATTCCTAGGCACTGTTCTACACATTTAACTGCATACATGAAATACTGGTGCAGACGGTTTCATAAAACTCAAGAGACTTGGGTTTTATTTTCTTAAAAATTAAGTTTACCAAAAATGTACATGATAAGTTATAAGCATAAGTCAGCTCTTGGCATCTTATATGTCTGTGATAACCCAACAGAAGCTCACCTACAGTTTTGAACTTTAGTCCACCTTGCTAACTCATAAGTGCAGAACCAATAATTGAGATGAAATTATGGTGAAATAAGATAAGATGAATTCTAAATTGGAGTTAGTTGAATTCAAGCTTAACCCTTACTATTCCTAAAAATGTTCCCCCCTCCCACCTATCCTGCCTTCCCTGTATAAAAAATACTTAATTATCTTAAGCTCTGGCTGCCATGTGTCATGGAGTGCTCCCCAACAGCTGGGAGTTCCATGAGCCACGGCATTAAAGGAGAACTACAACCAAAGCTCATTTGTTTGTACGTCTCCTGTGGATCGCAGGAGTGCAGTTCATTTTCCACTCCTGTGACCCATTTATGTTACTGTGCAGTCTGCTCTCTGCTGATGTCACATAGTCAGTCCAGGCTCAGGTGTCATCAAGACCATAGACACAGGATCCACCCAGATCCCTGGGCTGACTCCCGACTCAACCACCCCCTCCACAGCACACCACTTAGGTGAGCGTGGGGGGGGGGGCAGAGCTGTGTTCTCACAGCTCCATGAGCAGGGTGCTGCTCTTGCTCATGCAGTTGTGAGAATATGAGCGATTGGCAGTATTCGATCGCTCAGTTCTCAGTGTTAAAGGCGCTGAAGGACAGATGCAGCACCGGACCAATGTTGCATCCATCTAGGTAAGTATGATACTAAAGAAAAAAAACATACATCTCTTTTAACCATAGACTTTCATGACCCAGTCATTGTCTGCCCTTCCTCTTTTCCCCTGTAGCCGTCATTGACACAGGGGAGTCGGAGCTGCAGGATTACATGATTGGAATGAAAGGAACTAAAAAACACGTAGCCACGCCCCCAGGTTGTGACCATCCTACATTTGATGCCACTTTTGGTCACAATATATGTACTCAATGGTGGCTCTGGAACTTCTGTTTTTTTTTTTGTTTTGTTTTTGTGGCATCCTACACAGCTCCTGACTGGTATCTGCACACTGGCTTCAGGGAGGCATACTGCAGGCTGAACACCATACTGCACTGGGCTGGATTACATGGTTTTATCACCATATATTCTGTGAGTTGCTACTTGTTATTTTAATAAAGTTGACTTTTATATGCTACACTTAGTTGGTGACCTCCGATGTTCCTCTTATATATTGCAGAGTTCACTTCTTTCTTTCTAAAGGAGATGCATATTGTTATCTTTCCAGCACATTGATTTTATGATACTATAGTTCCAGTTGTATTCCAATCTGCACCATTCTTGAATTTTCTTTGCCAGTAATTAATGCAATGCTACTGATGTATTCTTGCATAGCTTAGAATTTAATGATGGCTCTGACTCTGCTACTGAGTCTATTGCCTGTAAAATGCATGTAAAGTTTCCTACCCAATGGAAAACAGTTTTGTACTTTTCATATGGCTATAACTTCGCATAAGCCATGCACCACAGTGGCTTTGTGGTTAACACTTCTGCCTTACAGCACTGTGGCCTCCAGTTGAATCCTAGGAAACTATCTACATATGGGGCCAGATTCACAAAAGAGATACGACGGCGTATCTCCTGATATGCCGTCGTATCTCTGTGATCCGCCCGTTCTAACTATGCGGCTGATTCATAGAATCAGTTCCGCATAGATAGCCCTAAGATCCGACAGGCGCAATTGAATTACACCGTCGGATCTTAGGATGCAATTCTAGGCCGGCCGCTAGGTGGCGAGGCCATTGCGGTCGGCGTAGAATATGCAAATGACTAGTTACGGCGATTCACGAACGTCCGTGTTACCCGTCGCTCTAACTTTACGTTGTTTCCGTCGAGATACGCGTCGTAAAATTAGGGCTGAGCCCTAGGTGTTCTAAGCAATGTTAAGTATGGCCGTCGTTCCCGCGTCGAAATTTAAAAAATCACGTTGTTTGTGTAAGTTGTCCATGAATGGCGCTGGACGCCATTTACATTAACGTCTAAACAAATGACGTCCGTGCGACGTCATTTAGCGCAATGCATGTCGGGTAATTTTCCCGACGGAGCATGCGCAGTATGTTCGGCGCGGGAACGCGCCTAATTTAAATGGTGCCCGCCCCATTTGAATTAGGCGGGCTTGCGCCGAGCGGATTTACGTTACACCGCCGCAAGTTTACAGGTAAGAGCTTTGTGAATCAGGCACTTACGCTGTAAACCTGCAGCGGTGTAACGTAAATGGGATACGTTACGCTGCCGTAGAGCAATGTAAATGTATCTGAATCTGGCCCATAGTTTGTATGTTCTCCCTGTGTAGGTTTCTACTGAGTACTCTGACTCCTTCCCACAGTCTAAATACATGCTGGTAGTTTAAGTGACACCTTTCTAAATTGGCCCTAGCATGTATGTTTGTGTATGTACACGTGTGAAATAAGGACCTTTGGTTGTATAAGCTTCTGAGGGGCAGGGAATAATAAGAATGTTTGTTTGTAAAATGCTGTGTAAATACCTGTAATAAAATAATCTAAACAAGTATTGCAGCAACTAGTTATGAAATATGGCCATTATATCAAGCTGTGCCAACATTTGTATAACACAGCAAGAACATATGACACCGCAGCAGCAAATATTATCACCTAGTAACAGTATATCAAAATGCAACAGCACGTCATAAACTGTGTTAAAGAATATTATTTTATATATTACATTTATATCATGTTGCAACAGAAAATTATATTGCACCACAACTGCATATTTCAAATCACATCAAAACAAATTATATAATACGGGATCACATTTTGTCAGTTGACAAAATATGAAATGATGAAATAATTCAGTAGCAGATGTATCACCATTTAGTAATACAACTTTAAACATTATAGCAATATAGCATGCAATGAGAATCCTTGTTACATGATGACAGCAGTGTGTGGTGGGCAGGGGGAGGGATAAGGCATAGCAGCATAAAGCATAAAGCAGCATAGCGGCATAAATAAATTAAACTCAGTTGTCCAGTGTGGACAACCCAACACCAGCACAGCCGGCACAGTTGCAAAGTTTTTGACCTAATATATAAGGTCATCTCTAACTTTTACTTAAAGGGGTTGTAAAGGTAAAAAACATTTGTCATAATAAGCATCCTTTACCTGCAGACATTCCTCTTTTCACTTCCTCATTGTTCGTTTTTGCTCAGAAGTTGCTCTATTTCTTCTCTGTTCTGTTCACTTCCTGCTTGTCTTATTGTTACTCACCACCGTAAAGGGAGACTTTACTGCGGTGGTCAGTAACGTGCCCCCCTCCTCCTGGGAACTACATCTGTGTGGCAGGACGCTCTCTACGTATTAGAGACTTCAAGGAGGTGTGAATTACTGGGCGTGCCGCAATGCATACTGGGAAATGTAGTTCTTACATGAACGAGCGTCGCAAACCAGAAAGTGAATGAGAGAACAGAAACTAGAACGCCGGAGGTGATAAAGATGAAGGAATTTAATAGGTATTTAATATTTTTTTTAACAGAATCATTACAATATTCTGTCTGTCTATCTTGCAGACATTAATTTTAGGCAAAAAAAAAATTATTTTACAACTCCTTTAACCTCCCTGGCGGTATGATTCTTTCAGAAAAAACATGCTGAAAGAGGTACCATTATTTGCAAGGAAATAAAAACAAAATTATAAATTATAATATAATAAATAATTATAAATAATTATAACAAATAATAATATAATTATAATAAAAAATATTCAATAATGTAATCAAATCAAAATCACTGAAATTTGCTCAGTTGCAGAATTGTCGCTGTCATTATTTATTTATTTTTATGACGAATTTCCCCACAAATCGCTATCGCACAATTCTGCAAGTGATTATAATTTATTATCGCTGTTTTTTAGCTGATCTAAAACAATTTTTGACATAAAGGGACACTTTTGGTTGCTATGGACAATATACAGTTTGCAGGGAGAAAGAAACGTTTTTATTTTATAAAAGTACATGCAGGGCACTGGGCAGACCACTAGGGACAAGGGGGGTGTGTTTTTTTTTACATACAGTACTGTAATCTATAAGATTACAGTATACTGTATGTAATGTGTTTGTTTACTTTTTTGAATTTGGCGTCGTTCTTTGTCCCCGTGCGTCGTAACGTCGCAGGGAACGGAGATCGGCGGCACAGGAGGACGCTGTGTGAATCGAGCGAGGTCCCGCTCACTCACACAGCGCGGTGGCATCGCTGGATCCAGGGACAAGGTAAGTAAACAGTGCCTGTGGATCTAGCGAGGCAAGCCCGAGTCTGACTCGGGGTTACCGCTCGCAGCATGAAAATCTAACCCCGAGTCAGACTCGGGAATACCGCCAGG
The DNA here is from genome assembly GCF_905171775.1 of Rana temporaria. Lineage (NCBI taxonomy): Eukaryota > Metazoa > Chordata > Amphibia > Anura > Ranidae > Rana > Rana temporaria. The sequence continues at coordinate 479,084,272 of NC_053490.1, forward strand.
CAGGTTAAAGCGGAGGTCCCACTTAAAAAAAAAATATTAAAAGTGAGCAGCTACAAATACAGCAGCTGCTGACTTTTAATATATGGACACTTACCTGTCCATGGTGCCTGCGATGTCAGCAGCCGAGGCCGAGCAATCACTCGGCTCTTGGCTGCCCCCGCCACCATCCTCGGTGAGGGAATCAGGAAATGAAGCGTTGTGGCTTCACTTCCCGGTTCCCTACTATGCATGCGCAAATTGCGCTGCACGTCTTCACTGGTCCCCGCTGTGTTCTGAGAGCTGTGTGTTTTCCAGAAGACAGCGGGGGCACAGAGTAGGCGCCGAAAGTAGCGTAGATCACAGAGGTGATCTATGCCAGGAAGTGGGAGCAAATACCTGTATTAGACAGGTATCTTCTCCCCCTCCCCCTGAAAGGTGCCAAATGTGACACCGGAGGGGGGGAGGGTTCCAAAAAGTAGAAGTTCCATTTTTTGGGTGGAACTCCACTTTAATCAGTATCAGTGCCCAGAGTAAAAAGGACTCCTCTTGGGATGGGAGCACTAAATTCTTCCCACCAAGGGCACAAAAAAATCTCTACCTTCTACAACGTAATAGGCTATACTTGGAGTAAGAGGACCAGCATCTTGACACTTGCTCTCTTAATGCAATGACTGATCCTTTTTTCTTCATCCAGTACATAGTTGCCTTAGAGGTGGGCAAGCAGGACCAAGAATAACAATTCCTAGTGGAAGGGTGGTGCTACTGAAGGAGGGGATAAGGTGTTTAATGGATATACAATGGAACCAAGCTTAGTGTTCTTCATAAGGGTGGAAATGCTAACCCAATGACAAATGATGATGAGCAAAGTACTATAAACCACAGCAACCAAGCTGACTCTGTTGTTATTAGGTCAGAAGTCAAAGTCAAATTCTGATTGCCATACCTTGTGCGTTGGTATTGCTACACTATATTACCAAAAGTATTGAGACACATGCCTTATAACGCATATTAACCTTAATGGCATCCCAATCTTAGTTTACAGTGTTCAATATTAAGTTAGCCCTCCCTTTGCAGCTATAACAGCTTCAGCTCTTCTGGGAAAGTTGTGCACAAGGTTTAGGAGTGTGTAAATGGGAATGTTTGGTCAGGCACTGATATTGGACCAGAAGGCCTGGCTCGCAGTCCCCACTCTAATTCAACCCAAAGGTGTTCTATCAGGTTAAGGTTAAGACTCTATGCAAGCCAGTGAAGTTCCTCCACCCAAACGCGCTCATCCATGTCTTTATGGATCTTGCTTTTTGCACTGGTACAAAAAAAATTGGTGGAGGGGGATTATGGTGTGGGGTTAATCTCCAGGGGTTGGTCTTGGCCCCTTAGTTCCAGTGAAGGGAACTCTTAAGGCATCAGCATACCAATACATTTTTAACAATTTCATGCTCCCAACTTTTTTAGGGACAGTTTGAGGATGGCCCCTTCCAGTTCCAACATGACTGTGCATGAGTGCACAAACAAGGTCTATACAGACATGGATGTGCGAGTTTGAGGTGGAGGAACTTGACTGCCCTGCACAGAGCCCTGACCTCGAACACCTTTGGGATGAATTAGAGTGGAGACTGCGAGTCAGGCCTTCTTGTTCACATAAGTGCCCAACCACACAAATGCTTTTGGAAGAACGGTCAAAGATTCCCATAGACACACTCCTAAACCTTGTGGACAGCCTTCCCAGAAGAGTTGAAGCTGTTGTAGTTGCAAAGGGTGGGCCAACACAATATTGAACCCTACGGACTACGACAGGGATTCCATTAAAGTTCATGTGCATGCAAAGGCAGGTGTCCCAATACTTTTGGTAATATAGGGTATGGTAAATGTATCTTCATTCTACAATATAGTTCATAGGTCACAAGCACAACACACAGTAGAAACATTTCCTAATAGGATTACGCCAACCTCTCATGCTTTCAAAGCATTTATTAAATAACATCAAAGTATCAACAGTTACTGGAAGTGTCGATGGGATTTCTTTTGTCAGAAATAAACATGGAGATCTATAAAGATGTAACATAAATGATTTCTTTTGAAAGGTAATTAATCTTAAACCACAACAAGTTAGGAATGGCAATCTTCCTTGGGCCAGCCTGCTATGAAAATAAGTATCTAATACAGTTTATATTTGATAGAGAACAGAGATGTTCCTGCCTCTGATGAAAACCGCTATTCCACAATCATTCCTCGATAACTAGGTTAGATTAAAGTGAACCTGCCATGTACAAAACAATTTGCTCATTTCACAGCAACTGGCATTGTGCTGTGAAGCTGTAATATGAAAAAATAAATTAAAATATATCCTATTTTTAGCAGTTCCCAGACTAGTTCTTCTACGTATTATTTTCACATATTTTCCTGTTTACATCCTATCCAGCTATCAAAGCCAGTGGGAACAGATGGATTTTATTTCTCAAAACTTTATTCCTTTAATTGGCATATCATGCCACTGGCTCCATATGCTAATTAAGCCAAATATAGGATCATTATAGACACCTGCAAAAATATAACACTAATTCTAAAACAATATACATTTTTCAGTTTATCCGTTTAATATCATGTTCCAGTGAACACAAACATATCTTTATCTACATCTTTACCTAAAGCTAAGGTTTCTAACTATTCTAAATCTTGTATTAATTTTGCTTTGAGCTCTTCATTTAATATGTGTGTCCTATATATTCCAAAGGTTCATTTATTTATTTATTTTTAGTCATTGTCGGCAGCCACTGTAACATTATTACCTGGCAATAAAGTCTTCAATAAAGTTTCTAGTTCTGACCTCCTGATTAGGAACTTCATATGAACTGTATGACCTATATACACTGTAGTTAGAAGAACGCTAACTATAACCATGACCAGAGATCAAATAATAAAGTTAGGAGGGTACTTCACTACAAAAGTTGTATGCATTTTTTTATGTATGTATATATATATATATATATATATATATATATATATATATATATATATATATATATATATATATATATATATATCCATATTCATGGAAAATTTCACAAATTCATGCAGCTCTGTATTCATTATTACACCAATAATATACATAATTGTTAAGGTTGACACTGGTCCATCCAGTTCAATGTGTGTGTGTTGATGTCACTACCGATATCCATAGCCCTCTACATTGCATTGGCTAAGAAACACATCTAAAAGCTTTTGAATTTTTCTACACTTCCCACGGACATCACCAACTGTGGAAGGAAATTCCACATCCTTGCTGCTCTAACAGTAAAGAACCCCTTAAACAGTTTAATATTTAACCCCTTCTCATCCAACTTCATTGTGTGCTCGCATATCTAGATTAAATAGTTTTCCCCTAATGATACAGTCACCATTTAAAGATTTGTATATCATATCCTCTCTTAACCTCCCTGGTAGTATGATTAAGTCAGATTTTTGGTGCTGAAAGCGGTACCATTATTTTGCATGGAAATTTGGCGTTTTATATTGTAGGCCTGCAATTCTTAGGAATAACTCTGTCCAAGCAAGAGTCTAGTAGACATCCCGGGTATGATAAAGTTTGAAACACAAAATCATAAATTATAATATAATAAATAACTATAAATAATTAAAACAAATAATATATTAATAATAAAAATGACTCAATAATGTAATCAAACCAAAAACACTGAAATTTGCTCAATTGCAGAATTTTCGCTGTCATTACTTTTAGGCCCCGTACACACGACCGAGTTTCTCGGCAGAATTCAGCCAGAAACTCGGTCGGGAGCTGAATTCCGCTGAGAAACCCGGCCGTGTGTACACTTTCGGCCGAGGAAGCCGACGAGGACCTCAGCGAGGAAATAGAGAACATGTTCTCTATTTCCTCGTTGTTCTATGGGAGAACTCGGCCCGCCGAGGTCCTCGGCGGCTCCAGGACTGAACACGCCGAGGAACTCGATGTGTTTGGCACGTCGAGTTCCTCGGCCGTGTGTACGGGGCCTCAGTGTTTGATGATGAATTTCTGCACAATTCGCTATCACTCAATTCTGCAAGTGATTCTAATTTATTATCGCTGTTTTCTAGCTGGTCTAAAACCACTTTAGACATAAAGGGACAGTTTTTGGTTGCTATGGACAATCTACAGTTTCCAGGCAGAAAAACTGTATTTATAATATAAAAGTGCATGCAGGGCACTGGACAGACCACTAGGGACAAAGGGGATGTGTAATTATTTTATACAGTACTGTAATCTGTAAGGGAACGGAGCTCGGCGGCACTCGGGCACTGTGTGAATCAAGCGAGATGACAATTCGCACACACAGCAGGGAGGCATCGCAGGATCCAGGGGACAAGGTAAGTAAACTTCTCCTGGATACTGCAATGCGATCCCGAGTCTGGCTCTGGGCTACCACTAATGGTACTGAAATCTTACCCCGAGCCAAACTCGGGAATACCACCAGGGAGGTTAAGCATCTCTTCTGCAGGGAGAATATATTTAATTTTTGTAGTCATTCTTCATAAATGGGGTTCTCCAGCTGCTTTGTTGGCTGGGCTCGCTGGACTCTCTTCACTTTAAGGACATTTTTCCTAAAGATTGGTGATGTAACTAAATACCAAATTCAATTATTATGTGATGCAAAATCCTTATAATGTTAATAAAAAATACTTTACATTCTCTGACTGAGTCAATCCATATTCATTTGTGTCTCACATGCTCCATCTTCAAGGGAATGCATCTCACAGTAGGAGGGTTCCAGCAACATAGGCAGTGCTGTCAATCCAGAAAGCAATGGGCAGGGCTAGGTGTGGCCAGGTGCTGACTAATCAGGTAATCAGGCTGGTGCTTCTTGTTTCACTGTCCAATCATGGGGAGCTGATGGGGAGGAGACCTATTAGGCCCCTTTCACACTGATGGACTGATCGGGTCCTCTTGTCTGTTTTTCAGGCGGAACTGATCAGACATCCATAGCTCTCTAAGGAGTGGTGGAGATCTGCGGACACCTGCCAGCGTCTGATCCGGTCTGCTAAATACAGATAGATGGGGATCTGTTCCTCATCTGTCTGGCGGATCAGATCAGTTAACAGCCAACCTTGCACAGTGAGCGAAGACGGTCCTGCCATCCGTCTGCTCAGCGGGGATCAGCTGACAGATCCCTTGCTGAGTAGGTGGATCTGCTTGGATAAGTCCACCCTGTCTGCAAAGAGCCTGAGGCCCCGTACACACGACCGAACATGTCCACTGAAACTGGTCCACGGACCAGTTTCCGCGGACATGTCCGACCGTGTGTACGGCCTAGCGGACAGGTTTCCAGCGGACAAAAGTTTCTTAGCATGCTAAGAAACTTGTCCGCTGGAAACCTGTCCGTTGGACATGTCCGATGGTTAGTACGACTCATCGGACATGTCCGCTGGTTATGACGTATAACCAGCGGCCCGAAATCCCGCGAATGCGTCGAATTGATTCGACGCATGCGTGGAAGCATTGAACTTCCGTGTGAGGCCCCGTACACACGACCAGTTTCCTCGGCAGAATTCAGCTTCCGACCGAGTTTCTGGCTGAATTCTGCCGAGGAAACTGGCCGTGTGTACACTTTCGGCCGAGGAAGCCGACGAGGACCTCGGCGAGGAAATAGAGAACATGTTCTCTATTTCCTCGTTGTTCTATGGGAGCTCTCCTCCCGCCGAGGTCCTCGGCGGCTTCAGGGCTGAACTGGCCGAGGAACTCGACGTGTTTGGCACGTCGAGTTCCTCGGCCGTGTGTACGAGGCCTCAGAGAACGTCGGTGTCTTCTACGTCACTGCGTTCTCTGTCCACGGGGATTTTGGTCTGATGGTGTGTACACACATCAGACCAAAAGCTCCCAGCAGACATGTCCGATGAAAATGGTCCGCGGACCGTTTTCATCGGACATGTCTCCTCGTGTGTACAAGGCCTGAGTGTTACTGAACTGCTGCAGAGACAAAACAGGTCTCCTCCCCTGCCAGACAGGGCTTTGTTGTGTGGCAATGCTGTGTAAATCGTAGAACTAGACAGATAGAATTACAATTCCTTTGGCAGGTAAAAAAAGCTTCCTGTATTCCATCTGAGTTCAGTTTTTAAATTAATACATTTTAAGAATGACTGTTCCTTGGAGCAACACTTTATATCTTCCTATCTTGACAGCACTGTAAAAATCTTGCTTAATCTTGCTGATTACATGACAGATAAACAGATTAAAAGAAGCAGTTACATGGGAATTTAGAACAATCTGAAAATCTGCTATTAAAATATCAAAATAGAGTAGTCTTAAGCTGGCCATACACAGCTAGAATGCTTAAAGCAGAAATTAACTGTATCACAAACTGAAATTAAAATGTATTTTATTTAATTTATAATTAATTTTAAATCTTTTTTTTTTCAGTTAAAGGTTTTATTAATATTGTGCTACATAATACAAATAGGAAAATAACATTCAAGCACGACTCGACCATATTACTAATATATAAGTATTACGTAGTAAAGATATTACCAATACCATAACACTTGAGTATAATCAGAGTTTAAAAGAAAAGTGATACTTCTACATCAGAGTTTGGTGGGGGGTTTTTTTTAAGAGAAAACAAAAACTATAAAACAAGATGAAAGTTACTGTAAACTAAAGTAGAACCAGCCCGAATCTGGTGGTCATCCTGTCACTTGCTAATGCCAAAACTTACATGAAACTCTCCATACTTTACACTTGGTATATAACGGGAAATGTATCCCTATGTTATACACAAATATCAGTATAATCTGGAGGTGCGCCATAACATAATGCATTTGATCATTACATCTGCTACAGACGATCCACAATTAACTGTAGAGGAGCGAGTCCTGGTGTATCTAACCAGGCTTGCCATGAGGAATAGAACTTATGGTGGGCATGTCTGTGTTGATACATCAACTTTTCACTTATCAGCATGGCATTGACCTGCTCAATCCATTGTTTTATTGTGGGAGCATGAGGAGACAACCAAAGTCTACAGTAATGTGAAGAGGAGAGGAAAACAGTTCCTCATCTACCGCTCCTAAAATACACATTGCTGGATCCATAAGCACTTGTCGCTTGCTGACTGCTGCACGACTATTTACGTTGTCAGAATGGCATTGCTGCGCATATGGACGTACCTGTACGTTCCCTGTAAGACGCAGCATTGCGGGCGTGTGCATCTCCCCGCAGGGATGTAGTCCCAAGGGAGGGGGTGAGAACGCTGAATAACCCCCAGCAACAACAGCTCGGATGATGGGGGCAAGCTTACTGAGGAGGAACAGGAAGTGAGAAATTCAGACAAAGAAAAAAAACTTTTAGAAGGGAAATCGAAGGAAAAGGTAAGTGAACCAACAATGCACTAGCTTAAAGGAACCAATTTAGAAAATAAAAAACAAACCTTTACAACCCCTGTAATAATTGTCCAGGTATATATTTATTCCAATACAAATTAGGACAAAGTATGGAGCCAACATGTTTTAGAGGCCTCACAAATGCTTCCTTCATCAGGGATCAACAAAAGGGGGGACCCTTTAAAATAACTACTGTGATGTGCTAACTGTAGTTATGTTTACCACTTGCCATCACTAGGCCACACATACAGTACACAAACTCAGGAACAAGTGGTTATACCAGGATAATGGCTGTAGCTGTAGCAATGATTCTGGTGTCATTTTTCCTCTTTCAATACATTTTTATTGAAAAGATTTAAGAAATACAGTGTGTAGCTGTTAACAGATATACAGCTAGAAGTGTATGTTTGTATCCTTGTGTAATCGTTTAAGTGGCATCAATGGGCTTTCTAGGAAAAGTGATCAACAGCCACCTGATCACTTTTTACAGGGCTCGACAGGCAACATCCCCCTGCTGTTCTTTATCATTCCCGGGCTTTCCCATTCCATTAGGGAGCCCTGCCTGCTGCAAGTGGTCAGACCAGCTGCCCACAGAGGAAAGGGAGGAACATGCATTTCTTCCTCTCCTCTGTGATGAATGAAACTGAAAACAACAAGCATTTTGTCACTTCCGGTTTCAGTTCGATGTTTACTTGATTGATTCTGGTTGGGAAAGCAGCCTATTAAACCAATCTGTGTTTGCTCAGCTGCCTTGAAGGGCAGAGGAAGGATCAGGAGTCTCTCCTTGAAGAGTATCCGCTACTATCCAAGCTGTCACAAGGGATGTTGTTCATCCCTTGAGATAGCAAAAAGGTTGAATACAATTTAAAAAAAAGTGTGAACATTTTCTTAAAAATAAAATAGATAAAAAGATTGAAGCCCCCCCCCCCCCGCTCACAAATGCATATGTAGGTCCCGCATGTGTATATAAACGGTGATTGCACCACAAATGTGGGGTATCACCATGAACATCGGAGTGAAAGCAATAGTTTTAGCACCAGAGCTCACAATAAATTATAACTAAAGGCAAAACTTTTTTTTTTAGCTTTGGATAGAGTGTCAAGGGATTAGAAAGCCTGTCAATTTTCATTGCTATCTGTGCCCTTGTTAGGGAGATTTTCCTTCTCTATGTGTCCTGTTTCAGATTATCATTGAAAGGGAAAGTAAAACAAAATCCTAAATTTACTTGGAAAACATAATCTTTTGCGTTTTTGCCCAAAAAATTGGCAATATTTTGTGTTTGCATGCACTAAAATGCATTTAAATGTACAGTATATTTGTCTGTGCAAATATTATAGGATATACACAAATTACAACAAGAACCATTAAATATATAAAATGTTTGGGAGTTCTACGTACATTTCTAGCAAAATGTTTTAATTTTAACATATACGTAAATAATGTCAAAATTTGAAGAGATGGATTAAAGGACCCCTCTTTCTTTCCTTCTTTCTCTCCATGCCTTGATGGGTCAGGGTGCTGTAATCTAAGGTCCATTCAGGAACCAGTCAAGGAAACTGTGGAGATCCTTTGGTGTGAAAAAGCTGCCAGACAGAAATCCAAATACTCTGTCTAATGACCATCTCAAGTTTCCATATCCATGGGATAAACTTGGGTCCCAGTGCCAATCTTCTTGCAACCCAAATCTTTAGTTCTGTATACTATATATTTAATCTAAAGTGGCATACATGCATTAGATAGTGTATAATGAAATTGTCCATACAGAGGTCAGAGTCAGCCTCTAGAAAGGCAGGAAAAAAATATAATTCTCAGTTTTTAATAAATTGAATAAAAATCCAGCTTATTCTGACTCTGGGCTTCTGGCTAATTTCAATACAGGAAAATATATGACATTTTCTGAAGAGTACTCAGAAATATTTGTTTGATGTTTTCTAAAGTCCCAAACTTGATTAACTGAACAGAACACAAGAGTGTCAACAAGAGTCCCTACAGGGAGGCAATGCCCTTTGAAAGAGTAATCACTCCCTGCAAACAAATGTCACTTTAATTTTAGTATCTATTCTCTGATCACTGTTACAATGATTAAATGCTCTCCCTTGTATACAATATGACAGGATACACAGTTCACAGTCAGGAGGTCACCACCAAACATTCCATGCAAGATTCTATTGCCAAGCAACAATGTTATTGTGGTGACTCTCGGTGCCCTGTAAAAATAATCTAAACCACTGGCTTATGTTGGAAAAAAGCGGTTAAAGGATACCTTTGGTTGAAAAAAAATATGGATAAAAACATGTTTAAAACATATATTGATAGATAGGAATAGGTAATAAAAATGAATGAATAGATAGATAGATACTACTAACATGTTGTAATTTAAAATGGTGTATTTTTTGTGTGTGCAGCTATAGCTATGATAGATAGATAGATAGATAGATAGATAGATAGATAGATAGATAGATAGATAGATAGATAGATAGATAGATAGATATAGATAGATTCTCCATTGCTGATTCACCCACCTAGATCAAGAATGTACAAAAGAGAGGAGGCATGGCGGCTGCGATCCAGTATGGCCACATCTGGGTGAAGCTCCTTTTAGCCACCGTGGAATACCAGCCACATCGGGACCCTTTGCCTGCTTAGTCACCATCCAGCTCCTCTTCCTGTAATGGCAGCAGGGTCTTCTCAGGGACCTCCACTTCATCACTCAGCAGCCTGGCTAAATCCAAGCCCTGCAGGGAATCTCCCAGTAGCATAAATCCAGCAGGCCCTATGGAGGTAAGCACAGCTCAAGCCTCTGTGTCAACATCCCAGTGTGACCCTATAGCTGCCTTTTCCACCTCAGGCCAACCGGTCTCAGATACCATGTTGAAAGACATGCTGCTGTCCCTGCGCTCATTCCTGCATGCTAACATGCTTTCCTGCATACATCAATTTAAAGCTGAAATTCAAGGCCTGGGAGATAGGGTAACCAGGGTGTAAATGTCCATGTCTAAGGTCACTGTGTCCTTTAATACAACGGTGGATGCTCATGGGGCCCACTCAGATGATATCCTTTGGCTAAAAAATAAGGTGGCTGACCTGGAGAATAGGTCCAGGAGGAACAACATCAAACTAAGAGGGGTTTCCGAAGTCAGACTGCCGGATCAACTACAACAATTTGCTTAGACCCTCTTCTCCTCCTTGGTGCCTACTCTGACCCCTGCAGACCTCTTGATTGACAGAATTCACAGGCTTCCAAAGCCCACTTTTCTCCCTCAGGAGGTGCCCAGGGATATTCTGCTTCAGATCCACTTATTTCATGTGAAAGAGAAGATTCTAACTGCCTCCCGACAGATGGTTAATCTCCCAGCACCTTATTTATTAGTACATCTGCTCCCAGACCAACACACACTTCACTGCCGCAAGAATCTAGCGACAATGACCATGTGGAAATACCCCGCAACCCTGCCAGTCACTCACAATGGAGTGACTGTCCACCTTCACACCCTGCAAGAAGGCAGGCAAGCCTTGAGGCAGTGGGGTATCCTACCAGACCCTCCACTACCCAAGCTCATATCCACCAGACCTGGCTCTCTACAACCTGACTGGCAAGTGGTCTACCACAAAAAGATTTCCAAAGAAAAATTCTGCCAGAGGTTTATGAACGTCTCATCTACCACACAGTTTATTTCCTTGGTTCTGAGATGATCTTCCATTCTTTTTTTCCCTGCTTGTTGTTAATGCAGTTCTCTAAGTTTTTGCACACGGTCCTCATTAGGGGTCTCTTTTTTAGACTGTTTTGGGTATTTGTCTAGTTACATGGTCACCAGACCAAGTTCATCTTTCAGTTTCTCAGTGCGAATACAGATCTCCAGCCATATACCTGCTATTCTTCACCTTTTCCCCATCTACGACACTCCTGCTTTTATGAGCTTTTCTTCAAGCAGCACCAGGCCCAGTTGTTTTATATAGATATATGATGCAGCTGAATTGTCTTTCCATCAATGTGAAAAGCCTCAATCACCTAACCAAGAGGTTCTCTCTCTGGAAAGAAGCTCTTAAGGCCAAAGCTAACATTCTCTATGTCCAAGAGACTCACTTCCAAAAAAACGCTACTCCCAAATTTATAGACAGAGACTACTCGCTTATCTTTCTGGCTAGTGCTATTAGCAAATATGTCTCCTTCCACCTAAATACCATTGTCTTCGTCTATACTCCAAAATTCCACCAACTAAGAGTTATGCGAAAGGGCTTTAAACTCATCTCTTTGGTCAAGTATGGGCAACTACTGAGGTGCGGGGACTTCAACATGACTGTGGACCCTTACCTTGACTCTAGCTCTACTACCAAAGAAAGGCACTTGTCTCCACAGGATTTTACCACAGAGAGGGGGGTGTATGATGTCTGGCGATGTCAATATGCTAACGAACAAGACTACACCTCTTTTTCATGTATAGACTTATTGCTCACTGACCAATGGCTTCTGCAGAGTGTTTCCTCCTCCTTTATACACAACGTCACCTGATCAGACCATGCGGCTATCTCCTTAGTAATGGAGAAGCAGGAACCCCTCTCCAGATCATCACTATTGCTCTGTAATGTCAAAGTGTTACAAGATACTACTGTGCCTCAGGTTGTGTCTCAGCATCTCTGGGATTACTTTGTTAACAACCAATATTCCGTGTCAGATCCCTATGTCCTCTGGAATTCCCACAAGGCCTACATACAAGGAATCTGTATACAAACAAAGGGCCAGGGTCAAGAAGCAATGCAATAAAAGAATATCCAACATTCTGACATTCAATTGCTTGAGACCCAAAACAAAACATTCTAATGCCCATCTACCTCAGCCTCTAAAGTTTCCCTTAGAGGTGAGCCGAGAACCCTCCTTGTGCAGAAATACGATCAACACCTCCGATACCTCAAACTCACCCACCACGCCAACAAAGCCGGGAAATACCTGGCCAACAGTTTAAAAACTGTTCAGGCGAGAACTAGAATCCCTCACCTACAGCACCCAACTCTTATCTGTAAAATAACCAACCCCCAACCACAGGGCCTATTCTAGGGTCACAGGCACCTTGGTGCAGAAATATTTCTGGCGCCCCCACATGGGCGTCATCATTTTACTAACTCCTCCCCTTTACAAATGTTTTTATGGCAATGACTCAACCACAGAGATGCTCCCCCACAAAGTCTTCAATAACCTGGGTTCCTTACATGATCTCTTAACAATAAACAAAATACAGGAAGAGAAGCAGAGTACTTTATTGGGAGCTGGAGGGGATCTCTGTGATGGACACAGAGAGGGCTTCTGTTAGAGAGTCTGTTGGATGTTTGGCACCCCCATCTCTGCAGGCGCCTGGGTGCAATGCACCCTGTGCACCCTGCCTAGGATCAGCCCTGCCCAACCATAGCTGATGAATTTTCCAATTATTATAGTGTCCTATAAAAACGGTTACATTAAAAGTGGTTACATTACCCAAACCGGACAAGGACCCCACCATGCCTGCCAACTTCCGTCCGATCTCACTATTGAACACGGACGTGAAGCTTTATGCCAAAATTTTAACAAAAAGTCTGATGTGTGTCTTACCTACCCTGATCAAGAAAGATCAAATTGGGTTTGTTCCTGGGAGACAGACCTCAGACAAGACAAATTGTCAATCTTATACACTTTGCTGAGAAAAAACGAACGCTTTCCCTTCTGTTGTCCATTGACGCAGAAAAGGCATTCAACAGAGTACACTGGTTATATATGCTTAAGGTACTGGAAAAATTTGGCTTCCAGGTTAATATCATATCTGCCATTATGGTCTTATACTCCACTCCTTCTGCACAAGTGAATGCATCTGGTCTGCTTTAAAAAAAAACTTTTTCACCATTTCCAATAGTTCCAGACAAGGATGTCTACTGTCTCCATCCATTTTTAACCTAATGATTGAACCCCTGGCGGAGGCAATCCGCTCACATCCGGGCATATCTAGCTGTCATCTTTGTAATTCAGTACACAAAATAAACCTCTTTGTAGATCATTTTACTTTTGACCAATCCTGAAGCCTCACTACCCATTGCGTTCCAAGTCCTCTCCCAGTTTAGTAACATTGCGTGTTATAAAGTGAACGCCTCTAAGTCCCTAATCCTAGACCTAGGAGTCCAGGCCTCCACCAAGCGTAATTTTTAGGACCATTCCCTTTCAAGTGGAGCGTCGGGATTCCATACCAAGGTATTACACTGACTGCCTCTCCTACTGCATTGGCGGCTACCAACCTTAAGCCCCTGATTTCTAAAGTTAACAAAGAACTCCAAAACTTAGCCAAATCTGAATCATCCTGGTGCAGTAGATTGGCAGCGATGAAGATGAACATCCTTCACCTTATCACCTACATTTTCAGATTCCTCCCTATTCCCATCCCTCTACATTACATCTCATCTCTAGCCAAATCCCTAAAATCCTTTGTATGGCAGGGTCGTAGAGTAAGATGCTTTCACTTGTTCTTGGTGAAACACAGGTAACTTGGTGGGGCAGGTTTTCCCGACATTAGAGACTATTACTGGGCTACCCATCTAGAGCAACCCAAACATTGGTTCTCCTCAGGAGAACCCTTGTTATGGACTGACATTGAGTCAGCCTTTGCCCCAACTCCTATTTGCTACTGCTAAGTGATATATGGAAGCCATGGGACTTCAAAACCTAGACCGCACCCATGCAAGCCTTGCTAATGGCTTGGAGACATCTCACCTCTACGCCATTAAGTGCTAGATCCCCCACTCAGATCTCATTACTACTTCAGATTTTTGAGGTCCTAATTCCCTCACTGTCAGTCACAGCACTACAATCCCATGACAACTATGACGTAAATGCCCTCCTTTCAGGTGGTGCTCCACTCTCACTGAAAGAGTTAATTGACACCTATCATATTACGAAAAAAATAATCAATTTACATGTATGCGCATCATGCAGTTTATAGCCAAATATCCCCTTCCTACTTTCTCTATTCCCCCAATACCTGGAATTTATTTACCCACCCTTGTAGACCTAAGGGGATTTCGTTTTTCTACTATGCTCTACATAATAAGCACATATTTAGTAACTCTAGCCCAATGCTAAAGTGGGAATCTGACCTCGGCACCTCCTTCTCTTCTGCACAGTGGCACACTGCCTTTAGTTCCATAGTCAAAGCCTCTCACTGCACAAGCCACCACAAAATGACAATTCAAATCACCAACATATGGTACTATACACCGTTTAGGCTATCCAGGTTCTTTTCCTCAGTCTCCCAACTTTGTTGGAGGGAGTGTAGGCGAGTAGGCAACCGTATGCATGTCTTATGGGGTTTCCCTAGCCTACCAGTTTTTGGTCATGGGTATTCCAACTGTTAGCCACCTGCACTAGCATACTAACCAAACCCCAGCCTTCCCTACCCTTACTCAATATTGGTATTAATCTATACCCTCCTACCTATAGACCAGTTGTCACCCATATCCTATTAGCAGCAAGGTTGACCATTCACAGACTCTGGAAATCAATTTTATCCCCTAACGTTTCAGATATAGTAAATTTGGTCAACTCCAACTACACCTTTGAGCGTCTTATAGCATTTAATGCCCTTAAATACTCAGAATTCTCCAAATCATGGCGTAAATTGGTCAGCAAACAACCTTCTCACCCTCACACTGTGTGCAATTCCCATATTATGTTCTTTGTATACCATAACAATGTTCATTTACTATTTCGAGCTGTGTGTTTCGCACTGTAATTACGTTGTATGCTGTTGCTTATTCCTAAAAAATCAATAAAAACGTAATGAAAAAAAAATGCACAAAAGACAGATAAAAATTGTTCCAGGTCAGTAATTTATTGGACCTAATTTATTAAGGGATGCGATGGACAATTGATGCTATGTGAGCAAGTGAATCAATTACATTTATTTGTATTTATTTGCTTTATTTAGACTTATTGTTAATGTCTGAAGGTTCCGAAATAACAATGACATAACAAATGATTCAAATTTATTCGGATCCACTTGGTTTTTATGTTACATTAAAAAAATGTATTATTATAAACCCATATATATCCACCTCCATCCAACCCAAACAGAGTGCATAAGTAACCTCCTGCAATAACAAATTAACACATTACAATTAATTTAGCCAATCTTCTGAAATAACTTTTGAAATACAAATGAATTCAGAAAAACAAACATATGAAAAGAATCCAACTATAGGAAACGAATCTGAATATACAAAACAGATTCTGAAAACGAATCATTCTAACACATCGAATATGAGCAAACAAAATCATTAACTTACCAACTTAATTAGAAATTAAAGAAAAAAAAATGTTGTACATATCTCTACAGTGCATACATGCAGAATTAGCTCTCACAGCTGGTAATGTAAACTCTAGAACCTTGACATACACCAATTAAACCAACTACAGAAAAAAGTGATTGTCTTTACTGTGTTTGGCTCTATCTAAGTGCTGTTAGCATTACTTTATCAGGGATAAAACAACATCAAGCTTATATAACAATTGTAAAATTCCCTAATTTGTAAGAAAACATCAATGAACCATGCATGGAGAAGTGGGTGGATGTATTGTTCTGCTTTCTTTGGTAAATCAGCCTCACCACGTTAAAACAATAGGGCTTCACCAGACAGGCAACTAGCAATTCTAGAAGGAGAGGTCAGCATAGGCTTCCTCCAACTCTAACATAGCCTACAGTCATGCACAATTGTATATGCTCCTTTTCTGTACTAAAATTGTTTAATCTGATTTTATTGTTTTTTTTTATGCTTTTGACTTGCTTTTGAGTCTGAAACTTGAGTAAACTAGCTTTTACATTGGCTAAAATCAAACCGGTTACAGACACCTTCATAAGAAACATTGCCTTCAGGGTAGACCTGGAAGGCAATACCAAGGACACATAGGGGTTGATTTACTAAAGGCAAATAAACTTGCACTATGCAAAAGCAGTTGCTCCAAAACTTAGTAAATGAGCAAAAGCTCTGCTGACTTCCATCATCCAATCAATTTTTTTTTTATATTTTCTTTGCACATGATTGGGTATTCTTTGCAAAGTGAATCTTTACCTCATTTACTAAGCTCTGGAGCAACTGCACTTGCACAGTGCAACTACACTTTGCAAAGACAGCCGCCAAGGGACCCAAGAAGACATGGATCGGTGCCACTCTGTGCAAAACGAACTGCACAGTGGAGGTAAGTATAACATGTTTGTTATTTTAAAGAAAAAAAAATATATCAATACTTGAGAAAAGAAAATGAGCAAAAAATGTAGGTTGTTTTTGCAAGCAGTGACAAATTAGACTTGACCAATACATGTTATGGAAAAATTTAACAAAAATTTCGATTGGCCTCCAAAGGCAACATTTTTGTTTTCATTTTCTTTTCTCCAGTTTTATTGCAACCATAAATATTTGTAGTATGGGGAAAAAAACACAATTACACATAAATAATGACTACTATAATGTTAAAAAATGTATATTTCATAACTAATTATTTTTACATGAACCATTTTTACGTAAACTGAAAATCGGCATCTTAAAAAGTATTTCAACTTTCATTCCTGGCATAATACTCAGCAGGCTTAAGAAATGTTATGTCAGAGAAATCCACATCCTAGATTATGTTTAGCTAAAAACTTTTTTTCCTCTTATAAGCTTGATGCTTGTGATTTTTTTCAGCTTCCAAGCATTGTAAATGTAATTGGATTATCAAAAGCTATTGGTCCGTGAAGGGCACAGTAGCCTTAGTGTCACAGCTTCCCGATGGCTCCAGATTTATAACATGAATCATAACTGCTTTTAAATGTATAAACTATCTGCCATTTGAGAAGCCTGTCTGTTTGTGTGGTTTTCTATGCTGTGTTAGATTTTATGACTTGAGATATAAAATGCATACGCGGACACATAAGCAGAAAATAAAGAGAAAAAATAGCAGTGAAAATAGTAATGTAGCTGTCCAAGGATTGTAAGGGTTGAAGTTTATAAACAGCTGGCGAGACTCGGGTCATGCCCTAGAGAATTTCATGTTTTCTTGCTTCAGAACAGGATGTTCATTGAATGTGATAGACATATAGTACTCAGCAAGTCCTGACTAGACTGAATAAACTACATTGCAAGTGCAACTAGACTCTAACATGAACAATTCATTTAATAAGATTAGCGATCATGATGGCAGAAAAAGCATTAAAAATACATAGAGAAAAAATGGAGCAAATATGTAAAATATATACAAAGTACCCAGGATAAAGGCTGATTAAATTGTTATTAGTTTAACATTATATGGTATGTTAAGCTAGGAGGATTTCAGTTTATGTGACAAAAATATCACCTACATTTGCTGTTCAATATATTTCATTTATTTATTATTCAAAATAAATACAGTTGTGCTTGTAAGTTTACATACCCTGGTAAAATTCATGATTTCTTGGCCATTCTTCAAAGAATATGAAAGATAACACAACAACTTTTCTTTCACTCATAGTTAATGTTTGGCTGAAGCCATTTATTATCAATTAACTGTGTTTACTCTTTTTAAATTATAATCTCAATAGAAACTAGCCAAATGACCCTGATCAAAAGTTTACATACCCTGTTAATTTTGGCCTGATAACATGCACACAAGTTGACACAAAGGAGTTTGAATGGCTATTAAAGGTAACCATCCTCATCTGTGATCTTGTTGCTTGGAATTAGTGTATATGTATAAAAGGTCAATGAGTTTCTGGACTCCTGAAAGACCCTTGCATCCCTTATCCAGCGTTGCACTGACATTTCTGGATTCTGAGTCATGGGGAAAGCAAAATAATTGTCAACGGATCTGTGGGAAAAGGTAGTTGAACTGTATAAAACAGGAAAATTATATAAACAGATATCCAAGGAATTGAGAATGCCAATCGGCAGTGTTCAAACACTAATTAAGAAGTGGAAAATCAAGGGTTCTGTTGAAACCAAACCATGGTCAGTAAGACCAACTAAAATTTCAGCCACAACTGCCAACAAAAAATTCCGGGATGCAAAGAAAAACCCACAAATAACTTCAGGTGAAAATACAGGACTCTCTGAAAACATGTGGTGTGGCTGTTTCAAGTTGCACAATAAGGAGGCACTTGAAGAAAGATGGGCTGTATGGTCGAGTCACCAGAAGAAAGCCATTACTACGCAAATGCCACAAAGTATCCCACTTATAATACACCAAACAGCACAGAGACAAGCCTTAAACCTTCTGGCACAAAATCAATAAATACTGGAGGAACATTTGCATTTATCAACCAGGAAGCTGTGCATGGGACGTACTTGAACATTCCAACATCACAATGATCCAAAACACAAAGCCAAGTCCTAAATTCTGCCAGGGTATGTAAACTTATAAGCACAACTGTATACACCACATGAAACGTATGGAGCCAAGTATCTATCTAGCTGTCTATGTATATATCTGTATATATGTAATTGTGTCAGTAGATAGACACATGTGTGTGCATATACATGAGCATGTAGTTAGTTAGACATTTGTGCCTGTGTATCAGCAACTTGAGTCTGGGTTAGTGCTTCTATGTTTAATATGGTAGACTTGTAGCAAAAGCGTGGTTCATAGGCAGCTCCTTGTACCAGTCATGTACCAATTGCTGGGGTGCCTTGGATAACACTTGAAGTGCAATAGGCAACAGAACATCAAATTGCTAATGTACTATATATGCATACACATATGCCTGTCTATCTGCTGATACAACAATATGCACTATATTACCAAACGTATTGGGACGCCTGCCTTTAAACGCACATTAACTTTATTGGCATCCCACTCTTAGTCTGTAGGATTCAATATTGAGTTGGCCCACCCTTTGCAGCTATAACAGCTTCAACTCTTCTGGGAAGGCTGTCCACAAGGTTTAGGAATGTGTCTATGGTATTTTTGACCATTCTTCCAGAAATGCATTTGTAAAGTTCAGCACTGATGTGGACGAGAAGGCCTGGTGATGAGTGGGATTGGGGTGGAGGAACTTGACTGGCACACACAAAGTCCTGACCTAAACCCAATAGAACACCTTTGGGATGAATTAGAGTGGAGACTGCAAGCCAGGCCTTTTCGCCTAACATCAGTGCCTGACCTCACAAGAGCACTTCTGGAAGAATGGTCAAACATTCCCATAGACACACTCCTAAACCTTGTGGACGGCTTTGCCAGAAGAACTGAAGCTGTTATGGCTGCAAAGGGTAGGCCAACTCAATATTAAACCCTACGGACTAAGACTGTGTGTAAAGGCAAGCATCACAATACTTTTGTTCACTTGGTGTATATGCATCAGAAGGTCAACCAGTTGTAATATCCAATGTGTTTCAGGAGCTAATTAAGCCCTCTTTATGTAAGGCTACTTTGAAACAAAAATGGGGTTCTCTGCCACTGATACTCTGGGGAATAGACACAAGTTTGCATCACAATAATACAAAAAGCAGTGTTTACTAGTATGGACATCAATAGCTAGTAGTTAGCCTTCCTGTTTATCCAAGTAGCAGCAACAGAGAGCTTGTTTTTGCTCAAAAGTACCCCTGCTGTTAAGTGATATATGTAACCCCTGAAATGCGTTGGTGAGGGACTCTACATAAAAATAGATTTCATTACACCTGATTATCCCTATAATCCATTTTTGCTGTGCTGTTACCTATAAACATGTACTATACCCTACTGTATGCATCAATATCTATTAATTTCTATCAGCTCATATTACTTAGACCAACAATATGTTAATTTGATTATTTCAACATTAATAAAATTGAGAAGCAATACAGCCGATTAAAAAAAAATTGTATTGTACAAATAAGCTCAAGGACATGTTAACCATAAGGCACTTGTTAAAGCGGAGTTCCAACCACAATTCACATTTTTTAAATGTATGTCCTTTCATCCTGCGTTTTTATAATATAAATCTGGTCACTTACTATTTTACAATCCGTCGCCGATCCGCATAGATATTAAAAAAAGATATCTACACCGTTGTCATTTTGCTTGTGAGCATTGTGAACCCAACAGGCACTCACTTCCTGGAAGTCTTGGATGAGGAGTGATAATTGGACAGCGCACTGCATCCTGGGAAATGATGACACACATTTCCCAGGAGCATTAGAGGGAGATGATGTCAGAATCCTAGGTGGTTTCAAAGGCAGATTTTGTGATACCGCATAGCAACAGGCATTTCCAGATGAGTAAAAAAAAAAAAAACTTTTTTTTTTCTTTTTTAGTCGTAAGCTACAGTTTAAAGCAAAATTCTTTTTTTTATGGAACCTCCACTTTAAGCTGTCTCTTAAAGTGGTTGTAAACCCTTACACACCACTTTTATCTACAGGTAAGCCCTTAATAAGTCTCACCTGTAAGTACCGTGAATATCTCCTAAACTTGAACTATTTAGGAGATATTTACTGTATCAGCATGTGCCAACATCATCGGCACATGCACACTGAAGAACCGGCTTGCTTGTGCCATTTCTTCAGCATGCGGCTCTCGTGGCTCAGACCAATCACAGTGATGGAGTCCTGAACCTGGAATAACTCTGGCAGACATGTTGCCGATCACATCGGTGTGCCAGCACCTCTGCGGGGGCTTTGATCTAAGATTGCACCACCTAAAAAAATTGCCACTAGAGGGCATATGAATCTAATATAAAATCAGCAATATATGTCAAAGAAGGCTTCCACATAAACTTTAAAATCATTTAAATGTATCCTATCTGATACTTCCTTGTTGGTCTTTAATTTCTAAGGTGGATAATATACTGTATAGTCTAAACGCTTGCAGCTGAATAGGTTTTTGAGTGCACCATATTAATCTCACACAGCTGATCCTATCTTCTGCATCATAAAGAAATTTCCTTGACCATATGTCACTTTCAAGCTATCCAGGATTAATATTGTGCAATGAAACAATACTCAATATTATCCATTATTAATAACCTTCATTATGCTGTTGTGCTGCTGCAGAGTGTTTTTTTCTCTTTTGTTTTGGACCGTTAATCCTTGAAATAATTATGGTAAGATTAGCCTTGCAGCCATTGACTAACAAACCCTAAAACAGGTTGATTTATTTAAAAGATGGAAAACACTCATGCATCACTAACCAGGTGAATAGATTTGAACCACAGGACCCATAGGAATAGGCATCCAACGCCATGCTGTTAAGGTGATGATTAAGAGGCACACAAGTGCCTGCAATGTGAAGACAGTGGCAGAGCAGTACAGTGCGGAAAGCTCAGCCATAACATACATTGTGGAGTGCAAAATCCGGTGCAGCTGTGCATGGTACTCAATCAGCTTCTAAAGTCAGCTTGTTCAATTAAGCTTTGACAAAAAAAAAAAAAGTAAGATGATTGGTTTCTTTGAAGAGCTATACCAGATTTTATACTCTGCAATTTTAGTAATAGTCATAGTGTATGTAAAACTCAACAATAAAAGTATCTTATTTGTTCCCTTTTGGTCTGTTATATATATTATATATAAATATAGACTACAAAACATCTCCCCGGATATGGAGAAGAGAGGGAGGTGATATTTAGGTGTACGTTTATTAAACAGAGATAATTTATCTAATTTCAGTTATCAGAGAAAAATCATCTCCTCTGGCACCCTGTTTATGAAGCGAAGAACATTTGTTCTCAGAAGGAGAAGAGAGGAGAGGTTTTTCCTCTCAGAACAGCTGACATCTGTATACAAGGGGGTGGGCTGCCTGCGATCTTGTGATATATTGTATGATTGCAGTGCAGCTGAGTTTAACCGCTTAAGGACTGCCCCACGTACATATACTTCAGCAGGGCGCAAAATCACGTACTTGTACGTGATTTCTTCTTCCTGTCCTGGGGCGCACACCCGCGCCACCGGAGAACACAGCGGGAGCCAACCAGATGGGTCCGGCAGTCCCGATATCTGCCAGGACTCCACGATCGCTTGGAGAGAGTCTATGTAAACAAGGAGGATCGCCATTCTGCTAGTAAGGAAGACAGAGGTCTTGTGTTTCTACTAAGTGGGAACATGGGTCTATGTCTTCTTACTGTTAAAGCCTACCCCACACAGTTAGTAAACACTCCCTGGGAACACATTTAACCCTTTGATCGCCCCTAATGATAACCGCTTCCTTGCCAAGTGTCATTAGAAAAGTGGCAATGCATTTTTTAAATCACTGATCTCTTTATTGTGTCACTTTTCCCCAAAAAGTATCACTTAGTGTCAGATTTGTCCCACCGCAATGTTGCAGTCCCGCTAAAAAACGCTGATTGCCACCATTATTACTAATAAAAAATATAAAAAATAAATAAAAGTCTATAAATCTATGCCACAGTTTGTAAACGCTATAACTTTTGTGCAAACCAATCAATATACACTTATTGGGATCTTTTTTTTTACCAAAAATGTAGTCCTAACACACTCCCTGTCCAAAGAATTACCAGGTTAAAATAAAGGAAAAATAGAAAACAAAGCAGCCACCACATCTAGGGACAGGTAAGCTGCAATACTATCAATTTCCAAGTTTGGGTTTAGCCTCATCACACATTACAATCTGACTGTACATTCTTCTTTAGATGTACCATCAGTAATGTAGTACAAGTACCTGTTTGAGAGGCTACAAATTGATATTAAAATGTCTTGATGAGTGGATGTCAGTCTGGAGGAGTAAGAAATTCCAAAGCAGACCGCATTTTTTTATGCAGACTGTCTTATGTAACACCCAGGTGTAATGCTAAACCTTAATGACTGAAAGAACGCTAGATATCCTCCAGCCAGGTAATACCGTGGGCTCTATTTAATCTGATGCAACTTCTAATGCACACTGTGGGAAACTTACATGCAGTAAGTAATTTCAGTACAGGAGAAAAGTTTGTATAAATGTGCAAGACTGCAGGTAATATTTGAATTCAGCTATAATGACAATATTTTGTGGGCATCTGTGAAATCTTTACAACCAAGAGTTTGGCATTTCCATGTATAGATAACTGCACATGGTAATACACTATAATTATGAGTCAGTAAAAATATCATAGTGGCTAACGGCTCTTGCAGTTGTTGTGAGGACAGACAGATGGCTATGTATGACCAAGTTAAATAGGGTCATCAAGTGAATTCAGTCATGTGGTTCAAAGGTCATTGTGTCACAAATCTTTGAAGGTCGTTAGACCTAAAGTCAACGTTCCATCAAAACACAATTTTGTATGCAAATTTAAGTTGTTTTGTGTTTGTTTTTTTTCCTACTAATATTCACACACTGCCTTTTTTTAGGAAATAAACCATGTCAGAGTTTCTTTGTCCCCCCCTCTATTTGTATAAAAATATAATCTTAGTACATTTAATGGGTTGACAACGGCCTGTCGGAAGTGCTTCAAAATATGGTTTGCTTTTAACACTTGATTCTTGAAAAAATGAATGGACCTTCCTGAACATAAACCACATAAACTGCAAAAAAATGTATTTGTTTGTGAAAAAAAAAAGTCATCCTGCCCCTTCAAATGTTCTCGTCACTGCATTTGAAAACAACAATCACTAGCAATTAAAAATGTTATGAATGTTCTTAAAATGAAGCAGTTAAATATAAATTCTACTAGTGTATGGCCAGCTATACTCTTCCCCACTCTATACAAAGCAAAATAAAACCTTGTGGCTGGAGATTTGATATAATATAATGCACCACAGTCAGAATGCAAACAGTACCTTATATGACCATTAGAAATATTGGCCCAGATTCACAAAGGAGATACGACGGAGTATTTCAGATACTCCGTCGTATCTCTCAGAGTATCTATGCGACTGATTCATAGAACCAGTTACGCATAGATATCCCTAAGATCCAACAGGTGTAATTGTTTTACACTGTCGGATCTTAGGATGCAGTACCGCGGCCGCCGCTGGGGGGAGTTCGCGTCGTAAACCAGCATCGGGTATGCAAATTAGGAGTTACGGCGATCCACAACGGTTTTTTGCGTTCGCTACGTCGCCGCTAGTCTAGTTTCCCGTCGCAAAGTTAGTCGTCGTTTTGGGTGCCTTAACTTTAGACAGCAAACGTATTGCTGTCTAAAGTATGGCCGTTGTTCCCGCGTCGAAATTAAAAATTTCACGTTGTTTGCGTAACACGTCCGGGAATACGGAAGTACGCTACGCACGTCGCCGAATTTCGAAACGGAGCATGCGCAGTAGGTCCGGCGCGGGATCGCGTCTAATTTAAATTGTACCCGCCCATTCGATTTGGACCGCCTTGCGCCGGACGTATTTACGATACACCGCCGCAAGTTTCCAGGTAAGTGCTTTGTGGATCGGGCACTAAAACTGAAAACTTGCGGCGGTGTAACGTAAACGGCTTACGTTACACGGGCGCAATTGTACCTGAATCTGGCCCATTATTCCCAAAGTCTGTGCAATGTATCAACCTCTTTCTCAGCTTCCTGTATCACCAATCACATCTATATTCTCGGGGCATGTTTGAATCTGCTTCACGGCTATAGGAAACATCTAAGTTCCAATAATTTTTAACAAGAGACAACAAGGAGACTAGGTGTGTTTGGGAGTAGCTCTCCGGCAATAGAAGCATGTGTTCTCAGATAAACAGGTTACCAATAAAACTAAATGGGGAACATTTTCATTTCTGACCAAAGTGTACCTATATTATCCTATGTGGATATTACATTTTGCTGTGCACAGTCAACTTTTTTTCTTCTTGGATCAATCTAGGTTTTAATATTTATTTCATTTTGCAAAGTTCAGACAGGCCATCTCTATACAAGCAGTCAGCCCAGTGATCTTTTGATTTTTTTTAAGATTCCTCGAGTAAAGTTCATCCTCCAACACAGCATATCAGGACAAGGTTGAAAAAATAAATTCTATAAGTGTTTGCCAATGTGGTGAATAACACTATTTACACCCGGTGGGAGATCAAAATTTCTGGAGAGTACTTCAGTTCTGTAATTTTCATCTTCGGATCAAATTGTATCTTCTACTGTCATTCAAACTTACTTTCCAAAATTGAAGGTTTAAGGAAAAACTAAGAACACAGAAACCACGGTAAGTGGTGCATTAAATCCCTGAAGAGCAAGAGACAGAAGAACATTGAATGCCAGTGTGAAAACAGAGGCATTGAGCATGCTGTGAAACAATGCAAATCTCTCTTACGGTCGACGGGAGTTTTGCGCTTCTGAAATTTATCAGCCCCTTCGTCTACTGTCAACAGTAAATCTGTGCTGCCGTTGACAAAACACCTTTCAAATTCGGCCTTTCGGTCTGGATTCTGTTATCACTAAACCTAGTAGCATTTTGCTCTCATGTCATGTTCCATGGTCTCCAGCTAGGAAATAGGACTATAAACCTCAAATTGGTGCCTGAGTGCATGGGGATGAAACCGAGAAGCAAAGGAAAAAGAAATTAAATTGAAGCACTTTCTTTTTCAGCATTCGTCAGGGACTTTCTATTCTGGTAAATGTCAAAGATGGACGCGCACCGCAAGAAAAAAATGACTATCCATTTCTCTGCTCTTTTGGCCTTTTTCAATGCCATTTATCATACTGCGATTCATTTTTCCATTATAGGATTCAATTTCAACCCTTTGGGAAATATTAATTCCAAACTGTTTGCAAAGTACGACATGGGCCTTAGTGAATAATGAAACTAGGCTCTGTTGTAAAGGGTAACATATGTGGAATAGTCTTAAATAGAGATGTGGCTTAAAATTGTCCTTTGCCCGGGTTAAGTCTTTGTAAAGTCAACAATGTGCTGAAGTAATGAGGTCACAAATGAGGCAAAGTAAAACTTAAATGGCCATTGAATTTTAAAATGTTTATGTAAGAGAGTACTCAACACCTACTCAAAGTAGAAGTCATAGGTTGGGTTGCATGAATTTACATATATATAGGATAATGGAGCCAGTTTTTCTTTTCACTGGGAATGGCTAATGTAACAGAGTTATTATTACCATTATTTGATTGTATGGAGCGAACATATTTCATGCACTGTAAAGAGCACCTGCCCTTAGTGACAAAAAATTGTAAATCAGAAAAGGAGCAGTGTTGCTTGTAGCAACCAATTTTTAAAAAGTTTAAAAAAAATGGAAGTAACTGTGTAGTTGTCTGCTACAGAAAATACCACACATTGTACCATTCACTTTATCTAACCTCCCTAGTTCAGTGAGGAAAAAATCTCAGGTTGTGGGGGTCTGCGGGTGGGGGGCTTATCGGAATCTGGAAGACCCCTTTAACAAAGGGAACCCCCAGATCCCGGCCCCCTCCCATGTGAATTGGTAATGGGGTACATTGTACCTCTACAATTTCACAAAGAAAGTGTAAAGAATTGTAAAAAATAACACACACACACACCATGGATGAAGTCCGTTAATAAAAAAGAAAAAAAATGCAGCGGTGGTAATCCACTCTCGGTCTCCTCTCCAACGCTGTCTGTATCTTGCAATGGGTGATCTCATCTCCGCCGGGGTCCAGCGATGTCACGTCACTGGGAAACCTGGGCTCTCCCTTGCGTCAGAGGGGGACGGGGTCACGTGACGGGTGGCCCTGCCCTCACCTACATAAGAGCTGACGTAAAAGACTACGACGAGCCAACAAAATGTAGTTCTATGCTTCTGAGCATGCGTCAAATTGTTTCCAAGCATGCATGTTTTTTTTCCCATCGGAATTCTATCCAGACAAAGGGTTTTCCCGCTAGGAAAAATGGGAAAAAAGAGATCCTGCTCTCTTTTTTTTCCGGCAGTTTTCCTGTGGGAAAAAGTAAGATGGAGCATACACACAGTCGGGATTCCTGACGAAAAGCTCTCATCGCAGTTTTTCTGACGGGAAAACTGGTCGTGTGTATGGGGCATAAGGACTCAAAAAGGAAAGACTTAAAATTGTCACAAGAAGTATAACTAGTTAAAATAGGAGCCACGGAAACTGACATCACTGAGTCCAGTATGTTGGTCAGCACTTAGCAATGTTATAACCTTGTTTTTATTTCAAATTAGACTTTGTAGCTGGCTATTGCCTGTGACAACCAGGCAGCCCATAATGCATCAATCCACTTCTAACAATTCATAAGTTAATTAAATCTATTTTGTGCAATCAGAACAGGAAACAACATCCATTACATCAGAGACAGAAAAGGTTGAGTATCCCTGAGTTCAATACAGGCCGGGACTTTTCATTCTGATTAAATAAAAAGTGTAATTTTACAGCATCCAATCCAAGAGTGCTCAATCTCTGCTCTTCAAACTAATTATTTCCATGCTGTTTATAACTGTTGAGACATAAATGGAATCATGAGCAATGGCAAAGCAACAATTCAAAATGTAAAGGCTATTATTCACTTGACACAAATTTAAGCTGATGTCATCACCACAAGATTTAAACAAAAGCTGAACTCCAGGATAAGCAGATATAGTCTAAATACAAGAGGCATGTGCATTCTCTGCAGTAATCCAATGTAAAATGTAGCCTTTGTGCAGGAGTTTCCTATAAAATGACTGGTCACTGCCGCCCTCTCTCCTTGTGCAGGGTGACAGGTCTTGTCTCCACCCACTTCTGTAGTTTTCTGCAGACAGCCTGTAGTGGGTGGGACTACTGGGTCCCTCCCACAACTCTGCTCTCTGCACAGGTTATGTGCAGCACAGAGATGATATCACCACTGCTGTTATAAGTAATAATTGGGTTTGCAAAATCATTTGTTGGACACAAAGCACGTTTATTTATTTTTTTGTGGCAATTGGGGAACATATTTAAAAAAATGTTTTTATGACCAGAGTTAGACCCCTTTCACACTGGGGTGTTTTTTAGGCGCGTTTGGGCTAAAAATAGCGCCTGTAAAGCGCCTGAAAAACGCCTCCCCTGCAGTCTCAGTGTGAAAGCCCTCAGGCTTTCACACTGAGGCGATGCACTGGCAGGACGTTGAAAAAACTCCTGCAAGCAGCATCTTTGGAGCGGTGAAGGAGCGGTGTGTACAGTGCTCCTCCACCGCTCCTGCCCATTGAAATCAGTGGGCAGCTCAGCCGAACCGCCGGTACAATTACCACTTGCTCGACACTTTGACTAGAAAGGACATGTAGTTTCACAGTTGAAATACATGGTGTTAGAAGGTATAAATAGAAATAGGAGAGGAGGCGATTATGAACTTATTTTAAGGAAACGTGAAATACATTCGATAAACTTTCTTAACGCTATTTTTCTAAATGGATTAAACACAGATCTTTATTTATTCATATATATATATATTTATTAGATCATAGTATTTGATTATATTTTTTTGTTTTCTTAAATATATACAGGTGATACTCGAAAAATTTGAATATCGTGAAAAAGTTCATTTATTTCACTAATGCAACTTAAAAGGTGAAACTAATATATGAGATATACTCATTACATGCAAAGCAAGATAGTTCAAGCTGTGATTTGTCATAATTGTGATGATTATGGCTTACAGCTCATGAAAACACCAAATCCACAATCTCAGAAAATTAGAATATTACATGCAATCAATTAAACAAGGATTGTACATAGAACATAATCGTACCTCTGAAAAGTATAAGCATGCATATGTACTCAGTTCTTGGTTTGGGCCCCTTTTGCAGCAATTACTGCCTCAATGCAGCATGGCATGGAAGCTATCAGCCTGTGGCACTGCTGAGGTGTTATGGAAGACCAGGATGCTTCAATAGCGGCCTTCAGCTCTTCTGCATTGTTCGGTCTCATGTCTCTAATCTTTCTCTTGGCAATGCCCCATAGATTCTCTATGGGGTTCAGGTCAGGTGAGTTTGCCGGCCAATCAAGCACAGTAATTCCATGGTCATTGAACCAGGTTTTGGTGCTTTTGGCAGTGTGGGCAGGTGCCAAGTCCTGCTGGAAAATGAAGTCAGCATCCCCATAGAGCTCGTCTGCGTAAGGAAGCATGAAGTGCTCCAAAATCTCCTGGTAGACGGCTGCGTTGACCCTGGACTTAATGAAGCACAGGCTCCCCAAATCAACACAGACTGTGGAAAATTCACACTGGACTTCAAGCATCTTGCAGTGTGTGTCTCTCCATTCTTCCTCCATACTCTGGCTCCTTGGTTTCCAAATGAGATGCAAAATTTGCTCTCATCAGAAAAGAGGACTTTGGACCACTGAGCAACAGACCAGGTGTGTTTTTCTTTAGCCCAGGTAAGATGCTTCTGACCTTGTTTGTTCTTCAGGAGTGGCTTAACAAGAGGAATACAACATTTGAAGGCCATGTCCAGGATCCGTCTGTGTGTGGTGGCTCTTGATGCACTGACTCCAGCCTCAGTCCACTCCTTGTAAAAGTGCAACACTTTTGAATGGCCTTTTCCTGACAATCCTCTCCAGGCTGCGGTCATCCCTGCTGCTTATGCACCTTTATCTTCCACATAACTTTCCATTAATGTGCTTTGATACAGAACTTTGGGAACATCCAACTTATTTTGCAATTACCTTTTGAGGTTTTCCCTCCTTAAGGAGGGTGTCAATGATGGTTTTCTGCACAACTGTCAGGTCAGCAGTCTTTCCCATGATTGTGATTCCTACTGAACCAGATTGAGAGACTATTTAAAGGCTCAGGAACCCTTTGCAGGTGTTATGGATTAATTAGCTGATTAGAGCAGGACACTTTGAGCCTAGAATATTGCACCTTTTCACAATATTCTAATTTTCTGAGATTGTGGATTTGGGATTTTCATGAGCTGTAAGGTATAATCATCACAAATATGACAAATCAAGGCTTGAACTATCTTGCTTGGCATTGTAATGAGTCTATCTCATATATTAGTTTCACCTTTTAAGTTGCATTAGTGAAATAAATGAACTTTTGCACAATATTCTAATTTTTCGAGTATCACCTGTATGTTTTTTAGATTGACAATAGGATGGTTCCTGAGGGAATAATGAGATTAATATCAGCTTGATTAGCCATTTCTGTATCAATAGGGTGAAACAAGTAATAAATGCAGGAATACAATTGTACTAATGAACAATTAACCATGTAATCGATTCCATATGTGATGATGTTTGTAATTGTTTAAAACAACACATGACTTTGATGAAATTGTTAGATGTGTTCTGACTGATCTGAAGAAGGGCGTGAGCATGTAAGCCCCAAACAGAAATCTTTTTTTCTGAACACTTGAATATGTAACTCTTTTTTAATTTTCAACAAATAAAAGTAATTTTTTAAGTGCAGCAACCTTTTGGACTTTTTCGTATATATAAGCTCAGTGGGAAGACTTGTTTGCTAGCACTGATTGCAGACCGGGTGCAGCTTTCCTCTACTCTATTAAAAAAAAATATATATATAAAATATTTAAGCTATAACAAAATGCTGTGTATTTGTTAGAGAGAAAAGCAGCATGCTGTTAAATACGATCACTTGTGCATAATATACTGATAACGATGCTGCATTTTTCTTGAGAATTCCTGTGCTCATAGCGGAGCTGGTTGTGTCACAGAAGGTGCCATATCATGGGAATTCCTAACTTATAATAACATAAGCAGAAGGACGCTAGGGATGTCTAGTAAGCTCTTCAGTTGGAATAACCCCTTGTTCTTCCTTATCATTTTTAAAAGCTGGCTCACTGCCCAAACTATTGCTCAAATACGTAAATAAAATACTTTTTGACGAGTCAACTGTAAATCTCTTCCCTTTGCATGAACTGTTCTATAAACCCATTCACATGGATGTCTGAAATGATATGTTTAGATGCATACAGTATAAAGTCTTGTATATACCGTAAATACAGCATTATAGGAATCAATGGATCCATACACACAGCTGCATCTACAAACAAAAATGAGCACTGCGCTTAGCGGCCTACAAAAAAAGTAGAAAGCAGCTGCATCCAGGGCCGTACATATCTGCATATTCTACACATTCACTGATAACGCCATCAGAAGAATCGTATGAGTCTAAATGCTATTCATATCGAAACACATCGAAATGTATCTCAGCGGAAATACTTTAGGCGTGTATTGTATGCAAAATCTTCTGCTAGCTCTACCAGCAAGAACCAATGTTCTATCAGATTAGTCGGCGACCTGTCAGGATAGGTAACGGAAGCGACGTTCCATCAGCTGCGCATGCCCCCACCGCTACCAGGTTTGCTAATCTGACAGAACACCTGCAGTCAGAAGAAGGCAGCTAACATCTTACTACACCCAGCTATGTCTTGAATTTGAGAGTAATTTTAGCAATAAAGTGAGGGTATATAAATAAATATAGTATATTGACATCTGTGATGCAGTTTTAATGTTACATTTTGAAAGAAGCTGGGCACCAGCAGTAGGAAAGAGGAGGAGGTCATGTTGGTACACCCCGCACTGCTCAAGGCTAAACTTTTAGGCTTTCAAAATTAAACATCCAAACAGCATCCCAGATGTCAATATACTATATTTATTTATATACACTCACTTTATTGCTAAAATTACTCTTAAATTCAAGACGTAGCTGGGTGTAGTAAGGTGTCAACTGCCTTCTTCTGACTGCAGGTGTTCTGTCAGATTAGCAAACCTGGTAGCGGAGGAACGCATGCACAGCTCAGTAAACGTCACTTCCGTTACCTAATCCGAGGGCTCGCCGATTCTGACTGAACACTGGCATTCAATGCAGAAAATACACATATGCCCATGTGAATGTAGCCCAAGTATCACATAACACTAGAAAGTCCATGAGGATTTGTTAGGACTTTCTGAAAAACGAAGGCGCAAATACAGACCAAACACTCATTAGAAGCACAAACTGATTTTTAACCACTTGAGATCCGCACTATAGACGAAATACGTCCGCAGCGCGGCTCTCAAGTGCCAAGTGGCCGTTTAAAAACGGCCTTTATGTGCATTACCCGCGCGCGCCACTGGGTGGCGCGCGGCGGGTAAAAACTGTCCCGACGCATCGCCGAAGACCCGATGCGTGTACCTGGCGGCCGCGATGTCCGCCGGGTACACGCGATCGTCGGTGACACGGTAGGTGACAGCAGGAACGTGGAGCTCTGTGTGTAAACACAGAGCTCCACGTGCTGTGAGAGGAGAGGAGACCGATCTGTGTCTCTTGTACATAGGGACACAGCATCGGTCCCCTCCCCCAGTCACCCCCCTCCCCCCACACAGTTATAACACACCCAGGCTACACAGTTAACCCCTTCCTCACCCCCTAGTGTTAACCCCTTCACTGCCAGTCACATTTATACAGTAATTAGTGCATTTTTATATCACTGATCGCCGTATAAATGTGAATGGCGCCAAATTTGTGTCAAAAGTGTCCGATACGTCCGCCGCAATATCCCAGTCCCAATAAAAATCGCAGATCGCCGCCATTACTAGTAAAAAAAAAAATAATAAAAAAAATCATAATTCTGTTCCCCATTTTGTAGGCGCTATAACTTTTGCGCAAACCAGTCGCTTATTGTGATTTTTTTTTTTTTTTTACAAAAATACGTCGAAAAATACGTATCGGCCTTAACTGAGAAAAAAAATAGTTTTTTAAAAAAAAATTGGGATATTTATTATAGCAACAAGTAAAAAAAATATATATTTTTTTTAAATTGTTGCTCTTTTTTTGTTTATAGCGCAAAAAATAAAAACCGCAGAGGTGATCAAATACCACCAAAAGAAAGCTCTATTTGTGGGGAAAAAAGGACGCCAATTTTGTTTGGGAGCCACGTCGCACGACCGCGCAATTGTCAGTTAAAGCGACGCAGTGCCGGACGCTGAGATTTCGCCTGGGAACGAAGGGGGTTTATGTGCCCAGTAAGCAAGTGGTTAAAGGTAACACATCCTATGAAAAGACTGCTTGGACAAACAGTAGTTCACTAATTGGACTGACTAATCTTTTGAGTTTAGATTAAAGCTGACCATACACCAGTAGATTTTCCAAAGCATGCTCAAAAGATTATGCAAAAGATTCTCAAGTTATCAAATTTGATAACTTGTAGAATGTTGTTTGTAAGAACTTCAAATGTAGTTTGTTTTTAACCATCAATTTTAGAACAGATAAACTTTCCTGACCGAAAACCACATACACTATTAGAGATTCATTATTTCAAGAAGAATTTTTTTTATCCTACTCCTTCAAAAATTCTTGCTGTAGTTGAAAATTAGCATAATTTTGGCCCCACTAACAAGTAGAGAATCGAACAAACATTCCTAAAACCCCAAAAAATGGTGAATACAATTTTACTAGTGTATGGCCAGTTCTAATCTGCTCTAATCTGGCAATTTTCAGTAATTTATTGGTGTGTCCTTCAAACCTCCCCAGTTGTTCAGCTTGAGACCAGCATGTGGAATGTGATAATGTATGTGCATAGCTAATGTGCACATATACACTAGGACCAATTTAGACAGGAGCCAATTATTCTACCAGCAAGTCTTTTGACTGTGGATGGAAACCGGAATGTGAGGAGGAAACCCACGCAAACAAAAGCTCAATATAGCCATGGACCAATAAGTATGCAAGGGATAGCTGTAAAACACAGTCAATGTTTTTATGTATGTATTGCATGCAGTGCTGATTAAGCCACAAGTTTGAAAAGCTATGTGTGGGTGTTGTTGTGTAATTTATCTTAGAACAACTTATAATTACATCTGTTTAACCACTTAAGACCCGAACCATTATGCAGGTTAAGGACCTTGCCTCTTCCCTCGCGATTCCGCACTACGTCACTCTAACTGGCAATTGCGCGGTCATGCGAGGTGGCTCCCAAACAAAATTGGCGTCCTTTTTTCCCCAAAAATAGAGCTTTCTTTTGGTGATATTTGATCACCTCTGCGGTTTTAATTTTTTGCGCTATAAAAAAAATAGAGCGACAATTTTGAAAAATTTCAATATTTTTTACTTTTTGCTATAATAAATATCCCCAAAAATATATATATAAAAAAGTTTTTTTTCCCTCAGTTTAGGCCAAAACGTATTCTTCTACTTATTTTTGGTAAAAAAAAAATCGAAATAAGCATTTATTGATTGGTTTGCGCAAAAGTTATAGCGTTTACAAAAATAGGGGATGGTTTTATGGCATTTTTAATAATATTTTTTTTTTTACTAGTAATGGCGGCGATCAGCGATTTTTTTCGTGACTGCGACATTATGGCGGACACATTGGACACTTTTGACACATTTTTGGGACCATTTTTGTAATTTTCACAGCGAAAAGTGCTATAAAAATGCACTGTTTACTGTGAAAATGACAATGGCACTGAAGGGATTAACCACTAGGGGGCACTAAGGGGTTAAGTGTGCCCTAAGGGAGTGATTCTTACTGTAGGGGGCGTGGCTGTAGGTGTGACGTCAGTGATCGTCGTTCCCTATAACAGGAAACAGACGATCAGTGACACTGCCACACAGAAGAACAGGGAAGGTGTGTTTACACACACCTCTCCCTGTTCTTCAGCTCCTGTGACCGATCGCGGGACACCGGCAACGATCGGGTCTGCGGGTCCCGCGGTCACGGAGCTTCGGACCGGGTCGCGAGCGCGCCACTGGCATGGGGTCCGGCGCGTTTATGTTCACCGGTTCGGGTGCAAATCAGGACTTACATTTTGCATGATTTTGCACCTGAACCATACCCAATCACACAAATTACCCTTTAGGAATATGAACTGCGGCCGCCCCGGACCTTTGAAAACCGACTCCATTGACGGTCACACTCGCATGTCATGTGAATTGGATGCGGGGAAATCCACACGCAATTCGCACATATGTAAACACAGCATTAAAAAGGCAGTGAGGAGACATATCTCCTCAATGCCTGTCAAATGCCCCACTGAAAAGTACACCTTTGCTTTTTAGATGGATAGCAATGACCGTCGCATGTCAAAACTAAGCCCTAATAGAGAAAGTGGTGTCATGCACCTGGCTGTACTGTGTGGCAGGGATATGTAAATCTCAGGAATGAATGAGCAGAAGTAATACAAATTTTGCAGGTAATACAGCTTTTATATATGTATATTTGTATTTCATCTGTATAGTTACGGTAGTTGTTTTCCTCGAGTACAGGTAAGTAGTATTTCTGGCATTTTCATTTTCAGAATTTTAGTGAGTTTCAACAAAGATGGATTACATTAAAAAAATAATTGAATGAACAAATACTATAGAGAGATTTCACAAAGCCAATAATAAATAATTAAAAAAAAAATATATATATATATATATATATATATATATATATATATACATCTATATCTACATATATATATATATATATATATATATATATATATATATATATATATATATATATATATATATATATATATATATATAAAGGAAAGAAGAAGAAAAGCCCCTAGTGATTACTTAATAAATAAACACTTAAATATTATGCTATAATTAAATAGCGATAAATGCAAAAAAGTGGTGTCTGTGCAATATAATTATTATTATACAGGATTTATATAGCACCAACAGTTTACAAAGCGCTTTACAATATAAAAGGAAGGAAATACTGTTATAATACAATAAGATACAAGAGGATTAAGAGGGCCCTTACAATTTAATATGGTTGGGCAAGTGGTACAAAAGGTTGTAACTGTGGGGAATGAGCTGATGGAAGTGGTAAAAGATTATTTGGAGACGTGATAAGCTTCCCTGAAAAGATGAGTTTTCAGGGATCGGTAGCAAGAGTAGGGGATAGCCCGACAGGTTGAGGTAGAGAGTTCCAGAGGATGGTAGAGGCTCTGGAGAAATCCTGGAGACGAGCATGGGAGGAGGAGACAAACAAGCTTGAGAGTAGGAGGTCTTGAGAAGAGCGGAGAGGACGGTTTGGGTGATATTTGGAGACAAGATTGGTGATGTAGCTCGGGACAGAGTTGTAAATGGCTGTACATGTGTTGAATGTTTGATATGGCGAACATTACAAATATTTCTGGCATTTTATATTGCATAAAAACAGCTGTAAGCCAGAGTGCCCCTGTAATATACCAATGCCAGAGTGATTACAGGTCTGTTTATAAAAATACATAAGCAAACCGTGTGAAAACAAACCCAGGGTGCTTTAACAATGACGGAAGGAGCGGCAGATCAGCGTGTCCCCGGTGAAACAGATCATATAAGTAGATATGTAAAAATATTAATGATATGCGGATTGCTGAGCAGTCCTCCGGTTGGTATATCTCTTCTCTGCTGACACTTGATAAATAATATATAGAGCTCTGTGAAGAAAACAGGTGGTCTAGGCCTGTTTTATTTACACATCTCCTAACTTTGTAAATTAAATATGTATTAACGAAGAAAGGTCAGTGAAAGGTATACTAATGATTGCTAAAATAGCTTTTAGTTTAGGTACACCCCATTAGTTCCAAAATAAATCAAAACTCCAATGAAATGGCATTTTGAAGCATATTGTCATCTGCGTTCTAGAACTCTCGGTTCACTGCATCTTGGCATTTTGAACAAGTGGTTCTGACAATGATTAACACGACTTAGGCTTCTGCAGGGAGACCCAAGAGAAATATAACACCAAATTCTCCGCAGGTGTGTAATGGGCCAGAGATTCACAATCTGTTCTGCAAAGTCACAACTCAAAGTCTTGGGAAATATCAATCCATGGGCTGTTTTACATCCAATCCGCCAAGGGTATTCAGAACGTCGCAAAACACTTCATTTCAAAATAGTTCTAGAAAGCTGATGCATTTCTTGTTTTTCATATGGTGTTTAAATAGGCACCCTGGTGTTTCTATATTAGTGCTTGTGCCCCCATAAGTACCCCCGTATTATGATGTTACAATAACAGGTGCATATGTACTGTATAATGGGGCTTGACAATAAGGTTAGGAATGGAGACACCATAGTACTTGGTACATAATTCATGTTGTTGAATATACATTGCCTTGACTGTCTCTAGATAGGATGCACAAAAACACACAACTTATACAATGCAACAAATCTGGAGCTAACTGTTTGAAGCAGAATTAAATCTTTACATTTAGAGTAATGCCACGTATACACGATCAGTCCATCCGATGAGAACGGACCGATGGACCATTTTCAACGGTTAATTGATGAAGCTGACTGATCGTCAGTCGTGCCTACACACCATCGGTTAAAAAAAACGATTGTGTCAGAATGCGGTGACGTAAAACACAACGACGTGCTGAAAAAAAATAAGTTCAATGCTTCCAAGCATGCGTCAACTTGATTCTGAGCATGCATGGATTTTTAACCGATGGTCGTGCCTACAAACGATCGGTTTTGTCCTATCGGTTAGAAATCCATTGGTTAATTTTAAAACAAGTTGCCTTTTTTTTTAAAGTGTATTTTGTGCGTGTACTCAAGAGAGGAGCCGGACTGCAGGAGTTGGGAGTAGGCAGGCCTCCCCCAGAGGCAATCTGCCACCTTTCTCCATGCCCCGGGTGGCAATGGCGGGTCCCACATAGCCCGCCCTACCTGCTCCGCTTTGAAGCCCAACGGGGCAGAGGGACTCCCTATAAGGGAGTGAGAGGATCTAGCCCGCTCAACCAGCCCCGTTAGTCCTTCGCCTCTCTTTTTAGAGACCGCGTAGTCAAAGTGCGTGCATGTTAACCCAATTTCGAGTGCGTGTAAGTGTGGTGGTTTATTTTTGTGGGAGGGGGGTGGGCGTACTAAGCGCAGGCTTACCTCGCATAGCACACCCACCGGGAGCCGGGCTGAGACCACCAAACTCAATTCACATGTAGCCGAGACCGGGATCCGAACCCCTAGATGCAGAGGGGAATGGCTTGTCAGCGCAGTGCCAATCGCGTTGAGCCACCGCAGCTCCCTTAGTTGCCTTTTTTTTAACCGATGGTTAACTAACCAATGGCACCCACACACGATCGGTTTTGACAGATGAAAACGGTCCATCAGACCATTCTCATCAGTTTAACCGATCGTGTGTACGCGGCATTAGATTGCAGTTGAGCCTGAGCATATACATTCATATCTCAAAAGGTTAAAGAAGAGCTTTACTCCTTCTACCCCCTTACCTAATATGCTGGGTTCTCTTAACCACTTAAGGACCGAGCCTCCTTCTGAGATTTGGTGTTTACAAGTTAAAAACATTTTTTTTGCTAGACAACTGCTTAGAACCCCCAAACATTATAGTTTTTTTTTTCTAACACCCTAGAGAATAAAATTGCGGTCGTTGCAATACTTTTTGTCGCACCGTGTTTGCACAGCGGCCTTACAAGTGCAGTTTTTTGGGGGGAAAAACACTTTTTTGAATTAAAAAATAGGACAGTAAAGCCTGATTTTTTTTATATCGTGAAAGATAATGTTACGCTGAGTAAATTGATACCAAACATGTCACGCTTCAAAGTTGTGCCAGCTCGTGGAATGGCGACAAACTTTTACCCTTAAAAATCTCCATAGGCAGTGTTTAAAAAATTATACAGGTTGCGTGTTTTGAGTTACAGAGAAGGTCTATGGCTAGAATTATTGCTCTCACTCTAATGATCGAGGTGATATGCGTTGAACACTGTGTGACAGCTAGGGGACACTAACTCCTCCATCTTGGTCCTCTTTAGCCGACTGCCTCTTTCGGGTTCAGACAACCTGGCTCTAATGGCCTCCTAGCTAATGAGATTATGCCAGAGGGCTGCTGGAGCATGAGACTTGGGCCAGAGTGGAAGTGGAGAGCAGGGTGATTAAAAAAAACAAAAAAAAAACAGAAATAGCCTTCTAAATAAATAAATAGCATAGCTATTGTATTAGTGAAGTAAAGTTCAATTTTAATCACTGCTAACACTCAGGCCCCGTACACACGACCGAGTTTCTCGGCAGAATTCAGCCAGAAACTCGGTCGGAGCTGAATTCTGCCGAGAAACCCGGCCGTGTGTACACTTTCGGCCGAGGAAGCCGACGAGGACCTTGGCGAGGAAATAAAGAACATGTTCTCTATTTCCTCATTGTTCAATGGCAAATTTCGGCTCGCCGAGATCCTCGGCGGCTTCACAAGGAACTCGACGGGCAAAACGATGTGTTTTGCCCGTCGAGTTCCTCGGACGTGTGTACGGGGCCTCACATACTCCCTATTTATCATATGTCTTTTACCTAATGAGATCAATCTCAATTTCCACAGGATCTACTAAATTGAGACTTACACCAATATCATGTCCATTGTGAGCTGTGGGGTGATTGACAGACCAAGGCACACACAAAGTTCATTTATTGGTGCATTTTTTTTTCCTTTTATGCATATGGATGCAACTTTATAATTATCTATTGGCCCATGCACACTGCTGTGTAAGGATCAGTAAACTTGTGCAGTGTTCAGATCCATAAAACAAAATAGTAATTGTGTCTGAGGTCCTAAGTAAAGATTGTATTTTACTCTGCATGCATACACTCATTAGTGATAATGCAGCAGCAGTGTGGGCTTTTTCACCCCCTTTCTCTGTTTACACAGACATTCAGAACTGTTTGTTTGTAAACTTCCTATTGGAGGTTGTCTGTAAACTCCCTATTGGAAGAGCCTGAGCCAATCATTAGACAGCAGCAAAGGACTGTGGGGGAGAGGATAAAAAGACAGAGGAACTAGGCCAGAGCCTCTTTTTGCCTGCACCCCATCAGGAGAGCATCTGCATTCTAAGTGTGTGTGGAATTGCAGCCTACCAAGGGATACACAGCCTGCAACTCCAGCCCAGAGGGACAGATTGTTCATGCAGCTCCAGCCCAGAGGAACAGATTGTTCATGCAGCTCCAGCCAGCCCAGAGGAACCGATTGTTCATACAACTCCAGCCCAGAGGAACAGACAGTCCATGCTAAAAAAGGACATCCTGCAACAGCTCAAGGACTGAATGCCACTGCGACACACCTTCATCTAAGATCGATTGATCGCTCAGGGGAGGACCGCTGACAGAGACTGGCTATGCACAAATTAATGAGAGTAGAATAATATTTGAATATAAATATTTCTGTCAATTTATACATTCAAAGACATCTAGACCTTAAACATGTTGGATCATGTAGGCATATTCAGACTGCCCTTACACATTCTTAGCAGTCACTGAGTATTTAAACAGTCAGCCATGGATCCGTCCATACCTAGCACTATAAATCCTAGGGGCACATCTACACCTGTGTTGATGATCTGCAGTTGGGCGGTGGTCTAAAAATGAGGCTCAACTATGTGTTTTTACCCCCCAACCACATATGTAAACTTAGCCCAATGGATCTATTTATAAAGCAGTGAATATGACTTTCACCAACCAGTCTATTGCTATCATTTAAAACACTGGAAGGTATAACGGCAGAAAATGCATGCTGAGTGTTAGATTTTCTGCTTTTTAAATACACCCTTACCTGTTGAGTAAAGGGTGGTGGGAATTAACTATAAAAAAAGTTTGTTATAATTAATATACATGTTTTTTTTTACTTATTTTTATATGTCTTTGAAGTTCTTTAGTCCTTTTTGAGAGGCTACAGTATCTCTAAAAATGTTCTACATTTAATAATCAAAGACATAATAATTACACTTACTTACTTGCAAGAAGAACTTGACTTACCTGAAGTATATTGTATAGCTTTTTATCTGATGTTAAGACTCCTTGCAAGTACGGGTATAATTAAGCAGTGACAATCAGACAGTTACACCTGTGCTGCAGTGGCCTCAGGACAAGGGTCTGTAATTGCTTCCATGATTGCTTGTTACAAAATGATTCTGAAGCTTTACTGTGTCAAGGTCAAAGAGCAGAATATTACTTCAGCTTCATCAGGGTGTGCAGACTTATGAAAACAAGGAAAAATAATTCAGACGCAACTGCTTTTTCTGTCATGTATACGATCAATAAGACATCTAACTACTTGTTAATAAGCCAGTGGTTCTAATTTTCAGGCTCCACCAACCGCCTTTACAAGTCCAGTGAAAGCACCATCAACAGGGGCACTCTCATTCAGTTGAATAGTAGTCTGAAATTCTTTGCCCTGAAGTCAGGAAATGCCATGCTTTAGTTTGTGCCAACCATAAAAATATGGAAGCACTCTCCTATAAACTTACGTTATGTCTGAATATGATCCAACACTGTGCCAGGATTGGAATACTAGGCTTACTGAGGAGAGCACTGAGACACAGTGACCTCACCTTCATCTACAGGAAGCAGAAAGAAGGTGTTGTTTGAATTTAAGTATTTTTTACTTTATTTTTTATTTTTAGCATTGTTATTGTTGTTAGTGACTCTTTTTGAGGAATAATACAACTTTTTTCATGGTCATATTTTATCTTAGTGATTGACATTTACCTTACTTTAGACAAAATTCTCAGATTACCTCTTACAAAAATGTTTTACGGTCCTTTCACACGGGCTGTCCGATCAGGTCTGCCCAATCAGGCCTGCCTGTCAGTTTTTTCCGGGAAGACCTGATCAAACATTGCAGTCTCCCCTATTGAGTACACTCTCCTATGTGCTATCCAATCCAATCCTGCCTGCAAAATCCAGACAGATGTGTTCCTATTTCCATCCGCCTGGCGGATCGTATGGAGACGGACAGGCAGTCCGTTTCCTCCCAGCTTCCCCATAGAGGAGAGCAGGACTGTGTTCGTGTCCACTCTGTACAGTGGAGCGACCCCTCCAGATTCTGCAAAATGGAGGGGCCCGTGTAAAAACCTCTTAAATAACCATACAAAAATTGCACATGGTAACATCTGGTCAGAGAGTAACCATATGACTATTTGGAGCTCTGCTTCAAACTTCACTCTTCTTCCCCAGTCTAGGCTAAAAAAAGTGTTAGCTGTGGGTGCCTGTCCCTTCTCCTCACAAAGAAGGCTGCACACCAATGACATCAATCCTTTAGGAGGAGTTTATTCAGAATTCAAGAGTTATGAGGGGCAAGGAAGTTGTGAGCTGTGCTTAAGAATTGACTCTTCCTGGAGTAGTCACATTTTCTAGAAAGTTCAAAGACACAAGTGAATAAAACATAAAATGTTGTAAAGTAAAAATCTGTAGGTATAAATTTAAAATACTTGATTTACCTCCAACTTTTATGGTGCAATAGGGTCCCTTTACCCCTTCCCGCTGCTGCCATATAGCCCTTTAAGAGCTTATAAATACTGGGAGGCAGAGGCGGGCTTTCAGGTCAGGTGATATGTTCGAAAAAATCCCGATCGCAAGTATGCATCAAAAGCTTTCCGGTGACTGTGCTGGGAGTGCACAGGGCACATGCTTTTATCACTGCATATATGCAGCCTCTCTGTGTTAAAGCTCACCCACTGAGAGGTTGCATATATGCACCATGATGGCGGGAAGAGGTAAAATAATCTTCATGCATATTTTCACCTTTTCCTTCTATTGGTGATAAACATTATGCGGTGGAGACTGTTTACTCAGAAAATTGAATGTTAACCACTTGCCATCATGGCCATTGTAGAATGACGGCCACAAGGTGGCTCTACAATGTCGGGAGGCAGTCTATTGACGTCCTCGGCTCCTCCTGGCGCACGTGCGCCGCGTCACTCAGGTCACCCGATGTGCGTGCCTGTCGACTGCGATGTCCGCTGGATACACAGGATCCCCAGTCACAGAGCCAGGGACATGGATTTCTGTGTGTAAACACAGATATCCACGTCCTGTCAGGGAGAGGAGACCGATGGAGTGTCCCTTGTACATAGGGACAACCATCGGTCACTTCCCCCAGTCAGTCCCCTCCCCCCCACTAAGAATCACTCCCAGGGAACCCATTAACCCCTAGATCGCCACCTAGTGTTAACCCCTTCCCTGCCAGTCACAGTTATACAGTAATCAGTGCATATTTATAGCACTAATCGCTGTATAAATGCGAATGGTCCCAAAAATGTGTCAAAAGTGTCTAATGTGTCTGCTGTAATATTGCAGTCCTGACAAAAATCGCAGATAACCGCCATTGCTAGTAAAAAAAAAATGTCATAATTCTGTCCCCTATTTTGTAGGCATTATAACTTTTGCGCAAACCAATCACTATACGCTTATTGCGATTTCTTTTACCAAAAATATGTAGAAGAATACATATCAGCCTAAATTTTTAAATTGGGATATTTATTATAGCAAAAAGTTAAAAATATTGTGTTTTTTTTCAAAATTTACGCTGTTTTTTTGTTTATAGTGCAAAAAATAAAAACTGCAGAGATGATCAAATGCCACCAAAAGAAAGCTCTATTTGTCGGAAAAAAAAACATGTCAATTTTGTTTGGAGCCACATCGCACGACCGCGCATAAGTCATTCAAACAGTGCTTAAAGCTGAAATTTCGCCTGGGCAGGAAGGGGGTATATGTGCCCAGTAAGCAAGTGGTTAACTGAACTTAGTAAAAAAAAAAAAACAATCTGTGTTTACTTCAATAATACAATCATGTGCAAAAGTAAACCTGTTATTTAAATCTGCACTTGATTGGATTTTTAAGGTCAACACAACATCATCTTATTTATCAAACTCAGTATACATTGTATTTGCAGAGTGAGCAGTCTTTTATTAGATTCACCCCTATACAAAAGATAATGTAATGTCACGTACACACAATCAGGCTTTTGCCTGACCTAAAGCACATCAGAATTGCGACGGAATTCCATCGGAGTAAAATAGAACATGTTCTATATTTAAACTCTGATGGAATTCATTGGAATTTCCAATGGAATTTCTCAGATGGGGATACAAACGGTCGGAATTTCCGATGGAAAAAGTCCGTCTGACTTTTTCCATCGGAAATTCCGATCGTGTGTACAGGGCTTTAGTCTCAGCTACCAATTAGGTCTCAATTCTCCACAATCAAAAAGGATACAACATAAAATCTGTCTACTATGGA
Organism: Rana temporaria; assembly: GCF_905171775.1. Classification (NCBI taxonomy): domain Eukaryota; kingdom Metazoa; phylum Chordata; class Amphibia; order Anura; family Ranidae; genus Rana; species Rana temporaria. Next base: position 479,128,333 of record NC_053490.1, read on the forward strand.
ATAAGGTCACTTTAACATAAGTGGTCTGATCGCATCCACCTGTCCGTTTTTCAGGTGGACCCCATTGGACCCTCTATTCTACTCTATGGAGCAGAGGATGTAAACTGACTTGTATCTGTTTACACCTGCCTACCAGCAACCTGATCCGATCCACCTAGATGGAGGAGAATTGATCCCCTTCCGTTTGTTTTTGGTGGGTTTGATCAGATTGGAGGTAGGCGGGTGTATATGGAGACAAGTCCGTTTACATCCAGCTGGCCATAGAGCAAAACAGGCTGTGTCCATGTCCACTCTGCATAAGCGGAGCAGACATGGACCTGTCATCTGCCTGCTCCACTCTGCTCAGCAGGGGATAAGTGGACAGATCCCCCGCTGAGCAAGCAGAATCCACCCAGAGTCTGCCCTATGTTAAAGGGGCCTAAAGCATTTTGCAACCAATCACATGCATATTTTTATTATGGAATTATTAGTGCAACAAAGACAGTTCATTTAGGCACTAATAAATAAAAAAGTCTAGGAATAAATACCTAGTGAAATGTAAAGACATTAAAAATAACAAAGAAGATTATAAAAGTACATATTGAAGCCCCGGGAAACTTCAAGTTGACTTAAGATATCCTGTGTCTTATATTAAGAGGGTATTTTCCCTTTTTGTCACAGTTCATTGTGTTTCACTGTTTTGAATTCTATTAAAACTTTCCATGTGACATCACAATGAAGACAACCTATGAAAAGTCTGCTTAAAACACTGAGAAACATCACTTCTTGCAAGATGTTTTATAACTGTTATGTAATTAGCTACTAAAACGATTAGCAAGTTTTTAAAAACTGCATTTGCAAATTGTTCTGCATTTTCAAATTTCAAGTTTTTTTTTTTTGCACGCACTTCCTGCATGGTAATTTATCTTGTGTGTGAAGTCACCATCTAAGTAGGCTTTAGTCAAACATAATGATTTTGCATTTAATGTCACCCAGGGGACACAGTAGGACTCATTTGTGGCCTTGGTTTTATTGCTCGCACAATTCCTATAGCTGCCAGTATCATTTGTTTCTGCAAATCAGCATTCAGTTCTCATTCTGAGCCCAATGCACCCTTCTCCACACACACTGAAAATGAAAGGGAAGGTTTAAAACACAGAATCATGTGAAAGGAGACTACAGTCCTGAAGGAAACATTGTAAAAATATTACATAGTTAAGGTTTGTTGGGAAGAACACCACAAGTAAGTGCCCCATATTTATTGTTGAGGAACTGCTTCAAGCACTCTGAAGCTCCTTTTATTAGGTAGAACTGAAGAAAAAAAAAGTTTCTTTCATTTTGGATAGAGTAAGGCCTCGTACACACGACCGAGAAACTCGTCATAAATGAAACATCAATTTCCTCGACGAGTTCCTTGTCAGGCTTGTCGAGAATCTTGTGAAACTTTCTTTGCGTACACACTGTCAAGACAAAATCTCGTTGTTCTCAAACACGGCACTATAAAGGGGAAGTTTGATTCCACTAGCGCCACCCTTCTGAGCATGTGCGGGTTTCTAAGCATACACACGAACGTGTTTCTCGTCGAAAACCAGCCCGACGAGGAACACGACGAGGAAATTGAGACTCCCGAAGAGGAAAAAGAGAACTTTTTCTCATCGAGTTCCACGACAGTTTTCTCGATGAAAAACATACACACGACCGTTTTCCTCGGCAAAAAAGCTCTGCCACCAAGTTTCTTGATGGATTCTGTTGAGGAAAACGGTTGGGTGTGTACGAGGCCTAAAAAGGGCTTTTTTTTGTCATCTTTGTGTCTATGGGGAGATTTACCTTACCTTTCTGTCCCATACCCAAAACTGGAAGTGAGAGAACATTTTTCTAAAGTGAGGGAATGCCTGGTTGTCACCATGGTCACCAGAACAAGTCTCCCTATGGGAAGATTTTCTCTCTTTTCATGTTTTAGTGACAACCCAACATTTGGGATTTTCTTTCACGTTTGGTAAAAACAGTAAACAGGATAAACGGAGAGAGTGAATCTCCATAACAGGGACATAGACCCTGCAGGTGAACTTATCCCTATTCACTCTAAAACTAAAAAAATGCCTTTAGTTATACTTCACTTTATTAGAAAATGTTGCTTGCTTACTGTTGTACCAATTGCATTTCCTACAGAAAACACTCCAGCTGGCTACCAGTCTTCTGCAGTAATTCTGTGATATAACCCCTCAGACTCCTCCTCCATGTGCTGCTGGGAGCCAAAGATCTGGCCATGTGAAACTAGGTGATAAGGACATTTGGACTCCAAAGAAGAATTTGTCCCAACAGGAGGCAAATGCTGCAAATGTTGGTGGCCAGCTTTCATCTTTTTGTTCTTGTTCCATTTGGAAGACATAAATGTCAAACATTTTTACTGTGGACATCCAACCCGCTTTTTTATTTATTTATATTATGAACGTACAACTTTCTTGCTGCATCAAGGTAATCAACTTCTAAACGCTATGTCAATCCATAGGGACCGGTGTGTATTTCAGTTATCTACAGGCAAGGATGTTGTACTTTGGGGAACATTCTAATGCCGCGTACACACGATCGGAATTTCCGACAAGAAAAGTTTGATGTAAGCTTTTGGTCGGAAATTCCGAATGTGTGTAGACCCCATTGGACATTTTTGGAATTTCCAACAGCAAAAATTTGAGAGCTGGTTCTCAAATTTTCAGACGGGAAAAGTTCTTGATGGAAATTCCGATCATCTGTATGCAATTCCGACGCACAAAATTACGCATGCTCGGAATCATTTAACTTAATTTTTCTCGGCTCCCTGTAGTGTTGTACATCACCGTGTTCTTGATGTTCAGAATTTCCGACAACATTTGTGTGACCGTGTGTTTGAAAACAATCCAAGTTTTTCTTGTCGGAAATTCCGATCGTGTGTACGCGGCTTGATTCACACCTATGCAATTTTGGTGCTCTTTGCATTTTGCAGATTTGCACCACAGTCGATTTAACATGGTTTACTATGGAACACATTATGTAGTACAAATCTGCAGGATGCAAAAAGCACTAAAAATGCATAGGTGTGATTAAGGCCTCAAAGAACATTGGTCTGGTTTAAAGTCTTTTTCCAGGCAGGTTACAAAAAAAGGGGGATGGGGGAGATTTAGAATACAATATTTAACTTGCCTGGAAAAAGACTTTAAACCAGACCCAATTCATTACTCATTGTTCTGGATCTGAATGCTTGTTCTGCATATAGTAATGTGTCCTGTGCTCCTGCCAAGTAATACTCCCTTCCCTTGTATGGCCAAAAAAAAAAAGAGGTATATCAGCCATTTGGTATTCGTATCAATGAATACAAGGTGTTCCCTGATTAGCTGAAACTTGTGATATAATCCGCCCACCTTTTCACTTTGGGCATTTTTACCTGGTGATCCGACCGGTATCACTTCTTGTCTTAGGGTGCCTGAACTTTCCTGGAAGAGCAACAACGCCACCCTTGGACATCAGCATTGTCAATCTGGGGAGGGGATAGTATTAGATGCATTGGCAGATTTAGATAGACTTGATTAACATATTAAGCCAAAGCCAGGTTACACTTGTTTAATGTGTTACAGCACCATATTTTTTTTTCCTTTTGGGTTAAATGTTCTACATAAAGGAACAAAAGCGGACCATTTTAAACACCCCCTTTACTATTAAATGGTTTGTATCAACACTATAACTGCCACCTGTGCTGGAGAGTTTGGTCTGTTAAAGGACTACCAAGTGAAAAACAAACTAAAAAGAAAACAAGACACCACATTTAATGCCTCGTACACACGATCGGTTTTCCTGACGGGAAAACTGTCATGTTTGCTTTTGGTAGGGAAAACTGACCATGTGTATGCTCCATAGCAGTTTTCATGACCGGGAAAAGCACCCAAGCAGGTTCTCAGTTTTCCCCTCGGTTTTCCTGGCGGACTTTTGACCGTGTGCATGAGGCATAAGAATTAGTAAGTAGTAATATGTCATTTTTTTGCTTTTGGATTTAGTACTTTCCTCCAAGCCTTTTGTTATTATTATTTTTATTTTTTTATTTTTCACACTTGCCAAAAACTGCTGGAAGTAGGGTAAAAAAGGGGGTTGGAAAGTGGTATGGCAAACCACACCCTCTCTTGATGAGAGACATGGGCCATATTGGTCATGTTTGAAGAGGAAATACAAGACTGCCAAATGGTGCAAATGTTGGTGGCCAGTTTTCATCTTTTTGTCCTTCTTCCATTTGGAAGACATAAATGTCAAACATTTTACTGTGAACATCCAACTCGCTTTTTTATTTATTTATATTATGAACGTACCACTTTCTTGCTGCATCAAGGTTATCAACTTCTAACCGCTATGTCAATCCATAGGGACTGGTGTATATTTCAGTTATTTACAGACAAGGATGTTGTACTTTGGGGAACAGTCTCAAAGAACCTGACTCAAGTATTTACTGGCCTGTTTTCCTTTTGCTTGTTTTCCCCAATAGTCAGCTCTGTTACTTTTAACTCATAGGCTTATGTTTGTAGAGCAATGTGACCTTTATTTCTTTATTCTGTTAAAAGCATGTCTGTATTTTTTTAGGAAGAGAGACCAGAAATAAAGAAGAATCTTTATTTATTTGCTTCTAGCAGTTGCTATTGCACTTAGATGTTAAAGATGTTTCTTTTTTTTTTTTTTTTAAAGTGTATTTTGTGCGTGAACTCGAGAGAGGAGCCGGACTGCAGGAGTTGGGAGTAGGCAGGCCTCCCCCAGAGGCAATCTGCCATCTTTCTCCGTGCCCCGGGTGGCAATGGCGGGTGTGTGAGGGGGTCCTCCCACACAGCCCGCCCTACCTGCTCCGCTTTGAAGCCCAACGGGGCAGAGGGACTCCCTATAAGGGAGTGAGAGGATTAGCCCGCTCAACCAGTCCCATTAGTCCTTCGCCTCTCTTTTAGAGACCGCGTGGTCAAAGTGCGTGTGTTAACCCAATTTAGAGTGCGTGTGTAGGTGTGGTGGTTTTTTGTGGGAGGGGGGTGGGCGTACTAAGCACAGGCTTACCTTGCATAGCACACCCACCGGGAGCCGGGCTGAGACCACCAAACTCAATTCACATGAAGCCGAGACCGGGATCCGAACCTCTAGCTGCAGAGGTGAATGGCTTGTCAGCACAGTGCCAATCGCGTTGAGCCACCGCAGCTCCCTTAAAGATGTTTCTGATGCTATTGAAATGTATGTTTTTACTACTATTGTTGTACCATTACTGCCAACACCTGGCAATACGTAAGGACAGCAGACACAGCTTTTTTGATCTCCCAGTTTCCTATAGCATTGGGTGCTAAGTGGTTAGCACTCTTCATTTACAAAACTGGGATCTTAGGTTTGATTTCCCCATTGGCACGCTGTGTTGGCTTCCTCTGTGTTCCAGTTATATATCCTACATTCTAAAATCCTACTCATAATCTTTTCAGCTTGGTGCATTTGTCTGCATAGAGGTGGTAGGGATGTTCAAAAGTTGTTGGAGTTAGAGCCTGAGAGGGGTAGTTGTAAAGCTCTTCAGAATAAATGTATGCTATGTAAAAGAGGTAGAGGCATGATGGGACTTGTAGTTTTGTAACAGCTGGAGGTCCGCTAATTGCATATCCCTATTTTAGATTAATGGACCCACTTGGAAACATATAGTATGGATAGCAGTGTGTGCCATCTGTCTTTCCCATCTTTAGGCTATTATTTTTAATGACTATGCAGAAGCTTGACCCTAGAGAGAGGAGGATATTCATGAGTAAAGGTCATGACACTGTTAGGAAAAATCTGCAGTACAGAAAGACATGTAAATTAAAACCGTGGGTGGGGGTAGCAGGTGTAGCCTGGCCATGACATATAGTGGGGCTAAACATAACTCAAGCATTAGTACATTCTCCTCACAGCTATGAGTAAGACCGGGTACACACTACAGTTTTTTTTTCAGTTGCACGAAAAAAAACTGACAGCTCTGGTCGGAGCCGCTATACTAAAGTTCAGCCATCTCCCCCACTGAGCTGTTGTGTTCTGACAGGGGTATAATCCCCCTGCCAGAACACTCTGATCAGTGCTCTCAGCCATCAGCTAAGAGCGCTGATTGGGAGTCGGTCGGCAGCTTGTTTTCCAGCATGCACGTCCAACAGTATCCGGCCGAATGGCTGGCTTCTGTTGGACAGACCGACATACACATGGGCTAAATGTTGGCCGTTTTTTTTTTTTGAACCGGCTGTTGTCTTCCGACATTCGGCCTGTGTGTACAGGGCTTAACACATTCATAAGGAAACATTTATAACAACAGAATGAACCATAGGTACCAAACCTAGGATCTGTTTTATAAACTATTCCAAAAGCTAAAAGAATCTGAGAAACTCACAGCATTGTACCTTTTTTTATTTATTTTTTAAGTCAAGGCTTAAAACAATACAGGAAGCAGTTATTTTGTGTGAAAAGCACAGATATTATAGCATCAAGGATATTTTGACCTTTTTGAAGTGCAGAAAGCCAAAGCATAGGGGAGGTGGAAATAATCACACCACACACGTGTCAAGAATAACTTTTATACCACTGTTTCGGAGAATGAAATGAATGCATACGACAATGCTGTAAGACTATAGTCACCTGGTGTCCATACATATCCTCAGCTACAAATTGGTCTGTGGCAGTAAGACTAAAGTCAGATGGGTGATTCTGCCACTACAGATAAATCATAGGGGGATTGCCTGTCTGTCCATATGGAATTCCTCCCTCGGTAGACAGATGCAGTGAAATGTCACTCTTTCTATTGCCTGAATGCTGCTGTATCTCGATCATTAGCAAAGAGTGCAATATCTTGCTTCCTCAGCTACAAAAGGAGGGATTCTATAAGGACAAACAAGCTGCCTCTTAGCAAATCTGCCCCTGGCAATTTAGACATATCACCAGAGGCAGAATTGCTAGCAGCAGAAGTTGCCCGTCTTATATCAGCTTAAAGCTGGCCATACCCCGGTAGAATTGGTTTTGTTTTTTATTTCATTTTATCGTAGCAGACAGTATCCACATTAATGAAATAAAAGATATCAGGTACAAAGGAAGATATCATTCCACTGACTGAGTACAAATAACATCAAATAATAAAATAAAAAGCCTATCCAAGGCAGGTGATACATGGCAATAAAATCTGATAGCCTAAATGGTTCCAGAAATATCAATCAACTAGTTGCATAACTTGTACTCAGAAGAAAAAGAAAAGAAAGAGGGCGCACCAACCTAGTGCATTACCAAATGTAAAAGCTTTATTAAAAGTGAAATAAAAGCAATAGTCCTACTCACAAGCGAGCTTAGGTACAGACTTTTCTGGCAGTAAAGCTGGATCACTTGGCATCTACAGGCAGGACTTGATGACAAGAGGATCAGGCAATACCCTAAAAGGCTAATGCGTTTCTGGGGCCCCCCCTTTTCTTCAGAGGGTGGGGTGGACTGCCTAGGCTCTGAAGGAAGGGGTGCACCCCATAAACGCGTCAGCCTTTCAGGATATCGTCCGATCCTTCTATCATCAAGTCCTGCCTGTAGATGCTAAGTGATCCAGCTTTACTGCCAGAAAAGTCTGTACCTAAGCTTGCATGCGAGTAGGACTATTGCTTTTATTTCAATAGAGCTTTTACATTTGGTAATGCACTAGGTCGGTGCGGCCTCCTTCATTTATTTTTCTTTGTAGCTATACGAACACCCATTGTTCTGAAGAGGGCTGCAAGAGTCTAGACTTTGCCTCTGCCTAAAGACTGGACTACTTAACCCGTGTCTAGCAAAACACCGGAGCGCAGGAGATTTTTTGTTCTGATAACTTGCACTCAAGCACAGAGTGGCAGAGCATCAATAGTACAGCCTGTAATTACTCCCTTACAGGGAAGAGGGGTAATGCCCCAAACATTTTTATGAAGTGAAAACAAAGAGGCAAGAGCTGTCCAGAAAAGCAGTAGAGTAAAAAAAGCAGAATTGCAGAAGAGAAAAAGAAAAATGCAAAGTCTGGAGAAGAGGCGAAGATAAAAGAGGACCAGGAGATGTAAAAAAAAAAGGGGGGGGCAGAGAGAGGACAGTAGAATAGTATTTGAAAACTTTCATTTTCAGAACATTCCTTTGATTTACTATTGGTCAGATGAACAATTTTTCAAAATTGTAAACAAAAGGTTCACAGAAAGTGTTATTGGTGCATGTATGGCTGGCATTAATTTGCTTGGGCACGTTGTCGATCTTTTGAACTTTTATCAACTGAAACTGTGCAATGTAAATTTAATTCTTAATACATTATAGTTCATTGGCTGTTTTATATGGTGGCATAGTTTAGTTTATCATGAGAGAATAACAATATCACTTTAGCTTTTACTTACTAGGAAGCATTATATATTACGTCACTGATATAGTGCTCTTTTCCTCTTAGGCATACTGGCATTCTGTCTGAATACAGTTCACTGAGCAGTATCTTCACAGTTCCAAAGA